>NC_051412.1:14183689-14183837 GCF_015228065.2 Penaeus monodon
TCTTATTCATGCCTGGGTAAGAGGGCTTTGTCATCATGCCTCTTCTTTTATTTATGAAAATGTATTGATTACGTAAGGTTTTAGTACATTACGTATACTTATATGCACATCGTTCTTTCATCGCTTTTTCTACATGGCTCTGTCTGTC
>NC_051412.1:14184378-14185024 GCF_015228065.2 Penaeus monodon
GTAGGAATAACATATGATTCAGCGATAATCAACAGAAAGAATCACCATGGGTAAATTTTAAAGTTTTTGTTCTGTCAACGATAGATGGTTTAGTTTACAACTTCAAAGGCATAAAGGCTGTTCCAAGACAGACAGATATAAAACC
The DNA here is from genome assembly GCF_015228065.2 of Penaeus monodon. Taxonomy (NCBI): domain Eukaryota; kingdom Metazoa; phylum Arthropoda; class Malacostraca; order Decapoda; family Penaeidae; genus Penaeus; species Penaeus monodon. The sequence continues at coordinate 14,184,524 of NC_051412.1, forward strand.
GCCAGGTAAAATCGTACTTGATCTGCAACCAATACTGAAAGGAGTATACCATAAATCATATTTTGACAACTGGTTCATCAGTGTTCTCCTCCAAACATTTTGTAAATTGGGTTTTGGTTTCCTTCGAACAGTAAGACAATCGCCTTCCTGGTTGCAACATGTTGTCTAATACAAAATGAAAGTCCGGTCGAGGTAGTATCATTCAAGAGAAAAAAAAAATAAAGTGACAATGCAGTGGTATGATAACAGAAGGATTAAACTTCATAGTAAATCAGCTGCATTTGAACAAAATCACAGTAAGGTAGGATTCTCAGGCGAAAGGATACAAAGGCACATCATGCCACAATAGAACGCCAGCCTTACTATTAGTAAGGATAAACTCTCTTCTACAGTTCAAACTGAAAGTAGCAAATTGTCTACTACACCAAGTACTGGAGGGAAAGGAGGAAGGCATCGACGGAATCTGATGAGTAACTGTATGAAGTCAAAACCAAGAATGGG
>NC_051412.1:14186011-14187275 GCF_015228065.2 Penaeus monodon
AACGTTTATACGAAATAAATACGAGAATTCATGTAACGATGATAATAATGGTAATAATGCGCATATTCAGACTAAACACTTGTCAACTGACAAATCACACTCTACACATGAATAACAACATTGAGTGGCACCGGAAGGAGCACGAAGTTCGGGAACAAAGTAGCAATCCAGGAGACAATGTGGAGATTTTTCTTCTGGGTTTTCTTGGCACGACAGGAGGGCACAGAGCACGGGCATTGTCGAACCGAGAGACAGCCAGAACGACTTTTCTCTCAAGTATTTCCACTCCTCGCGTCTCGCCACTTCACCTGCGTGGATGAATGTGCATGGCAGTGAGCATGACATCCACCCGTGAGAGACAGTCTGGCAGAGACTCTTCTCTTGGCGTTCTCATCTTTTCCCCGACGGTGAGAACCGCGACATCTTTGGCTTCGGACCCCTTAGCGAGATCCCTGAGGACTAGATGAGGTTCCCGGAGAAACCTCTCTGACTAGGCTTGACGGATTCTTTCTCGGAAACCAAAGGAGCAATGCTAAAAGACTGAAAGACTGGCATGATCCTGAAATCAGATGGAAGCTATGAAGCAATGCTTGAAAATCTAAAAGTAGAGGTATAGAGATGAGGAAACAAGAATGAAATCTTTGAAAAAGAATAGAGAAAGAATCCACAGGAAATAATCTCCCACTGGGAAGGCAACTCAGAGAGACCGAAAAAAAGAAACGAAAAAGCCTGGTTCTCGCGCCTCTCCGCGTCGCCCAGCTCGGGATTTGTGACGCCGCAGCCGCGAAACGGTTCCTCCTGCGAGAGCCGACCTTGCCGGCTGCGAATCCATCAAATTCCGAAGCCGAGTCGAAGCTTAGATGAAGATGAGCGGGTTGGGGAAGATGTCGGCGTTGGGGAAGGCGAATGGATCTCCCTCGATGAAGCTGATGCTGGGCACGCGGCCGCTTGGCCTCTTGCGAATCCCGTTGGCGAAGTGCCTGGCCTCCCTGCACGATGGGCACAGGGCGTGGCAACTCCTGGAGCGGCAGCAGCCAGGGAAGGTCGGGCACAGCACAAGGGACTTGCTAACAGCGGCCAGGGACAGCATGACGACCAGCAGGACAGCGACAGTGCGGAGGGCAGCCATTGCAGATGCTAAGATACGCCTGCGTCGGGGATGAGGAAAAAATACTTACTAAATCATTCCTTTTTTCGATTCCAGCAATCCATAAGTTACGAATATTACGGTCGGAAAATTAACACGGATCGGCACAACAATAAG
>NC_051412.1:14187458-14187967 GCF_015228065.2 Penaeus monodon
CTTTAATAGAGTTAAGAGTTATATTAGTTTCCCGAAGGTGCGTAGCTGTTCATTGACACTCCAGGTCCAGTCTCGTTTTTATATAGACAGACAGTGAGTTGCCGAAAACTATTTCGTTGCTAATCCGTTGCTGAAGTGCAGTTATCAACAGGATTATATCATTCACTTTATATAGCGCCGATACTTATTCTCAGTGGAAAGGTATAAGAGTCACGATATATAAGTGATCACAGTCACTGGGAAAAAATCGCACTTTTCAGTGAAGATCGGCAATTGGTGCAACAGATGAGTAATTCAAGGTTAACTTTAACAGCAAATATGGTTGCCGCCGGTAACTCACTGTCAATGTGATTATTCAAGCAGTCTTAAAAGCATGGGTGTAATAGGCGATAATAGTAGCGCTTTTTAATAAGAGACGTGTCTCTATCCATACATATCCGTAGAATTAATTCAATCAAGGAAGTATTCGCACCTTCACAAGCTTCACTGCACAGTGCTACATGTCGCGC
>NC_051412.1:14188001-14188444 GCF_015228065.2 Penaeus monodon
TGTATATCAACCAAAATTTCATTACATCGTCTTCAGTTTGTTTTAAATTTACATTGACCATTATTATATAATGGCACACAGGTAATACGAAGGAAAACAACAGGAAAATAAATACTGCTGGTGGCGAGCGATGACAGCTTCTGATGTCTTGGAGACTGCATGCCCTAGACTTTTCTTCCATCAATTTCCTTCCTACTTCACGTTAGCCGGTCTACTCTGGTATATTTGTACGAAAAAAGAAACACGAGTAGCGCATAACCACCCTCCCTGCCTTGTCTATCCGGTGGCAACGCATGGGGAATTTAATGTTTATTACAGATGCATTACGTCATTTGCCCCGGGGTCTGTGTCTTCGCTCGTGTGTTGACTGTAATTAAGTAAGGCGCTTATGCTTGCTTTTTAGATGAGTCTTTCTGGCTCTATCTTTGTTATCAGGCTACCCC
>NC_051412.1:14189174-14189440 GCF_015228065.2 Penaeus monodon
TACGAATCATCGTGAATGAAATTGAAACAGCTTTAGAATCACTGAAAAAAATATTCTGTGTACTGGAGAAATCAAGGGTCTCCATGTGACGTTAAGAAATATGAAAAGGTAAATGGAAAATAACTATGTGTTTTGTAGTTGGATTCGAGTTGGACAGCGAAAGAAAGTCTTTTCTTCAGACAATTTTTTCTTTTTGATCAAAAAGAGACAACTTTGATGTTTATCTCTCTTATCTGATCTCCTTTATGGATTGTTTCCCTCTGGAG
>NC_051412.1:14189535-14190556 GCF_015228065.2 Penaeus monodon
CATACACAACCAAACTCGCCATTGTGAATGCAAAGACAACCTCTATAAGATTAGACGAGTAATCGATATGATTACTAGAAAAGTTTCAGGTATCGTTCTTGTTGAAAATGTGTCCCTCTCAAAGGAGCCTCAAGCATACAGACCTACAACCCCCCCCACACACACACCAAAAAAAATGGGGTATATCTTTTTAGTTCTATCAACGATAGATGGCTTAGTTTACAGCTTCAAGAAAGAAAAAGATGAAATAACAGTGAATTGGTATGATAACAGAAGGATTACACTTCATAGTAAGTTAGTTGCACTTGAACCACACCACAGCAAGGTGTGAAGATACAAGGCGAGAAGATACAAAGACACATCATGCTACTCAATAGTCATGCTTTGTGATAAATTCATGGATGGGCTCGACTTTCTTGATTCCCTTTTACTCTATACAGAATAAAGCTGAGGTCGAAGAGGTGGTACCACAGACTGCTTTGGCATTTCCTAGATATGATGCCGATCCAAGCATGGCGTGTGTAATGCAGACATTTTCATCAGAGTGCCACTCTTAGTACTAGTAGGGATAAACTGTCTCTTCTACAGTTCACAGTGATAGTAGCAGATTGCCTACTACAGAAAGTGTTGGAGGGAAAAGAGGAAGGCCATCGACGGAATCTGCTGAGGAACTTTATAAAACCAAAACCAAAAAGGGACTTACAGTAATCATGCCAGTTCCACTAACAAAGACTGAAAAGTAACATCGTTTTCCAGTATTTAGTGAGAAAAAAAATCGTGTTTTACAACGAAAGCTAACAGTTACCTGGTATTTCATGAATTATGTTTTGTGTAACTTGAACGACAACTACAGAGCATGAAGAACATTTTCTGTTTCAGAAAAGAATATCGGTATCGTTTTTAGAATGAAGATGATTTTTGAGTTTCAAGAAACTTTAGTGCAAAGGAAGTGACAATTTATAGCTCTCTGAATAAAAAAAAAATTGGGTTGTGTAGAAACTATATCTTCCCAAAAAGCTAG
>NC_051412.1:14190583-14190820 GCF_015228065.2 Penaeus monodon
GAGTTATGAAAGTTATCAGAAAGACAAATTTGAGTTTAGAAAGAAATAGGTCATCTTTCTAAACAGCCATGAACCTTCTCACAAGCATATTTCCTGTGTTATGAGAAAGGTGAAAGTTGTAAAGAAAGCAGTTAGCAGTTCCATATACTGAGGAAAAGCTCTTCTTTTTATTCAGTTGCACTGAACCTTTGCCAGAAGTAAGAAATCTGTAAAGTCGCCTTCTTTCATAAAGGAGGC
>NC_051412.1:14191991-14192228 GCF_015228065.2 Penaeus monodon
GCCTCCTTTATGAAAGAAGGCGACTTTACAGATTTCTTACTTCTGGCAAAGGTTCAGTGCAACTGAATAAAAAGAAGAGCTTTTCCTCAGTATATGGAACTGCTAACTGCTTTCTTTACAACTTTCACCTTTCTCATAACACAGGAAATATGCTTGTGAGAAGGTTCATGGCTGTTTAGAAAGATGACCTATTTCTTTCTAAACTCAAATTTGTCTTTCTGATAACTTTCATAACTC
>NC_051412.1:14192255-14192633 GCF_015228065.2 Penaeus monodon
CTAGCTTTTTGGGAAGATATAGTTTCTACACAACCCAATTTTTTTTTTATTCAGAGAGCTATAAATTGTCACTTCCTTTGCACTAAAGTTTCTTGAAACTCAAAAATCATCTTCATTCTAAAAACGAAACCGATATTCTTTTCTGAAACAGAAAATGTTCTTCATGCTCTGTAGTTGTCGTTCAAGTTACACAAAACATAATTCATGAAATACCAGGTAACTGTTAGCTTTCGTTGTAAAACACGATTTTTTTTCTCACTAAATACTGGAAAACGATGTTACTTTTCAGTCTTTGTTAGTGGAACTGGCATGATTACTGTAAGTCCCTTTTTGGTTTTGGTTTTATAAAGTTCCTCAGCAGATTCCGTCGATGGCCTT
>NC_051412.1:14193504-14193758 GCF_015228065.2 Penaeus monodon
CTGCATGAAAATGTGGATACCAATACATTTCATTTGACCGGTCAAAATACGTTTATGAGAATTTATGTAATGATGATAATACTGGTAATGCGCATAATCACTTATCACACAGATAAATCACACTCCACAGTTATCTTGTACAAACCTGGGTAAAAGAACTTCGTCGTCATGACTCTTCTTTTATTTATAAAAATGTACTGATTATGTAAGCTTTTAGCATACTACGTATACTTAAATGTACATCGTTATTTCAT
>NC_051412.1:14194173-14194264 GCF_015228065.2 Penaeus monodon
CCCAGTAGTATTAACTTATGATTCAGCGATAATCAACAGGAAGAATCACCGTGGGTGAATTTAATTAAGGCTTTCCATACGACACACATTC
>NC_051412.1:14194385-14194490 GCF_015228065.2 Penaeus monodon
CCTAAGTTCGCCATAGTGAATGCAAAGACAAAATGTATATGATCAGACCAGTAATCGCTTCAGGTACCATTCCTGTTGAAAAACCCTAAACCCTCAACAAGTGGG
>NC_051412.1:14194559-14195620 GCF_015228065.2 Penaeus monodon
ACGATAGATGGTTTAGTTTACTACTTCAAAGGCATATACGCTGTCCCAAGACAGCCAGATATAAAATCACCAGGTAACATCGTACTTGATCCGCAACCAATACTGAAAGGAGTATGGCATAAATTATATTTTGACAACTGGTTCATCAATCGTCTCCAAACATTTTGTAAATTGGGTTTTGGTTTCCTTCGAACAGAAGACAATCGCCTTCCTGGTTGTAACATGTTGTCTAGAACAAAATGAAAGTCCGGTCGAGGTAGTATCATTTAAGAGAAAAAAAAAATAAAGTGACAATGCAGTGGTATGATAACAGAAGGATTACACTTCATAGTAAATCAGCTGCATTTGAACAAAATCACAGTAAGGTAGGATTCTCAGGCGAAAGGATACAAAGGCACATCATGGCACAATAGAACGCCAGCCTTACTACTAGTAAGGATAAACTGTCTTCTACAGTTCAAACTGAAAGTAGCAAATTGCCTACTACACCAAGTATTGGAGGGAAAGGGGGAAGGCATCGACGGAATCTGCTGAGCATTTGTATAAAGCCAAAACCAAGAATGGACTTACAGTAACCACACCAGTCACACTAACAAAGACTAAAAATTACTATCGTTTTATAGTATTCAGTGAGAAAAAAGGATACAAGAATCTGGACTGTTATGAGATATGCAAGGTTTGTGGTCATAAAGTTAAAGTGAATTCGTGTTTTACAACGAAATCGAACAGTTGCCTGGAATTTCATAAATTATGATTTGTGTCACTTGAATGACAACCAAAGAACACGATGATTATCTCTTTCATAAATGAATATCGGTAGTGTTTTCAGAATGAAGATGATTTTTGAGTTTCGAGAATACAGTTTAGTGCAAAAGAAGTGACAGTTTATAGCTCTCTGAATAAATATGTTCAGTTGTGTAGAAACTATATCTTCCCAAAAAGCATTTTTTATGAACCAATGTTTTGATTAAGATTGCCATGTCAGTGATATCAGAAAGGCAACTTTTAGTTTAGAGATAATGGTTCGATTTACTAAATAGCCGTGGGTTTTAGCAGTGAAC
>NC_051412.1:14196741-14197870 GCF_015228065.2 Penaeus monodon
TTTTATCATTTGACCGGTCAAAATACGTTGATAAGAATTCATGTAATGAGGATAATACTGGTAATAATGCGCATACTCAGACTAAGTATAAACACTTGTCATACAGACAAATCACACTCCACACATAAATAACATTGAAATGTTTGTTCGGGAACAAAGTAGCAATCCAGGAGACAATCCGGAGATTCTTCTTCTGTGGTTTCTTGGCAGAGCACGGGCATTGTCGAACCGAGAGACAGCCAAAACGACTTTTCTCTCGAGTATTTCAACTCCACGCGTCTCGCCACTTCACCTGCGTGGATTAATGTGCATGGCAGTGAGCATGACATCCACCTGTGAGAGACAGTCTGGCAGAGACTCTTCTCTTGGCGTTCTTATCTTTTCCCCGACGGTGAGAACCGCGACATCTTTGGCTTCGGACCCCTTAGCGAGATACCTGAGGACTAGATGAGGTTCCCGGAGAAACCTCACTGACTAGGCTTGACGGATTCTTTCTCGGAAATCAAAGGAGCAATGCTAAAAGGACTAAAAGGCGACTCAGAGAGACCGAGAAACGGAGCGAAAAAACGTGGTTCTCGCGTCTCTCCGCGTCGCGCAGCTCGGGTTTTGTGACGCTGCAGCCGCGAAACGGTCCCTCTTGCGAGAGCCGACCTTGCGGGCTGCGAATCCATCAAAACCCAAAGCCGAGTCGAAGCTTAGATGAAGATGAGCGGGTTGGGGAAGATGTCGGCGTTGGGGAAGGCAAATGGATCTCCCTCGATGAAGCTGATTCTGGGCACGCGGCCGCTTGGCCTCTTGCGAATCCCGTTGGTGAAGTGCCTGGCCTCCCTGCACGACGGGCACAGGGCGTGGCAACTCCTGGAGCGGCAGCAGCCAGGGAAGGTCGGGCACAGCACAAGGGACTCGCTCACGGCGGCCAGGGACAGCATGACGACCAGCAGGACAGCGACAGTGCGGAGGGCAGCCATTGCAGATGCTCAGATACGCCTGCGTTGGGGATGAGAAAAAACTTGGCTTACTAAATCATTCTTTTTTCATTTTAGCAATCCATATGTTATGAATATTATGGCTGGAAAATTAACACGTATTGGCACAACATTAAGAGAAGAGAAGACAAAAATCGTGAGAC
>NC_051412.1:14198049-14198593 GCF_015228065.2 Penaeus monodon
AGTAAATAAATGGCATACAAGTACTTTTCTCACACCTTTAATAGAGTTAAGAGTTATATTAGTTTCCCGAAGGCGCGTGGCTGTTGATTGACAATCCAGGTCCAGTCTCGTTTTTATATACACAGACAGTGAGTTGCCGAAAACTATTTCGTTGCTAATCCGTTGCTGAAGTGCAGTTATCAACAGGATTATATCATTCACTTTATATAGCACCGATTCTTATTCTCAGTGGAAAGGTATAAGAGTCACGATATATAAGTGATCACAGTCACGGGGGAAAAATTGCACTTTTCAATGAAGATCGGCAATTGGTGCAACAGATGAGTAATTCAAGGTTAACTTTAACAGCAAATATGGTTGCCGCCGGTAACTCACTGTCAATGTGATTATTCAAGCAGTCTTAAAAGCATGGGTGTAATAGGCGATAATAGTAGCGCCTTTTAATAAGAGACGTGTCTCTATCCATACATATCCGTAGAATTAATTCAATCAAGGAAGTATTCGCACCTTCACAAGCTTCACTGCACAGTGCTACATGTCGCGC
>NC_051412.1:14198634-14199075 GCF_015228065.2 Penaeus monodon
CAACCAAAATTTCATTATATCGTCTTCAGTTTGTTTTAAATTTATATTCACCATTATTATAAAATGGCACACAGGTAATACGAAGGAAAACAACAGGAAAATAGATACTGCTGGTGGCGAGCGATGACAGCTTCTGATGTCTTGGAGACTGCATGCCCTAGACTTTTCTTCCATCAATTTCCTTCCTACTTCACGTTAGCCGGTCTACTCTGGTATATTTGTACGAAAAAAGAAACACGAGTAGCGCATAACCACCCTGCCTGCCTTGTCTATCCGGTGGCAATGCATGGGGAATTTAATGTTTATTACAGATGCATTACGTCATTTGCCCCGGGGTCTGTGTCTTCGCTCGTGTGTTGACTGTAATTAAGTAAGGCGCTTATGCTTGCTTTTTAGATGAGTGTCTCTGGCTCTATCTTTGTTATTAGGCTGCCCTATACA
>NC_051412.1:14199283-14199520 GCF_015228065.2 Penaeus monodon
AAGAGTATATCACTTATATTTTAAAATGTGCTGCAGTCTCACACGGTATTGCTCTAATTCAGTAGCAAAGAAAAAATAGTAATTCTTATACAAACCTGGGTAAGAGAGCTTCGTTATTATGACTTATTTATGAAAATGTATGAAGTATGTAAACACATTATGTAAACTTGTATGCTCATCGCTTTCTATATGTCTGTCTCCATTTTTTAGCTATTGCTAACTGTCCAAATTCTGTTC
>NC_051412.1:14199572-14199813 GCF_015228065.2 Penaeus monodon
TATTTTGGCTAGTACTGGGGGAAAAAATGTTTTTACGCGTTTACAAACTGTCCAAATTTAACCCCAAACAATATTCCTACGTCTGTAATAACACGCTGTCTCTTCCATCGTTTCATTGGCGATAGCCGCAGAGGAATTCCTTTGCACTGAACTTCTCTGGCCAAGAAAGTCTTCAAGACTGGTTTAATAAGGGGCACCATTGATAATAATTCCGATGGGGGCCTTTTAGATTTGCCGCTGT
>NC_051412.1:14199917-14200275 GCF_015228065.2 Penaeus monodon
GAAAAAGATTTGCAGTATCCAGCATACAAATATAACTGAAGAGACTTCTTTAGTACGTATTTAGTTATCTCATAAGAGGGATTTTTTTTTTCGAAATACCAAATCAGTATGCCTTTTGCTATATTGGTGTGAGAAAAAAATCATGCTGAAAAACTGATGACACACAGGTCGCGTGGTGACTGTGTCTATCTCTTTATCTATTTATCTGGTTATTCATCTCAGAAATACTGGCTACTTTTCTCCATGATTATTTCCGCCGGTACGATGAAACGGCTGAATGTTATGATGATATTTTTCTGAAAGGTCATGAGTTGCGTTTGATGTTTTACTCGCTCTAGAATGGTTGGTTTAGACCAGA
>NC_051412.1:14200293-14200360 GCF_015228065.2 Penaeus monodon
AACAGATATGAGAAATAAAAAACTGATGTGGTGATGAATATGAGATTTACCGATAAATAAGGTTAAT
>NC_051412.1:14201051-14201369 GCF_015228065.2 Penaeus monodon
AGCACTGGGAGGAACCCTACGAATCATCGTGAGTGAATCTGAAACAGCTTTAGAATCACTAAAAAATATATATATTTTGTGTACTGGAGAAATCAAGGGTCCCCATGTGACGTTAAGAAATATGAAAAGGTAAATGGAAAATAACTGCGTGAGTGTTTTGTAGTTAGATTCGAGTTGGACAAGGATTTTTTTAGACATTTTTTTTCTTTTTGATCAAAAAGAGACAGAACATTGTTTTAAATCCTTAACCGCAACTTTGATGTTTATCTCTCTTATTTAATCTTATTTATGGATTTTATTTTATTTCTGAAGTGTTTC
>NC_051412.1:14201462-14201541 GCF_015228065.2 Penaeus monodon
GTATTAGACGATATGATTACTAGAAAAGTTTCAGGTATCGTTCCTGTTGAAAATTTGTCCCTTTCAAAGGAGCCTCAAG
>NC_051412.1:14201669-14202288 GCF_015228065.2 Penaeus monodon
TAACAGAAGGATTTCCCTTCATAGTAAATTAGCTGCACTTGAACCACACCACAGCAAGGTGGAACTCTCAAGCGAGAGGATACAAAGACATGCTACTCAATAGTCATGCTTTATGAGGAACTTTATAAAGTCAAAACCAAGAAGGGACTTACAATAACCATGCCAGTCACACTAGTAAAGACTGAAAGTACCATCATTATCCAGTAGAAAAAAGGATACAAGAATCTGGACTGTTATGGAGTACGCAAAGGTTTCGGTCATAAAGGTAAAGTAATTTCGTGTTTTACAACGAAATATAACAGTTGCCTGGAATTTCATGAATTATGATTTGTGTAACTTGAATGACAACCAAAGAACATGAAGACCGTTTTCTGTTTCACAAAAGAATATCGGTAGTGTTTTCAGAATAAAGATGATTTTTGAGTTTCGAGAATACAGTTTAATGCAAAAGAAGTGACAGTTTATAGCTCTCTGAATAAATATGTTGAGTTGTGCAGAAACTATATCTTCCCAAAAATCATTTTTTATGAACCTATGTTTTGATTAAGATTGCCATGTCAGTGATATCAGAAAAGCAACTTTGAGTTTAGAGATAATGGTTCGATTTACTAAACAGCCG
>NC_051412.1:14203481-14203760 GCF_015228065.2 Penaeus monodon
AACCACTTGTCATACAGGCCAATCACACTTCACAGGTATCTTGCACGTACCTGGGTAAGAGAGTTCGCCATCATGATTTTTCTTTTATTTATAAAAAAAATATTGATTATGTAAGGTTTTAGCACATCACGTGTACTTATATGCACATCGTTCTTTCATCTCTACATGTCCCTGTCAGTCTCTTTATGTCTATCTATCTTTGTCTCTCTCTTCCTCTCTATGTTGGTCAAATGTTGTTTTTCGTTACTATCTCTATCCATCTCTCTCCTTTCCTCCCTG
>NC_051412.1:14204377-14205260 GCF_015228065.2 Penaeus monodon
TTAGTAACGGTTTCAGGTATCATTCCTGTTGAAAAACCTTCAATTGTCAAAGAAATTCTTCCTTTCGAAGGAGCCTTAGGCATACAGAAAAAAAGTGGGATATATATACTTTCTTTAACGATAGATGGTTTAATTTACAAATTCAAAAGCTAAAAGCGCTTGATCTGCAACCAATACTGAAAGGAGTATGGCATAAATTATATTTTGACAACTGGTTAAACAGTCTTCTCCAAACAACATTTTGTAAATTGGGTTTTGGTTTTCGCACATGAAGACAATCGCCTTCCTGGTTATAACATGTTGTCTAAAACAAAATGAAAGTCCGGTCGAGGTAGTATCATTCAAGAGAAAAAAAATAGAGTGACAATTCAGTGGTATGATAACAGAAGGATTGCACTTCATAGTAAATCAGCTGCAGTTGAACAAAACCACAGCAAGGTAGGATTCTCAGGCGAAAGGATACAAAGGCACATCATGCCACAATAGAACGCTAGCCTTACTACTAGTAAGGATAAACTGTCTCTTCTACAGTGCAAACTGAAAGTAGCAGATTGTCTACTACAGAAGGTGTTGGAGGGAAAAGGGGAAGGCCAACGAAGGAATCTACTGAGGAACCTTATAAAGCCAAAACCAAGAAGGGACTTACATTAATCATACCAATCAAGATAACAAAGGCTAAATAGTACTATCGTTTTCCAGTATTTCTTGAGAGAAAAAAGGATACAAGAATCTGGACCGTTATGAGATGCAAGGTTTTTGGTCATAAAATTAAAGTGAATTCGTGTTTTACAACGAAATCTAATAGTTGCATGGAATTTCATAAATTAGGTTTTGTGTAACTTGAATGACAACCAAAGAATACGATGATTATCTCTTTCACAAA
>NC_051412.1:14206402-14207662 GCF_015228065.2 Penaeus monodon
CATGTAACGATGATAATACTGGTAATGATGCGCATATTCAGACTAAGTATAAACACTTGTCATACAGACAAATCACACTCCACACATAATTAACAACATTGTACTGTTTGTCGAGTGACACCGGAAGGAGCACGAAGTTCGGGAACAAAGTAGCAATCCAGGAGACAATCCGGAGATTCTTCTTCTGGGTTTTCTTGGCACGACAGGAGGACTCAGAGCACGGGCATTGTCGAACCGAGAGACAGCCAAAACGACTTTTCTCTCGAGTATTTCGACTCCTCGCGTCTCGCCACTTCACCTGCGTGGATTAATGTGCATGGCAGTGAGCATGACATCCACCCGTGAGAGACAGTCTGGCAGAGACTCTTCTCTTGGCGTTCTTATCTTTTCCCCGACGGTGAGAACCGCGACATCTTTGGCTTCGGACCCCTTAGCGAGATCCCTGAGGACTAGATGAGGTTCCCGGAGAAACCTCACTGACTAGGCTTGATGGATTCTTTCTCGGAAATCAAAGGAGCAATGCTAAAAGTACTAAAAGACTGGCATGATCCTAAGAGGACGAAACCAGATGGAAAGTATGAAGCAATGCTTGAAAGACTAAAAGTAGAGGTGTAGAGATGAGGAAACAAGGAGGAAAGTATGATATCTTTGAAAAAGGATAGAGAAAGAATCCACAGGAAATAATCTCCCACTGGGAAGGCGACTCAGAGAGACCGAGAAACGGAACGAAAAAGCCTGGTTCTCGCGCCTCTCCGCGTCGCCCAGTTCGGGTTTTGTGACGCCGCAGCCGCAAACCGTCCCTCTTGCGAGAGGCGACCTTGCCGGCTGCGAATCCATCAAAACCCAAAGCCGAGTCGAAGCTTAGATGAAGATGAGCGGGTTGGGGAAGATGTCGGCGTTGGGGAAGGCGAATGGGTCTCCCTCGATGAAGCTGATGCTGGGCACGCGGCCGCTTGGCCTCTTGCGAATCCCGTTGGTGAAGTGCCTGGCCTCCCTGCACGACGGGCACAGGGCGTGGCAACTCCTGGAGCGGCAGCAGCCAGGGAAGGTTGGGCACAGCACAAGGGACTCGCTCACGGCGGCCAGGGACAGCATGACGACCAGCAGGACAGCGACAGTGCGGAGGGCAGCCATTGCAGATGCTCAGATACGCCTGCGTTGGGAAAAAAAAAAAAACTTTACTTACTAAATCATTCCTTTTCTTTTTTTCGTCTCCAGCAATCCGTATGAAGAAACACGTATTGGAACAATAACAGAAGA
>NC_051412.1:14208402-14208919 GCF_015228065.2 Penaeus monodon
CTCACATACCTTGAATAGAGATAAGAATAGTATTATGTTTCCGAAGGTGTGTGGCTGTTGATTGGCACTTCAGGTCCTGTCTCGTTTATATATACAACACAGTCAGTTGCCGAATACTATTTTGTTGCTAATCCGTTGCTGAAGTGCAGTTATCAACAGGGTTATATCATTCACCTTATATAGTTCCGATTCTTATTCTCAATGGAAAGAAATAAGAGTCACGATATATAAGCGATCACAGTCACGGAAAAAATCGAAGAATTAAATGACGATCGGTAACTGCTGCAACAGTTGAGTAACTCAAGGTTAACCACATCAACAATTATGGTTGTGCCGGTAACACATTGCCAATATGAATATTCCAACAATTTTAAAAGCATGTGTGTTCTAAAAGTCGATAACAGCCACGTATTTGTACAAGAGACGTGTTTGTATGTATACATATCCGTAGAATTAATTTAATCAAGGAAGTATTCGCACCTTCACAAGGTTCACTGCACAATGGTTCCTGTCGCGC
>NC_051412.1:14208949-14209415 GCF_015228065.2 Penaeus monodon
CCAACTGTCGTGTATATCAAACTACATTTCATTACATCATCTTCAGTTCGTTTTACATTCATATCCATCATTCTTACAAAATGGCACGCAGGTAATACGAAGAAAAACAACAGGAAAATAAATAATGCGCGTGGCGAACAATGGCAGCTTCTAATGTCTTGGACACTTCCTGCCCTAGACTTTTCTTCCAGCAATTTACTTCCTACTTCAGGTTAGCCGGTCCACTCTAGTATCTTTGAAAAAAAAGATGATAATCATAATAAAATAAAAAAACAAGAGTAGCACAGAACCAACCTGCCTGCCTCATCTATCCGGTAGCAACGCATAGGGAATTTCAATGATTATCAGAGATATGCATTACATCATTTGCCCCGGGGTCGGTGTTTTCGCCCGTGTGCTGAATGTAAGTAAGTAAGGTGTTTATAATTGCTGGCCAGATGAATCTCTCTGGCTCTATCTTTGTTAT
>NC_051412.1:14209735-14209950 GCF_015228065.2 Penaeus monodon
AACAGTATGTCACTTATTTTTTGAAAGACGTAGCTCATACGGAATTGTTCATATGCAGTAAAGAAAAAAAAAGTAATTCATATACATACCTGGCTAAGAGAGCTTCGTCATCATGACTCTTCTTTTATTTACGAAAATATATGTAGTATCTCTATTTCTCTCTCTCTTTCTTTGTTAGTCAAATATGTCCAATTTTCGTCGTTCAAACTATGTTC
>NC_051412.1:14210018-14210260 GCF_015228065.2 Penaeus monodon
TTACTTTGACTCTTACAGACTGTTAAAAAAAATCGCGTTTAGAAACTGTCCACATTTAAGCCCAATATTCCTTTTTCTCTTCACTGCAGAGTTTTCCATCGTTTCATTAGCGATGGTTGCAGAGGAATTCCTTTGCGTTGAACCTTATCCGGCCGAGAAAGCCTTCAAGTGTTCTGGTTTAATAGGAGGCGACCCTGACAGTAATTCCGATTCGGGCCTTGTAGACTTTCCGCAGAAATTGT
>NC_051412.1:14210389-14210843 GCF_015228065.2 Penaeus monodon
TTTGCAGAGCCCAGCATGCAAATATAACTGAAGATACTACTTCAGTATCTAGTTTTCTCATAAGAAGCAAAGCCCAAATCTGTTTTTTTATGAAATCGAAATTCCAAATCAGTATGCCTTTTGCAATATCATTGTGAGAAAAAATCATGCTGAAAAAAATTGATGAAGACACACAGGTCGACATACATCTGTTTATCTATTCATCTGCTTATGCATCTCACAAATACTGGCTACAGAAAAAAAAAAATTCTCCATGATTGTTTCCGCTGTTACGATGAAACGCAAAATGGCTGGCTGTTTATGATGATAAATTTCTGAAAGGTCATGCGTTGCGTTTGATGTTTTACTCACTCGGAATGATTGCTTTTGACCTGATTCTCATCTTAGTTTATAGAGAGAAAAAATAAAAGATCAATGTAATGGTGAACATGAAATTTTCCAATTACAAGGTTTA
>NC_051412.1:14213132-14213363 GCF_015228065.2 Penaeus monodon
CGCATGACAGATGAATCAGCCTCGCACGATTTCATCAGAAAAAGGTTTCGTGTTCATAAGAAAAAAAAAAAGATGAAAGCTTCAGGAAATTCACAGCTTCTTGGCCTCGCCCCCCTTCGTGAGGGAGACTGACGCACAGATCTCCTTGCGACAGATTAGAGCCTTTGTGTACTTCGTTTTTTAAGGGGATGCGTAACCTTCACCGGACGCTTATGTCATTTTCTTCCCAGG
>NC_051412.1:14214439-14214615 GCF_015228065.2 Penaeus monodon
CGATGAAGCGCAAAATGGCTGGCTGTTTATGATGATATTTTTCTGAAAAGTCATGCGTTGCGTTTGATGTTTTACTCACTCAAGAATGATTCGTTTTGGCCTGGTTCTCACCTTAGTTTACAGAGAGAAAAAATAAAAGACCAGTGTAATGGTGAACATGAAATTCTTCAGCTACA
>NC_051412.1:14215277-14215419 GCF_015228065.2 Penaeus monodon
CATTTATATAACTGTATGTATATATGTATCTAAAGCGAAAGAGAGATAGAATGTGAAAAAGAGGTGAGGCTAAAAGTAAGTAAAAGTTGAAATAGATGACCTTCCGTGTCAACTATCAGTCAAGAGGATTCCTTTTTTTTCT
>NC_051412.1:14216619-14216726 GCF_015228065.2 Penaeus monodon
CTGAATGGCATATAGGTTTCTTGTTGGAATATGTCTTATCATTATTAGAATTGAGCCATTAAAAAAATACACACCATAAAATTTCGCAAAGATTGACAGGGTCCAAA
>NC_051412.1:14218100-14218566 GCF_015228065.2 Penaeus monodon
GAAATGTCGCTCACAATTAAAAGTAAAACTACGCACATATATAAACTACTTACACCCCCCCCCCCCACCTATTCTATCAAAATGTACCTCAGTTTTCTCCTCTGCATCAAGAATTCCAGACGCCATCAAGAGAACTGTCTCTCTTATCAACGACCTTGATTAGTCGTCAATACAGCCTTATATTTTCCCGGTACCACGTCACTTCCTTGTTTTTACTGGCATTTTCCTTCTCGCATAACCGGCCCTGATTCCGTTCTTTCTGCCGCTATTACTACGGCTCTCTCTTCTTCCCTCGAGGCTGTGCGTCCTGGCCCGTCTCATTTCTGCTCCCACAATACCCTTTAAAGCAGTATCTTCTCACCGATATTAAGTTACGCCTACTGGAGCCCGCGCTGACGGAGTGAGAAGTCTCGCCTCTGTAAATTGCTGAAGGAGCAGAAGGAGAAAATAGTGTAATCTTTTTTTT
>NC_051412.1:14218591-14219382 GCF_015228065.2 Penaeus monodon
GCGTCTTTTACTCACCCTCCTGATAGTTTTCTGTAATGTTTTTCATCCCATATTTCCATTTTCTATTGCGTTTCCTATGGTGTCTTTCTCCAGAGTGTCTTATCTCATCGAAAGAAAAAATCTTCCTTTCTTTATTCTTTCAATAGATTTGTGAGTGAATAAACAATGAGCAAGTTTATATAAACGCATTCTCTTACGCACAGGCACGCACATAAGCATATTTCGTCATACCTAATTTTACACAGACAATCGGTTTGGAGAATTCACCCATTTTCTTTTTTAAAATATTTGATTATACTTAACTTTTTTTCTATTTTTCTGTGATGATTCACTCATTTCAACTTATCTCTTCCTTATTTACTTCCTGATTTACTCTCTTGTGTATCAGTTTTTTTAGAGAGATTGTACGAGATGTCAGAGTTCATTGGACTGACCAGATCACATTCTTTAATTTTATGACTTCCATTACACCTAGACTTCCTCTTCCCATTTTTTCTTCCTCTCTTTGCATTAGGCTCTTCAGTGGAAGGAAAATATTACTGGCTCTATGAAAAGATCAAGAAAATAATTATTACGATTTGTCTTTTTTTCTCCTTTTTTTTGTAAAAACATCTGAGACTTAAAAATCTTACTTCAGCTTTATATTGTTTCATTTCCCTTGTTTATGATGACTATTTGGTGAGTTTATATTAGGATGACCTCGATCTGGCTGTCTGCAACAATGTCAAATAATTTTATTCATTTCTGTCTCTGGTATTAGTTGCTTTTGTACTTGACTAATATAGTCTGCC
>NC_051412.1:14219480-14219912 GCF_015228065.2 Penaeus monodon
CATTTACTGATTTCCAAAAAAGTCAATTAAGGACATTTTCCCATATTTTTCCTCTTTTCTTTTTCATCGTCTTTGTTGCTTATTATCAATACCATCATCATTATTTTTCATCCCTACGCTATTATCTCCGTTATCTTCATCATCTTCATCCACTCCAGCCACACCACCTTTCCTGCTCCCCATCCCTCCCTGACACCACCCTCTGCCCCTATCCCTGCCTCACACCACTCCCTTCTTCCTACCCACTGCCACCCCCCCCCCCCCATACCCACGACCCTCGAGGACCAGACAGGGTCATGTGGGCACCCTTAGGTCCTTCATCGTCCTGCCTACGGTGAAAGTGGAATGCGCCATTATCGGTTATGGGCCCTCCTGACGAACCTCCTGAGTGTGTGCGGGTGTGTGTGAGGAGGATGGGTGTGTTTCTCTCTC
>NC_051412.1:14219941-14220693 GCF_015228065.2 Penaeus monodon
TTTAAAGATGTTTATATGCATGTCTGTCTGAAACTCTCGTAGAATATTAACGAAGGTATGCTGCAACTACCCCGTGACAAGCATTCTAACACGCAGACAAATACACAAGCAAAGGAATAAAGACACATACAGAGTGAAACAAAATCATATGGCAGAAAATATATACATACAAAGGAAAAGATGCAAACAAAGGGAAACGAAAGACACACACACACGAAAACAAAAATATACATAGTAAAAGAAAAAATCACACGCCACGAAAACAAAGACACAAAAACGAGAGACACATCATCTACACATACAGCGAGCCGAGAGCGAAAGTGACACGGTCACACTGTCAAGAGAGACGATCCCTCTACCCCCCCTTACATTACACCTCCCCCACCCCAAACTCCCCCCCCTACCCCACACCTTCCTACCTTCACTCCCTCCCGCCCCTTTTAGCCTTCCCCCACCCCTCCCTCCCTCAATTCCCTCCCTCACCCCTCACCCGTCCCACCCCGCCTTCCTCCCTTCCCACCACCCGCCCACCCACCCTACCCCATCTCCGCCAGCGTCCCCTTCGGCGGGTCACAACCATCCACAGGTTCCTCTTCAGATGTTATCTTCGCCACCCAAGAGCACATGGCTCGGAGGGCCGGAGGCACTTTGGGGGGACGAAGGCAGCCGCAGGTTCATCTTCATCCGCTTGTCACGTCTGTCCTGCGTTCAAGGCCTCGCTTAAAAATGGCTTTGTGTGTACGCCTCTGATC
>NC_051412.1:14222403-14222824 GCF_015228065.2 Penaeus monodon
GTCTCTCTTCTGTATCACGTTAGGCAGTTTATAAATCACTTTCGTTTCTTTGTCTTTTTCCTAAAACCGAAGAAAAATAAGAATACCACACAAATATATAATACGAATGATGATGATATGCCAGGAAGAAAATAAGGAGGAAATAATACACAAAAAAAAAAAACACGCAAAGCACCAAAGGTCAACAAATACAACAGTCAGAACGTGTCCCATTCAAGGTTACGTTGATGCGCCGTTGCAAGAGAAACCTCGAGTTGCATAACCTTGACAATCGCCCCGCTCAAGGTCACGCTTCGTCCAGGGGCGTCCCTTGCCGGTTTTCTTTGTCCACTGAATCGCAAAGTCTGGCTGAAGAGGTCGGCTGCTGGGACGACGGGGCTTTCTTGGTATATGATTCGTGTTATATTGTGGAACTTCTTCG
>NC_051412.1:14223450-14223654 GCF_015228065.2 Penaeus monodon
ACCCAGTCCCCCCGCAGCCAGGGAAGCAACAACCTTCGCAGTTCCTGTTTGACAACCTTTGGGCGCTCAAGCAAAGGCCAAAGGAAAGTGGCCGGGTACTCGGGCAGAGCAAGCACTTGGGGCAAAAAAGACGCGAGTGAATAAGGGCGGTTTTCCGGACTTCCGAACGTGAAGAATAAGGTTTTTCACTAAGATGTGTAAGCA
>NC_051412.1:14223749-14224024 GCF_015228065.2 Penaeus monodon
AAAAGTGTAGGTAAACTAGAGGGAAAAAATGGAAGGAAGTATGATATAAATAATACGATAAATTAGTTATAAAGAAAATACAAAGTAAAATAACATATCATTATCACTATTTAATAAGCTTATCACAAAAGAAAGAATAAATAATTTTACAAACGTGACTTTACAACCATAAATGCGTTTTATCTCCCTGTTTACACACACAGCTAATAGGCATATAAACGAATATTTACACACACAGTCACTAACATAACATGCACAAATATGCAGAGCATGGA
>NC_051412.1:14224245-14224395 GCF_015228065.2 Penaeus monodon
AACAGAAACACGTGCCAATTCAAACCCGTGTTTGCCAACCATGTGTTTATCTATAATCTTGTTAATCCTTACCTGCAGTCTCATCGAAATGATTCACCTGGCGCTGCATCGGGTCACTGGTAGGTCAGGTCATATGGGGGTCATATGGGC
>NC_051412.1:14225310-14225649 GCF_015228065.2 Penaeus monodon
ATTCAATACATATGAGTGAGAGCGTGTATTTACCTATGTCTACTTACGTAAGCGCGTCCGCCTATGAAATATCGATTTATTCCCTGCATACAATGCTTCTTTCACGCACCTCCACAACAAAGCAAAAATCTAAAAGACAGGCGAAAAGAGAGCATCCCACTGCCGGCAGATTCTCCCAAGGCCAATCCCAGTTTACACCTAGGCCTACTAAGAGCGCGGAGGCCTAGGGAAGGTCAAGGGTCGAACGCATTTTAGGTAATAAAAGCAAGAATGCCTCTTCGCTTCGGATTCCCGGCCGATGACTTGAAGATGAGTTTGGAAATGGAGGCTTTGGAAAAA
>NC_051412.1:14227314-14227531 GCF_015228065.2 Penaeus monodon
CTAAAATAAAGAAAATAGATTAAAGAAGAAATTGATCAAATATCTTCGAGATAGGTTATACCATTTATGCTTTAAGAATAAATAAAATTATGAAAATACAAGAGGCACTTATTCCGTCGAGCATTTCAGAATAAATTACAGAATTAATAAAGATCTACGAGACAGATTATTCCCTCGATCATTCAAAAATAATTGTATAAAAAAATAACGTTTCAGA
>NC_051412.1:14227896-14227977 GCF_015228065.2 Penaeus monodon
TTCCTCCGTATCAAAAGTCACTTCCCTGAGACTTTTCACTTCCGCCTCAAGGTCAATGAAATGAGTGACGGATATTAAGCT
>NC_051412.1:14228414-14228910 GCF_015228065.2 Penaeus monodon
CTGAAGTAATGTTTGTGACGTGTGACGCATGAGATTCCAAATTAGGGCTACGGATATAAACGTTTTTCTTCATGTTATTTTTTTCAGTCTCCGTTGATTGTCGAAAGGTGAAGGTTAAAGCTATCAACCTTTCGGAATAAGTAGTGCTTTAGCAAAAAAAAATAAATAAATTAGGCTTGGATGTCTTTTCTTAACAAACAAACTGATATCCCTTAAAAGCAAAATGTGTATCAGTGGAAGTTTTTAAAAATCTAAAAAAAAAATATATCAAATCTTTCAACACTTGAAGTAATCGTATAACCTACAATATAGAAATAGATAGGATCAAATAAATGAAAAAAAATAATAATATAAAAAATCAGAGTTTAGAATTAGAAAACAATGGCGGAAAAAAAGTAGAATCTAACCAGGAAGACTACCCATTCCTTTCACCTTCATGGTCACGTGACCTCGCCCAGGGCACAAAGGCATCCCCTTCTCCCTCCTCCCTTTCTCG
>NC_051412.1:14228939-14229175 GCF_015228065.2 Penaeus monodon
TAACTAAATACTGATCCTAATGGTTCCCTCTGGCGGCATCCTCTGTGTGGCGTAGTAAAAAAAAATAGTTACGATGGTAAACTAAGGTAATTCATTAAAAAAATGGTCTACCTTTTTTCTTTTTTAGGAAATAGATTCTACGGATAAGAAAATATCTATTCTCTACAGAAGAGGTATACACAGGAATAAACCAGCGATATGGAATATTCCGTGGTGAGTTTTTTTTCCTTTTCACG
>NC_051412.1:14229659-14229820 GCF_015228065.2 Penaeus monodon
CCCCCCCCCCCATCTCAAGGACGCCCAGAGACAAAACACGTTAGATATGTGAGCCTGAGATTCCTGGCGGAGTAGGCCTATAGGAAGTCCTACAGGAGAGTTTTATCTAGCGGAGGATCACATGACAAAAGCACACATGGGCCCTGGGAATCGGCGAGTTG
>NC_051412.1:14230437-14230760 GCF_015228065.2 Penaeus monodon
TCGGAAAAGGCGGAAACAATTTTGCGAAGCCTTCTATCGCGAGAATTTCTTTCGCACTGATATTCGTAATTCGCCAAGGAGGAAAGAGAAAGTGTGGCGCGGGAGGGTGAGGACAACGAGCCTAAAGAAAGCGTGAGGGCAGAGTGACTTAGGGTTATCGGGAAATGTGAAGAAGACATCCATTTATTATTGGCAGCAAGGGATCTTTTTTTTTCTATTCTCTGTTTGGCCATTTTTGACATGATTCAAAAGACTGTGTTTTTTATCTGGTTTATCTGGTATTCTATTGTGTTTCTTTTATTTCCGTATTCTATTATGAGATT
>NC_051412.1:14231072-14231266 GCF_015228065.2 Penaeus monodon
ATCAACGCATCATTAGAAACGAGTATTTAACTAAACCAACTGGATAACCAGTTTAAATTAGTTTGAGCAAAATATTAACCTCCAAAATTAAGCAATATGAATGACTTTCCTTGTACGTAATTCTGTTTCACAAGCAACAAGTCACTATTGCTTTAAAAGGTCAAAACACATTCGCAATATCAGTAAAGGTAAAT
>NC_051412.1:14231453-14231574 GCF_015228065.2 Penaeus monodon
CACTAGACGCACTGCGTGTGTCATATATTCAGCGAAAAATCTGCGATTTACTCTCTCCTTATATCATGCTAAAGACATTTCCGATTTCAGTACTAAAATAACTTCCGTTCCCTGATTTTTT
>NC_051412.1:14232614-14232903 GCF_015228065.2 Penaeus monodon
GATCCATCTCCCCCTAGTTTCCCGCCGGCCTCCCGCCCACCCAATGGCTATCATCCTCCCGGCGGAGACATCGCGGTTAGAATGGAGCCACTAACCACGACTTTCCCGTAAAAATTCCCCAATGAACCTTGAACCTCATCCCATGCGTAGTAACAGCGGTTCTTTCGGTCGATAACCTCAACCTGAAAACACTTCCTATTCTGTTTCGTGTAGTGTTAATGCTAGAATCATTGGCTGTGTCTGTAGTGTGTAGATATTCCTTTTACAACCGTATATTGTGTGTATTTGA
>NC_051412.1:14233617-14233834 GCF_015228065.2 Penaeus monodon
GGGTGAGGCTTCTAGTTGGCCTACCAAGCGAGCGTACTCAAAATAAAGCCACGCCTCTAATTGACGTTCTTTCGTAACCTTGAGTAGAAAGATTCTTTGCTACTATTTCCGAGATTGAAAATATGAAATACATGGTTCAAAATTTCATTAAAAAGCTGATGGCAATAGTGCAGATAAGAATAAATGGTTATATAAATGAAGATATATGTGGAAATGA
>NC_051412.1:14236168-14236373 GCF_015228065.2 Penaeus monodon
CAAAATATTAACCCTTTTTGATGTAAATCCCACTTAAGTGATTCTCTCTCCAAAGTCAATACCGACAGAAGACGCCCCCCCCCCCCCACCCCAAAAAAAAAAAATCATCTAAACATACACAAATATTATTTCAATTTATTTTGAAATTTCCATATCATGTGTACTAGACATTAGCTTTATATCAAGGCGATACACCACATCGGTA
>NC_051412.1:14237284-14237727 GCF_015228065.2 Penaeus monodon
AATAAATAACCCTTGTTGCTCCTGGCTACAATGCGCTTGTAGACCGGAATACAGGATGTTTTGCGTGCGCCCTACTTTTCCGAAGCTCAGACATGGAAATCCTAACCTCCATCCTCCCAGCCTGCAGGACGCGTTACAGAGGTTGCCTGCACAATGAAAGAGCAATTCACTGATTTACCTACTGCGACTTATTTCATATTTCATGGTCTAAAGCAGACTGCCAGCCGCAAAACTCGTTAAATAAGATTAAATCTGTGTATTCCTTTCTATGCTAAAAAAAAAGACTATAAAGGGTATAAGTATATAGTAAAAAGTGTAAGTAATTCTGGGTCATATTTTAGTAGCACAATGACGCGTCATGACTACATGAATGTATTTTTGTAAATTTACATCCAACGGAAAAAACACCGGGTCACATACTTGAAAAATCTGGAAAAAAAGCG
>NC_051412.1:14238143-14238333 GCF_015228065.2 Penaeus monodon
CTAATTTAAAATTTTGGCATAAAAAATACTCTTACTTATAAATTCAAGGTATGCTCCAACATGCGTATTTTTTATAGTAACTTACCTGAACAAATCGCAAAGTAAGTTAACATTATGTCATTATTCATCATCATATTCTAGCCCGTCATTACATGACCTGAACGCTACTACAGATGCGAAGATGTTTTAT
>NC_051412.1:14238706-14238935 GCF_015228065.2 Penaeus monodon
AGTTCTGTCGTACCTGTTTCGTGGTGGTGGTAAAAGCTGTCGGAGTTGCTAGTTAGACAGCTTTTTCTTTCGAACCAAATCTCCCTATCTTTGTACTAGACGTATTTGTGTTCTAAACAGTGTTGACCAAGTAAGTTTCTCCTGTTGTTTTGTGGTAATATTCTGAATTTTAGAGAGATGAAAGCGCCGTCGGGCCCTCGAACTTGTCGTGAAGCTCAGAGGGTCGGAG
>NC_051412.1:14239021-14239417 GCF_015228065.2 Penaeus monodon
GAACACCTTCACCTCGTTATTTGGCACGACTCCAGTTCGATGAGATGGAGAAAAAACGCACGAAAATTCTTCATATTTATCTCTTTATTGCCTGTCTTTTATCGCTTTAACTGGCAAATTGTGTTTTCTTTTCCTACCTTCTCGCAAACGCTTCTTTATGCAGAGAACCTATTTAGCAGATTTGTATGATAGCGAAAGTGGAGATAAACGATAACAAGTACAAAATTACATAAATCACGATTTCCGTGAGCACATTATATACAAGGTACAGCAGGTACATAATCGGTAGTCTGTAACAGGTACATAATCGCAATGTATAGTTGTAAAATGGAACGGTAATGCATCAAAATAAAAAGTACTGAAAACTTACAGAAAGAAAGGGAAATGACAGAAACA
>NC_051412.1:14239562-14241082 GCF_015228065.2 Penaeus monodon
CATGGCCCCCAAATTGGTAACCCTTGGTCTAAATAAAAGTAACACTATGTATTATGCTTGATAGTTGTATGGAAAAATGACGAGAGTTATACAGGCTAGTACTTAAAAGATTTTACAAAGTCAATGTAAAGTATGTTGCAAAGAGACGAAAAATATATATATATTGATTGATAAGTTGCTACTTAAAATTTGCAAAACATAATAACGGTATAGGTTGACTACAAAAAAATTTAAAATCTAGTGTCTCCCATCCATGAATTCTGAGAATGTATAACTTCCATAATGCCAATATCATACTTTTTGGTAACCAACAGTATGAAAAAAGTGAAACAATTACTATCACGTGGAGATGATGATGAAAAGTAAACAACAGACAACGATTTTTCCAAGGTGGCTGTTTATCCCTACTGTATTCAGTATTTGGTAAGAGAGAAACTATAAACACGAATAAACTACTGCGCGTGGTTTGCATGCTGTTCTATGAAGATGGAAAAAATATGCTGTACCTTGGGGTATTTCCAGAGGGCGTCGTGATGTTGATATCAATAATAACATAGGAGTGATCGCAATGGAAGCTTTGGCATGGCCGGCACAAGAACAAGCATTTATAACAAATTATCCCGTTTTATTTTCTTAAGACTATGTAACACACCTGCTAAGCAAGAGGAAATAACATGAAAGGAATATAAGATAAGATTATGGAACCAAAATAGGGCACTGCCAGTTTATGAAAGGTAAGGAAATTGCATGAAAAGAAAATGTAGTGTTATCAACAGCAACTAATGTTCCGTCTCCCGAGCTAAGTATCAACCAGGTACCGAAGCTGAAGCTAAAGCCATAATGCCTCGAACACTGAATCCACACGCAGTGGTGCAACTTACAGCTAGAGAATTTTTGTATTCGTGGTATATTGCAAGCCCTTGTGGCTCTCTATTGTCAAAACCGAGAATATTCTCAGCACTATCTTGTCTGAAAATAATATATAGTGGAAATTAATTGTTCTTTGCCAGAGTGAGGACCCTGGAAAGAGCGAGTTGATATCACCAGTAATACCGTGTTTATTGTGATATTTAATGAGTTTTAGTTGACGATTTACAACCAAAAATATAAACGGGAATGCCTTAGAATTTTCCGATCGATTTCACGTACTGTTTCACTTATGTGGGTAATTATGGGCGCTCTGAGAATAGAAGTATCCTCGATTTACATTCGTACATGAGTAGGGAAACAGCAATGTATATGACGCCAGAAATTAACGACAATAAAGTTCATAATAACAACAACTGTAAACTTCAAGGACACAGAACTACAGACACACCAAAATGACATGTGTTACGCCTGTGTGCATTAAAGGCTATTCAGCGTGATGGTTAGTATGGTAACCAGGAGCCGAACAGATACGCATTTGATGCAAACCAGGTGATCGTATGTTTTTCGTATAAACTCCCCACATCTTTGACCAACTTGCCATTCACCAATCTGTATGGTGCTTATATGAATACTTATATACGCAGCTGAAG
>NC_051412.1:14241403-14241596 GCF_015228065.2 Penaeus monodon
AAATCCATCTCGCCCCACTTCCCAATCGCACTTCCGCCTGATCCGCCGCGCCGTGCTCTGGCCGACGCGGTGCTCTCGCGGTCACTAACCATAATTTTCCCGTAAAAATTCCCCGATCAACCTTGAACCTTATCTGCGTCTCCTGGGCGTGGTGTCTGCGAACCCACGCCTGGTGAAGATGCTTCCCCCTTTC
>NC_051412.1:14242989-14243064 GCF_015228065.2 Penaeus monodon
TTTAAATTAAAATGTTTCACAATAGGGGCATTGCGTTTTTGCATTTTTCATAAAATTTTTATACAATTATGATTT
>NC_051412.1:14247189-14247260 GCF_015228065.2 Penaeus monodon
ATTTAAAATTTTTTGGGCATGTGAGAGAAGTATAGGTGGGGGAAAGCAGAGGGCGGGGGTTTAAAACGTGG
>NC_051412.1:14250717-14251303 GCF_015228065.2 Penaeus monodon
TGCTATGGCTTTTCTATGCATTTTCATTCAAAATAATGTTTTAACATTGTACCACTCCTTCACATACCATCACTTTCATATTCTCAAACATAATTCTTTTACCAATCAAATTATCACAATAGTAGGTAACATTCACTATTAATCAGAAATTTCCTCTTCCATCCAAGTGTACACACAAACACATACATAGCGATTGAATAATTCACTAATTTCTTATATGTTACATTTCCCAACAAGAAACTTGTATCATAAGGCTAAAAAGAATAAAACTAATATCTGGTGCCTTTTCCAATATATTTGGATACAAAATGCCAAAATAAATACAGAAGCATCTGCAATTGACTACAGTTCAACACAAAAATCTTAGCTTGTTGATAGTTATTTCCGTCTGTATATAAACTCACTGCTGTTAAAAACTTACTATTCCTAAACTGGGACAGCGAAGAGGGCACCCTCCCTCACCACTTGCGCAACTTAGAGGGTCCATACTGAGAAAGAGCCCTTCTCATTCTCTGTGACAGAGTGAACCCAACAGTTGAATGGATATTACATTATCTTTGCCCCAAAATGGTTACTCATTCCATGG
>NC_051412.1:14251339-14251482 GCF_015228065.2 Penaeus monodon
TCTTAAAATATTGTGTGACAAGCAAAGAAACTTAATTATCAACAAATATGAATGATGATGATAAATATAATAATAGAATGATAACAGCAATTACTGTCTCACTCAAAAATTTAACTCTATTGAATACACCAGAAGAGCTCTGT
>NC_051412.1:14251506-14251720 GCF_015228065.2 Penaeus monodon
TTCCAACTGTCCGAAATCAAAGGAACTCTATCCATAAAACGAAGAGTTTTTACCGACATCCTTCCTTTAAAAATATTCACCTTACAAAATGTTTTTGTCACTGCTAACAACAGGGACAGACAAACTTCCCACTTTAAACGCATGACAAGTTTGTATGGTTATTATTTACATATTTACCATGATTATCAATATAAAAAATAATAACTATGCCATA
>NC_051412.1:14251778-14252229 GCF_015228065.2 Penaeus monodon
TCTTCATAATTTCGGGGCCTTAACAATGGAATGGAGATAAAACGCACGAAATCTTCTCATGTTTACCTTCTATCACTTGTTCTATATCACTTTAACTGTTCATTTGTAGTTTCCTTTTCTTATCTTCCTTTCTAGTTATTTCTTGATGCAGAGCTGAACATTTGTGGCAAATTTGTGATATGATATTGGAAATGATGATAAACAATGAACACATACAAAAACTACACAAATCACGATTACCTTGAGTACATAACATAATCTATAAGAGGCACAAGGGGTTGTTGAGAGTATGTCCTATTCATAATAATCACATTGTTTAGCTGTAAAAATGAATGATAATGCATCTGAATATATAGTAATGAAAATTAGCACTGCAATAGTAATAATCACAACAGAAAAATAATTAACTAATATAACCAATAATGATAACAACAATTGTGATAAAATTCAT
>NC_051412.1:14252341-14253903 GCF_015228065.2 Penaeus monodon
AAAGCAATAAGAACAACAAATCATAACAGTACTAACACAAAAAAGAAACAATTACCAATAATAATAAATACAAATCATCATAAGAGTTAATTGTCAAAAAAGTATTTATTTTGTACTTTCTTTTCATCTACATTGCCCATTAACCTACAGACATTCAGAGGGTTAACTTACTTCTAAATACATTTGATACTGACCAAGGCATGCTGCAATAGTTATTCCTACTTACACAAGGTATAAATCCCAAGGGCCCATGGTGATTCTAACCTTTCTTTGACTGTTAACCCGACAAAATTTTTCCTTCTTCAGACACATGAATGAATTGTTTCCTTTGTTTGTATTTTAGCAGCCTACTTTTAAAAAAAAGAAAAAATAAGATATTCTTTCTTAATCTCAAACTGTGAAGATAAACTTAACTGGGAAAAAAAAATATATGATAAAACCCCAAATAACAATACGCTTATATATCACACTAAGTGTTTCTGCATCCACACATGTGAGAAATTCCTGTTATCAATCATTACACAAGTTCCTTTCTAGGCTATATAAAATAATTCTATTTCAGTACTTTCCCTTCAAAAAAACAATCCATCAAATGTTACATACATGTTAATAAATTTTTAACCCTCAGTATACATCAATAATCTTGTATACATTAATGTATACATAAATTTTCTGAAGTTTTTCTTTTCTTATTTTTTTTAACCCCCTCTTCTTTTTTTTCACAATTCACTCTGTCTTTCATTTTGTGATCAGTTAAAATGATTTCTCAGTAATCAGTAAGGTTACACAACATAAAAAGATTTCCTTTTTTCTGGTTTTGCTTTTTGTTATTTTTTTACACTTTTTAGAAAACACAAAAGAAAATAAACTTTGAATGTTAACTTTTATCTATTAAAATTGCTAATAAGCAAGGAATCTCCTGACAATTTACAAAGAATATCATTTCGTGTTTTCATAAAGCAATAAAAGATATACAATATATTTGATTTTCAAGAGTAAACCTCATGGCATTCTTAAAAATCTCTGCCTCATCCACATCACTTTCTTACCCCTTCAGTTTTAATGAGTATTAATTGCCTTCTTGCTACTATGTCAATCCTCTCAAGAAACTCATTAACTTAAGAACCTAACAGGGGGTAAAAAATCAAAATAAAAAACTTCCAAGGTACTTATTCCTATAAAATGGGGGTCAAACCCACTATATGTAAATGTTAATGACATCTCCAAAGAGCTCCTCTGTAAACACGAACTCTATAACTGTGGCAGCTGCTCCACAGGTGTATAGAACTTGAAGTCTTCTGGGAAAAGCTCCTTTGCTCTTGGGTACATAAGCTTGTATGACTGTCTGATGGTGACATCTGCAACACCAGCAATATCACCAATTTCTTTCTGAGTTCGCTTGTCCTCGGAAGCCTGAGAATGTTAAAAGAATATGTATTAAATTTCATTGATACTGAACAACATATTCTACTAATCTATATATAAAGACTATTTTATACTGTGACCCTGGTTTCGGCATTATGAAGTGCCAGTGGAATATACTGTGACGCCATCTTATTTTG
>NC_051412.1:14256295-14257072 GCF_015228065.2 Penaeus monodon
GGTGGTTGATAAGAGACCTCACTGCTCCCTGTTACATCAACCACCAACATATACTACATTTGCATCTACCATCATTTAACTTAAGTTTTGAACACAAAGACATTTCTCACAGATAAGCAACAATCACTTTCCACATATCTCTGCCAGATTTATGATGCTCTGTAAAAGGTTACTCTATAGCCGCATACAGCTTTGCTATACAGATATCGGAGTAAATATTGTATGATAAATATAAGAAAAATATAGATGTTGAATAATTGTTGATGACAAGTGTACTGAAACTTTAGGAGCTAACAATAGTGCTGGTAAAATTTATCCACGTGAAGAAATACTCCCCACTGACAAATACTTCTTTCACAGTAGTCAAAAGGATTAACTCATTACAAACTGAAATAGAAATTGATAATTTACATCCAACCAAAACAAAACACACCTGAGAGGCCATGTAAATTGCTGCTGCTGCTACAGAAATGGGTGACCTTCCGGGAACGATGTCCAAGTCAACAGCTTTCCTGGCAATGTGGGTGGCACCCTTCTGAACAGCTGTCGGAAGGCCAAGATTCGAGCAAAACCTTGACATGAAGTCTCCAGTGGTGATGAGATCTACTTGGGTTTCCAGAGCCTTCAAGATGAGTTTGAAGCATCGTCCAATCTCTTTCTTACTAATCTTGCTCACAGCACAAATTTCCTGGAATAGAAGGTACCACATTAGACTGCATCAACAGGAATCAGGTCAGAATTCTTCATGAATTAAGTAGTTGCATTCCAATAGTCTTA
>NC_051412.1:14257460-14257547 GCF_015228065.2 Penaeus monodon
CCCAATGCCATCGGGTGGTTTCCCGATGTGAAAGCCCTCTCTCCTGGGCTGTATTCATAGTGGCCCAGGCCTGGGGGATTGTGTTGG
>NC_051412.1:14257674-14258053 GCF_015228065.2 Penaeus monodon
GTTCAGGATATAAAGACACTAGACAAGTAAAGGGTTAACTAAGGGGCACAGTTTATTCATTCATTAATCTTTATCAAAAGCTTGCCATCTATAACTGGATATATAAATCATATTTCATTTTTACCAACTGAATAAATATCTTTTGGATATGATATACATCTTTATGTACAGAAGGCTAATTCTAATTTGCACATCATACAGAGTGGATATGCAAGTTACACTGTATTTACAAATGGTTATTTCTTTGTGGAAACTGTCAAGATTCTCTATCTTTTTATATTCCTTACAAATGCTCAAGCCATTTTCCTTACAAGAACTATCCTATAGATGCTATTTCCAAATAAAGTTGGAATAATTATAGAGAAATAGCAAGAATTTC
>NC_051412.1:14258090-14258260 GCF_015228065.2 Penaeus monodon
TTTTTAAAACATGGTTACACATTTACACAATTATTTCAGTATAGCAAACCATTTAGAATTTGGGTAGATGTTCTATATTTAAATCTTCAATAAGGTAAAACAAATACATTATAAATATATAAACTTGACAACAGGAACACAACCATTCAGAGAAAGAGTACTGAAATATT
>NC_051412.1:14259486-14259563 GCF_015228065.2 Penaeus monodon
GTGTACTCAATACTAGTATTGAGTACACACTTAACCATTATAAGACCTAGCCTAGAATACTAGTATTGAGTACACAC
>NC_051412.1:14260137-14260270 GCF_015228065.2 Penaeus monodon
ACCTATGTAAGGTAAAGAACAAGTCGCAAAGAATTTCTGGGTAAGTTCTATTATTGTTAGCATAATTAATCTTAACATTACTATCAACATTACTGTATGGTTATAAATAATGATAAAAGTATTAAAAGTAAAC
>NC_051412.1:14260288-14260473 GCF_015228065.2 Penaeus monodon
ACTTAAGGAATGGAGTAAATAAATGCAGTAAAGTGGGCCTATAATGAGCTACTTGTTGGCTACATAGTGGCTTCTGGAGTCAGTCATCATCAACAAATTTAGTAAAACAAAACCACACTGGACAGTACATGGAAACATGCACTAACAGCAGGAAGAGGATAATGATATTCGTTAAACTTGTGTTT
>NC_051412.1:14260563-14261114 GCF_015228065.2 Penaeus monodon
AACTCTTGAAACCATTCATACTTTGAAGGTTCTGGGTACTCCCTCCTGTCGACAGGCTATGTATAATGAAGCGGACGCAATGGCATCGTTGCTACGTCCTTTCAAATTTTTGCCATCGTGCACCTGAAAAATATACCCGAGATTACTTATATTCATGGTCATTCATACACTCCATATGAATAAAATTAATAGGTTTTACAAATCATGGGCATTCATTTTTTTTTTTTTTTTATAGAAGTAAAATAGCCTTCAGATTATCTGAAACTATGAAGAAAAATGTACTATTTCTTATAAGTTACTTGCATTACAGAAACAAGACAATCCATCAATATATTTCCCCTATGATAGAGCTGAGTGTCAAAATACATGAAATCATCCATGAGAAAGACAGGACATATCAATTACAGTTAATCTGACACAATATCAATCTGACATACAATGGATAAATAGTCAAGTTAAAATAATCTATTACATTTTTCCCATATCAATTCATGCCTCCCTAATTTAGGGGCTTGGAAGATATCACTCCTCACTTCATCACACACACACAC
>NC_051412.1:14261145-14261823 GCF_015228065.2 Penaeus monodon
CAGCACTATTTACTGACCTGTTTGAACAACATATTTGCTCTGTCAGTAATGGCTTTTGGCAGGTTGATCTTGTCTGCCATGTTACTGATCTCTCGGAAGGCATTGATGAGGGCACGGTCTGAACCTGACATCTGAAAAGGATAACATACTTTCTTACAACTGCAATACAAGAGAGAGAGCCTTTCAATCATTTTTCATGCCTTAAAGTCAAACCTCAAAAATCTACAATAAGAACAGAAACCACATGAAAAGCCATAATATAACAGCGCAAAAGATTAAATCAATCCCTAAATGAGTGGAGAACCTACTCTCTGTAGGGTAAAAAATAAAATGAAAAACAATTGTTCAAAGATAGCCCGGATGGGTTCCAAATTTACCAAGCTTCCCATTACAGTTCCAAGAATTCACAATAAATAGCCATTTCTATGACAAAATGTTTTGAAGTTAAATGGCTTCTCAATTATGTTAGGAGGAGGTAGAAGATATAATGGTGGAATGCAGGAGCATAAACTCTACGAAAAACATTCCAAATGCATGCCAAATTCAAGTAGAATTTGTCTCACAAGAAGTAAGTAACACACTGCCACACAATAATTCATGAGGCATGTCACAGTTATGCCAGGCTAGCTAATTTGAAATTTTAATACATTGTGCTGATGTTTGCCCACCCCCTTGTCT
>NC_051412.1:14262378-14263114 GCF_015228065.2 Penaeus monodon
GAATGTCTGCATCAATTTCTGCTAGCCATTTCTCCTCAATGTAACTTGTGGATGACACTGAACTTGCTGTGAAACCCAAACTGACTTTGCAGTGAAGCCAAATTGTACCATGACACTAAATGCCACCCATGCACATAGTTTACAGGATAACAAGACATTTTTTACAGGGAAAAATGCAGAAAAAAACACAATGACTATGCCAATACTTACAGATCTTCTGTTCTGATATTTGGACCCTCCAAAGCCATCAAACGATGCGCTGCCTGTGCCGGGTCCAATAATGGTGGAAAGATCAGAGCCATTTAGGAGTGGGTTTTCCGCACCTCCCACACGGGAAGGGTCACTGTTGGCCTTTTCATTGCTGAATGTACGCCACTCTGAACCCACGTCAATCACTCTGTATCAAACAGATAAGAGTTTAAAACACTGGAAAACCATAACATTTAATCTAATGCTTACTTAATTGGCTCCTTACTCTAACTTAAATTCTATTCTCACTATACTCTTTTTTTTAGGATCTAATTACAAAAAGAACAGATTATAGTACCATCAATAAAATTAAGACATTAGTATACTTTTTCTCCTAACAAAAACTAATATTTTTCTTTCCTTCTGGGCTCAAGATGGCTTTCTTAATAAACAAATTAAGATTGAACAGATCCTGCTCTCACATATGCAAGACAGGACATTTGAAATCTTCTATATACGCATGAAATAATATCTGCCACTGCTGGAC
>NC_051412.1:14263682-14267590 GCF_015228065.2 Penaeus monodon
GTCATAAGGTGTAGCTGTTTGGTTCTGATCTCTCTGGTGCTTACCATTTTGTGAACAGCAACTTTCTTCATATTGCTGCTTCTAAAGCCACATTTAAAGTCATGGCAAATACTAGTTCATAGCACTTCACCTTTCTGACTATCTTTGCTATCTCAGCTTAGTCCAGGTTTGTGAACACTTGAGAATGCTTCCAAAACACAAGGTCTTCCAAGGAAAGTTCACAATTACTAGGACTAAGCCTCATGTAATAACCCCTTTATATTATGTGATACCTTAATACTCCATTTAATGAGAGAACTCCTGATCTGATCTTTGCAATAAAAAAACATCAGTTCTACTCACATAAAAATGATTTTCTCTGGGCTATGAATTCAGAGACTGAACTATTCATGTCAAAGTTAATAATGACAAATGATCTACATTCTTGGCTAACATACAATGATTAATCCTTCTTGTGCAACTGAAGCAGGAGACCTTTTTCCTACTTCCTGCAGCATAATTTGTCATTATATTTTTATTATAAATAACTGCATCCACACTGGCACTGTTATCTTGGGCAATCTTGCTTGCACTTTAAACACTCTGGGTGCAGCAAACCAATTTGTCATATTGTAAGCATATGGGAAATGTCCTGTATATCAATAACTGTTGCTTTAATAAGGAATGTTAAGGATTGTTGTCATATTTTTTAAATGTCTTATACTTGTATATGTTCCTATAAAGATATGGAAATGTACTGTTCACAACAAACTGTTCACTTCAGATTTTGTGACTGTATTTACTCTACCATGGCAGAATGGGTTTATTGGAAGGTCTGCCATGATGCTCCACATTCATTATTATGTACAAGAGGCTGAACATAAATGACTAGGTTATTTACTTGTCCACATTAGACATATCAATTTGTTCAAAATCAAAACTAATAACAGAATGCACTTGATATCCTCTTACTAGATATCACACTTGTGAATTAGTTGATGTTAGAAGTTTTACAAAATGTGCTTTATAATATTGCATTGGATTTGCATGCATAATTCAGATAAAATAAAGTAAAAGGAAGATTATAAAGTGAACACTACATACAGCTGGTAGGTTACCTACACTTTAGGTATTTAAGAAACTTTTGACAGCAAAGTGAAAAGGAATCTTACACACTGCAGTGTTTTGAAGTTCACTCTAGCATTTCTATGCTAGGTGTAAACTTCTCAAGATAAACTATGTGTAGAGATATAAGCAATTCAAATGGTTGTTTTTATCAGACACCTAATATACCAGGGAATTTGTATTTAAAATGCTTCACACAACATTCCACTCCTAGTAGTACATTACAATTATTAATACTAAGTACATATAAGTCTATCAGTCTCTTTAACATCTTCTTAAGCATATTTCTGCCTTAACCCCTTGTTTGCAGGTGGCATCTACTATGATGCCATGGCGGCATAGCCCCGATGCTGTGGGTGGTTTCCCTACAGATACAACCCATGCATATATACTCGTTGGCGGACCACATGGCCACCAAAAAAGCCTGCACACATTGGGTTAAAAAAGGAAAAGAAGTATGGGATAGTACCAACTACCTGTATGAAAAAATGGAGGACGCATCTTTTTGTTTTAAAAGCAAGCAAAATTGAGCAATAAAAAAATGTACACATTATATGAAGACAGTGAATGAATGAACCTTGTAAACATCAAGGAACAATTGAATTTCCTGAACTGACACTATGAAATCACTGCAAGTTCTGAGGTAGTATCCTTGCAGATTAAAAATGACCCAATGCTTATAGAACAAAAAGGAACCTACATAGGACCTTGTTTGTTTATATGTGCACTATGTTTGTTTACACAAGAGCGGTCTGACTATTTACATATGCAAAGTTCATAGGGTTTTCATCATAAGCAGGCAAATTCTTAAAATATTTGTTAGAATGAGCAGTAGCATTAGAATATCTTAAAACTGCAAAAATACAAAATAACACTCCCTATATCCTAACAATAGCTTGGTACTAAATAAAACTATAAAAACAAAGGAAAAATTAAAAGTTAACCACCAACTCACCTGTCACCTACAACCAGACCACATTCTGAGCAGATCTGGTCACCAGCACGGTAATCCTCTATTAAGTGTGCTTCTGGATGCTGAGGACAGCAGACCTCATTAAAACGGCCCCTGGAACAGAACGAGACTCAGAACTTTCTGTATGAAGCAGATTATAAATGCAAAAAGTTGCATACATGAATTACCTGCATAAAAAAGGTTTGCTTTAGACAATTTAACACTGAAAAGTAATTAGAAGGGCATAGTATAAAATTATCTTGTGATTCTAAGCAGAATAATAGATAAGGAGCCAAAAATTCCTTCATTTTAGAAATTATAAGATTCTCATGAAAGTGGAAGCAAAATCAACATACATGGATATTTTAGGATCATAAGAGAATGAAAGCTAACTGTCTTGGATACCATAACTATTCACAGCATCCTAGTAACTTATTCTAACACATTCTCACATTCTCTTCCTCACAAACATGTTGTCTGCTCATTCCTAAAGATTTTCACATGAATGAAGGTGGTTTCTAGTGCAGAGACCTGTATCTTTTAACAAAATGTAACAACCAATATGTTCTATTCAGCACAGGGTAACTGTGTTAATTTGCAAACCTATATCCACATTCATTAACCAGGAGAATATAATTTATCCCAGAGGTTACATATACTCTTTCATCACATGCACATTTCCTTTGATTACTTCATTCCAACAATTCACAAAAACTTTTTAAGAATAAAAACTTGAAAAAATAATAACAAATAAATAAACAAAACAAGTATGACAAGTATTCAGACATACAAGACTGACCAAATGTACAGTAGAGCATACAACACCAGTCAACCTTCAATACACAAAACTAGTCTTCTGGAAGCTGGCACTATCAATGGTTCATAAAAATCCGCTTTTCAATCCTGATCCCACTTACTTATGATATTCTTTTTAATATTCTATATTTGAATCATGCTACTGTCAGAAGGCTGAATATGTATAGTATTATTGTATTAGTATATAATTCTATTGGAGGAGTTATCTTTACCTGTATATACTATGTAAGATATGCTCCATGAATGCCATCAGCATATCATAAAATTACTCAAGATTAAGATATTGTAATAGACCAGTGAAGTCCCATATGGTATCAGGACGAGTGCAAAGAATAAAAATATATATATCAAGGGATGTTTCTCAAGAACATGAGTTGCAATTCACAGAACTACAATGACACTACAAAAAAAGTAACACTTAAAGATGATAAAATTCTATATTTACAAAGAATTTTAGGAATTATACCTTCTTGTGACCAAAAACATTAACAAGTCTCCCAAAACATTTAAACAGTATCGATAATTCTATAGACAATCGAAAAGGATTTTTTTTTTTTTTATTATGTACTACAAATTCTACTTAAATAGCAGTTTTGACTAGTTTTTTTTTGTAAAAACACAATGATAAAAAATAACCTAGTTTAAGAGAGGAAAACACTGTTCATTGTTATTTGTTCTTATCCATATATCTCTTTGTGTTTAGTCATGAGTATCTACTCTAGTTTAGCCTAGTCAATATCATTCCCTTCTCAAAACTAAGAAGTTAAATATAAATGTATTAAGAACTATCTTATATATTTGAACACACTGATCACCAATATCAAGAAGTCATAACCATAGAAAGAAAGAAACACAAGAAAAGGAAAAACAGTAATCTAGAATGCAATACAAAAGTTGCATGGATTAGGATACAACACAATTGTCATAACAAATATTTCCAAGGCTGACTTCTATGATAATAATGTATAACAATCTTCTATAGTCTGCATCTACTTTGTAACATATGTGGCAGCCAATGTTCATTGCCAAGGATGAA
>NC_051412.1:14267721-14269789 GCF_015228065.2 Penaeus monodon
AGCATTAATGCATTATTTTTCTACAAGGCAAATCTACAATCAAAGAATACAGGTAAACATTATCTGGTAAACGTATTGAGGCAACCTGCAGTGGAGTTCAAAATGAGACTTTATTCTTAAATTCATATGATTTCCATACTTTAGTTAAATACAATACTGGCAAACTGTCTAAAACTGCCATGGCCTCTGTACTTTAGCAAAGACCAACATAAATTTACAATTAATATTCTGATAAAAAGAGCTACAAACTTTATATTGCAAGAATGTATACTGTGGGGGTTTGTTGGCCTTTGACAGTGTGACAATAGGCATGAAGGCTTTGCAGTCTATTATTGCTCCAATGGCAAACAAACAGATGTCTTCTAAACATTTACTAGTTAATTTATTTACAATATACTGTTAGATGCCTCCAGTAATAACCATAACTTATATGTCTTTGGGACTCTAGCAAAGAAACAACCTTCCACCACAAACATTACAACAGGATACAGTCTGGACTGATTCTTCCTTGACAAAACACCTTTAGGTAGGTCTTAACACTGTATAAGCTGTGCTTATGTGATCATGGTTATGAAATGTCACACCACTTTGTTTTTATCATTCTATAAATGATTATTATTAAGCCACCTCTATTCTCAAATCAGTCTCAAACCACAACAACTTTGTCATTGCTAAAATGTCTTCTAATTCATCTGTCTTTCAATCCTAAGTCCCACCGATTCATCTTCAAATTCCTACTTGAACAGGATATTTACAAGACACCCATGTGCTTGCCACTAGCTTATGTATCAAATGCCATGACCTCCGTGCTTGTTGATGCTTTAGCAAAGACAAACAGACCTCTCACCACATATCTAAACTATAAGCTTAACACTGTCACTTTCAGGTAGAATTTTATATTTCTGACTTCCCATCACAGACCACGGTAATCTTTATGTGGATATGGATGGAACACAGTTAATATTAGTACAAGAAAAAGTCTTTTTCTTAATCACAGAAGATGTGTTGTACAGGTCTACATCTGTCAAAGCATATATCATATTCATTGTCAATATCATGTAATCATCAATATTTACAAAACACCAGGCAACAAAAAGGTAAAATTATACTAGGAATTAACCAGATTCTGTTTCTCAACAAACTAAAATGGACAGGCCTACATCTTTTTTTCCACTAAAATGTACAACTCTAAAACAACCATTTCAAACTATCTCATGTACTAATACTGCATACTTGGATAAAAGCTGTAAAATAACTGAACAACAAATTTTATATAAACTGAAAAAGCCTAATAATAATAACAAGGTAACAAAGAGAGACTCTGAATGGTGACATTTGGCAAGCACGATGCATGTTTACCTTCAGTTTAAGATTTTACACAGGCCTACCAAAAAGTAATTACAGATTATGTTGATCTCTTCATGTAAATCAAAATCATCTCTTCATACTTATTTCAATGTTAAAAATGGCTTATTACAATCTGGCAACAACCAAACCAAAGGTGATGCAATCATTATGCAATCCTTGAAAGACATTCTCGCCTACATAATTCCAATACAAGAACACCGAGTGATCTATCTCGTTTTCTTAGACATCTTCGAGTAATTCTTGAACCTAGAGCCAAAACGCCATGGCCTCTGCACACTCTGCACTCCAGCACGTTTTCGGCAAGCGGGAGCTCTGACAGCTTCCTCGTTTGGCAAGTGACCAGCGCGAGCCGTAACCTCCGTCCTGCCAGAAAGCGCAGCCACGTCGTTCCTTCACTGGAATGCAACGGGTATCACGGCCGAGGCAAGTGCCCGCGCCACGGCATTTGTGACACGTGATCATTGGCTTACCTTCACCTTCTGCGGGATTTTCTAAAGCTACTGGTGCCGTTTCATGCATCCTTTACAGGCATTCACTTAGTTCCTCTCTACCTCCAAGCAATCCTCACTTCAAGATTTACCGCAACCAATTCTTCAGGAAAAAATGAATCAAAACAAATAAACAGCAGACACCACTTCACATCAAACACAAAGGCATATAAAAGATCACTAATACTATCCCATACCCTCTTTTTCCATCC
>NC_051412.1:14269825-14270015 GCF_015228065.2 Penaeus monodon
GACTCTTCCTTTCACTCCAGAAACAAGGGAGGAGGAAGAGGAGGGAAAAAGAGAGAAAGGTAAAGAGCACAAATTCCCTCCCTTTCTCTCTCCCTTTCCTACCCCTTCTTTCTTCCTTCCCTTCTCCCCTCCTCTTCCCCTCCATTTCGTATCTTCTTCCTCACATGATAATAAAACGGGATTTTCTTTG
>NC_051412.1:14270050-14270269 GCF_015228065.2 Penaeus monodon
CCTTCCTGTCTCTCGTTCTTCCTCTGTTCCTCGCGCTTCCTTCGCTCACTCCCGCAGGACCCGGAGTGCGGGGAGGGACGGACTCGAAGCCTTGGAAGCCAAGCCAAAGAGAAAAGGAAAAAAGAAAGGGTCCTTTGTTGGGGCGAGATTGCGTGTTCTTTAAAAAAAAAAAATAAACGTTTCACTTCACAACGTTGGGTTTTCTTTGTGAATAATTAT
>NC_051412.1:14270325-14270424 GCF_015228065.2 Penaeus monodon
TGCTCGGCGCTTAAGGTATCTGGGGAAGAGTTCCGCTGGTTTCCAAGAACAACATGATACTGAGGCAGGAAAATTCTCACCTCGAAAATGTCGCAGAGT
>NC_051412.1:14270462-14270669 GCF_015228065.2 Penaeus monodon
TCACACTATGTATGAAAACACCTGTTCTTGTTAATGAAACTCATTTCCAACACATTCTCGCTTTCCTCACTTACTCTCCGATGATTCATATACTCGGACACATAATTTCGGCTTCAAAACCTGGCTACGAAACACGAAAAACGCAAAAAACAACGAGAGAAAAATGAGACGAATCCTACCCGCTCGCCATATTGATATTGTTGCCAG
>NC_051412.1:14270704-14271124 GCF_015228065.2 Penaeus monodon
AACATGATCTAAGTCCGATAAAACAGGCTTATCTGCAATGCCAGATAACCGGAGTTTACGAGTATAATCACGTGATAGAGGACATAACGATCTTCATTCAAAACGACCGCAGGAAATGTCCGATTAAACTGGTTTTTAAAAATGGAATTTCACTGTTACAAGGCGACTCGGCGCCAAATATTGAAGTGAAAGATTTACTAGACTTCTCGTTCTATTAAGATTATCACAATATACCGGGTGTTTCCATTATAACCAGCAGTTAATTCGTGCTGGTATTTCGAAACAACCTTGGCAAATAATTGGGTAAGATTTCGATGGTTTTTGTTTTTTTGTCTACTGAACATAATGCCGTGATCTAGTGATACGAGGTTACTCTGCCTGACTATGTTGACAACGCACATACGGATTATCACATTGTGC
>NC_051412.1:14271560-14271707 GCF_015228065.2 Penaeus monodon
CGACGACTCATTAACGACCTGGCATTTATCGTCTGATCATGTTTGTGTGAAGTACTGCTGTTAGAATAAATTAAAATGACTCATCCGATAAACTAGCTTTGTTTCGTGTCACTAGGTTCTACATGTGCTGAGTGAATAGCTTTTTCA
>NC_051412.1:14272441-14272539 GCF_015228065.2 Penaeus monodon
GCTCAACACAGGAAATCACGGTCAACTTCATCAGCTCGAGGTATGACCCATAGTGACTATCATTATTTACTATGGTATGATGTCGGGATGTAAAGGTG
>NC_051412.1:14272616-14272907 GCF_015228065.2 Penaeus monodon
CGGTTAGATATCTGTTTGATGTGTTCATCTTATAGTATGCTTATGAGACTGAATCGCTGTTTATCCGTATGTTCTGTTTTATTGACCAATTACGTTTTTTTTAATGTAATATGAAATTGACAAGACAAATTAATGATGATTATTATTGTGATTATAATGAAGAGCTACCCTTAATCCAATAAATCCAAATTGATATTTTGTTATTATATATTATAAAAAAAAACCGACAAAAAATATATATACAATATAGCTTTCTAAAAATGTGAGGCAACATGCTTGAATCCTCGGCAG
>NC_051412.1:14273065-14273905 GCF_015228065.2 Penaeus monodon
GTAAGATGACTTTACGTATACTAGAACAGTAAAAACTGAAGGCCACAATATCCACTAACATATTGTTATTATAATCTTATGTAGTTGACGTTTGGAACACTACTCGCGGAGCCACAGAATACGTGCACGAGACAAATCAAGTTGTCAATGAAATGCACCTCGGAGTCTGGGACAGTCAGTTTGTCGAAGGCTGTAGTGGAAGGTGTTCGAGTGGTCGCCTTTATTTCTTGTTTGGATTAAACCCTTATAAATGCCGAAAAGAAAGAATACTTTTAACCTTGAATGGTTCAAAGAATTTGGTTTTATTGTTCAAAGCAGTAAAGATGACTTTCATGCATTGTATACATTATTCCGTTGTGATGTGGATATTAACGCCATAGGACAAATACAGTTGAACACTGCCACAGATAAACATAGCAAACTAATTGTAGTTATCACTGCTATCATTTTCCTGCCCAACTCGCTCATATCCAGATGACAATATAATGGCTGCAGAACTGTGTGAAGTTTATCATGCTGTGAAGCATCATCTGTCATACAGAAGTGTTGATTGTGGAGTAAAAGTTGACAAAAGAAATACACAGTGACTCATTGATAGTGAAAGATGTAACAAGTGGGAAAACTTAAATAAAGGCTTTATGTGAAAATATTATAACACCGTATCCTGTACAAGCACATGTGTAGTACATCAGAAGACATGGTTTTAATATTTCACCTTCTCATTAAACATGCTTAATTTAATATTAGTAAAATTTAGTAAAATGTAAAAAAAAATATCCTCCTTTTTGGAAATTTGGAAATGACTATCCTAATTAGTAGCAGCAGCAGTAGTAATGTTTT
>NC_051412.1:14274727-14274952 GCF_015228065.2 Penaeus monodon
CAATATCACTGTTATTATCAATTCGAATATATTCGAATTTAAGCATTGCTATGACAGAGCTACAGTAGTTTCTGCTAAATGAAGTTTTCTTGTAACATCACGAAGTAAAACATTTTCCGAATGTGCTGTATCACAGAAAACTTTGTAGAATATTAGAGAAAATGAAAAATAATTTAGGGGAGACTCCTCTAGCTTGTCGTTGGATGGGTCTATTGAATGAGGCAA
>NC_051412.1:14275099-14275202 GCF_015228065.2 Penaeus monodon
ATAAAATACGGATTAATCTTTGCAGTTTGTAAGATTGATTTAGTCGAAACTTTATTATAGAGTAAAACACT
Organism: Penaeus monodon; assembly: GCF_015228065.2. Classification (NCBI taxonomy): domain Eukaryota; kingdom Metazoa; phylum Arthropoda; class Malacostraca; order Decapoda; family Penaeidae; genus Penaeus; species Penaeus monodon. Next base: position 14,275,171 of record NC_051412.1, read on the forward strand.
GTTTCAGGCTTCAATTTTTTTTACTCCTTTTC
>NC_051412.1:14275803-14275979 GCF_015228065.2 Penaeus monodon
GAAGTGTTGTCAGGTCTACCGAAATATCGACAAATCTAATATTCCAAGGGATCTCATGAAATCCTGTATATATATTACATTTCTCCAGTAACTCGCGAAGTTCTGGTGGGAACTCTGGACTACCTATTGAGATTTACTAAATGGTAGTAAAGATAGGTGAAAGATAATAGCATGCC
>NC_051412.1:14276085-14276189 GCF_015228065.2 Penaeus monodon
AGGGAGGGCGGATTGGTATAGGCCGACATGGTTTGTACTCGTTCTGTACATGTGCTATGCCCGTCAAGGTATCAAATGTAAACGACAACATATACTTAGGTATT
>NC_051412.1:14276951-14277078 GCF_015228065.2 Penaeus monodon
GTAAGATTGATTTAGTCGAAACTTTATTATAGAGTAAAACACTGTTTCAGGCTTCAATTTTTTTTACTCCTTTTCTTTTTTTATTTTTCTCAATATTTTCTGTTGCGTTGTATTATCTCCCCGTTTA
>NC_051412.1:14277220-14277748 GCF_015228065.2 Penaeus monodon
ATCCCTCTCCCTCCCTCCCTACAGATGTTTCTGGGAGGGGACAAACAAGCACGGACATGTGTGTATGCATTCAATTACACATCAACCTTTAAAAAAAATTGTGATCGCATTAACCATAAAAACATTAACTTTATTGTGAAATGATAACGTTTGTGAGATTTTGTGTACTATTCTCATTCACTTATTCTGGTTCACGTGTAATAACATCTGGTTTTACATGTGTGTGAAGAGGAAAAAAAAACTATTTTCCACTCTATCGATAAATAGTTTTCCTTCTCACGCCCGCCGTCTCCTCTAACTGCCAGCACAGGGGGCCGCGCGCTTGTCATGTATCACGTGTCAAGCAGAGGGCTGCGCTATACTTATTTGTTATAAGTAAATAAAATAAAACAAAGATATAACACTGATTATAGATATAATGGCACGAAGATTATCAAAAGTCTTGTATCGAAATTTTAAAATGCACCGGTGCGAGAAAATATTCTATAGAAAGTCACTGAAAGCCAATGTAAAGGGCTCCCCCCCCCC
>NC_051412.1:14277958-14278282 GCF_015228065.2 Penaeus monodon
GCACATGCTTATGAGAGGGAGAAACAAGTATGGCCATTTGTACATATTTTAAAACACATCGATAATTCAAAAATAATTTATTGGTGTGCACTTGTCAGATTTTGTGTATTATTCTCACTGACTTGTTCTGAACCATATGCGGAATTACTGAAAGTAATGTATTCTGATTCCTTGGTGTAAGTACACCTGTTTTTGTGTGTGTGTGGAGTGGAAAAAAACATGTATATGTTCTAATACGTAGTTTCACAATAAAGTTATTATGAAATGATAAATAACGGTGTTTCAGAAATATAAGCTTGGATATATACGCGTAATTTCACCTGT
>NC_051412.1:14278557-14278718 GCF_015228065.2 Penaeus monodon
TTCCTTCTCACTTGTTTCTGGCGATATCTAGTCTGCATTTTTTTTCTGTTTCAATTTTCGGAAAAACTACTGAAGCAGTTAAATTCTTTAATTCGAATGTGTACTTGTCAGATTTCGTATATTGTTCTCATCGACTTATTCTGATTCATAGGTGTTTGTTT
>NC_051412.1:14278752-14278908 GCF_015228065.2 Penaeus monodon
ACAGGGGGAAAACAAAATTTCCACTCTTCATTGATGGCAAATTTCTCAACCATTGATATCCAAATATTCTAATACTCATTAACCTTAAAAATGGTAAGTCTATTGTGAAATACTAATTATCGGTATTTCAGGAAACATGTGCGTAATTACACCTAT
>NC_051412.1:14278940-14279123 GCF_015228065.2 Penaeus monodon
CGCGCGCGCATGTGCGTGTGTGTAAAGGAAAAAAACAAAATTTAATATTTTGATTTTTGACATATTAGTTGTTATACATTTCTACTTTTAAGAGAAATTACACATTGATAGATCTTTAAACGCTCTAAATGCTTTTAATCCTACAAGGCATTCTAAATAATCAATCAATCATGTTCTGGGCAA
>NC_051412.1:14280293-14280375 GCF_015228065.2 Penaeus monodon
GATTGTCCACACGATGATTATTACATCATGTTAGGTACAACTGTACTGTAGAAATTAGTAATATAAAGTTTAAAAAATTTCC
>NC_051412.1:14280692-14281065 GCF_015228065.2 Penaeus monodon
CGGTTGTATGATGTATGATTATGAATAAAATGGGTAAATTGGCTTTTCTAAGTTTACGGTCTTGATTTTCTTTTCAGTCGATATACGATGATATTCATAAAATCCACACCTATCTTTGATACATAGTTCACCCAGGAGGTTACTCGTCTTCGCCTGGACGATGTTTCTCCACGGGGGAGTGTGACCAATCCCGCTCACTCGGGAACAACACCAGCCACCTCTTGGTCCCTGGCCTGTGCCCGGCCTCGCTGCAGCGTCCCAGTTGATGTTAGATTCTTTCTACGAGCAAAGAGTCAAGCCGTAGGAATTTATCACTGCCCAACCAGGCTCGGTGAGAGTCTTACTATGCAAATATAATGAGCCTCTTATAGTC
>NC_051412.1:14281292-14281376 GCF_015228065.2 Penaeus monodon
ATTCTCTCATTTTCTCCCCCTCTTTCTCTCCCATAAAAATAAATTTTATAAAAAAACGACGCCTTTCAAAACAGATCTCGTCCT
>NC_051412.1:14281413-14281594 GCF_015228065.2 Penaeus monodon
CATGTTTGTCCTTGCCTAGTCTGAGACTGAGACTGAATAATATCTCGAGGTGCATGCTGTCCTGCTTGCATGCGCTAACACAAACCGGATTATACATCTCTCCGTCCGTCTGTCTATCCGTCTTTTATTTTATCTCTTTAATCATTTACCTATCTGTATGTAAGTGCGTATGTCTTTGTTT
>NC_051412.1:14281684-14281784 GCF_015228065.2 Penaeus monodon
GAGTATTTTTATTCTTATCCACGCATAACAAACATTTCTGGAGTAATAATATCTACCTTGTTATAAGCCCCACTGTAGAGGCCGACTGTGAAAAAAAAAG
>NC_051412.1:14281843-14282045 GCF_015228065.2 Penaeus monodon
GAAATAACACTCATCTACCAAAGGTTATTCCATTCCATGATGCTCAACTATTTATAGAAGTTCACCAGACACTTCCACACTAATGAGCCAGAGCGTTTCCAAGTGAAGGAAATGTGGAGCGGAGTTTGATGTTTGTTGAGGATGACCTTGTGGCGTATCTAGTCTTTACAAGGTCACTGCCAAACAACCAGAGATCCAAAGA
>NC_051412.1:14283513-14283673 GCF_015228065.2 Penaeus monodon
GCCAAGTGTGAAATGTGCTTATCCCGAGGTCTTGGTCCAAATCTCCAGCACTAATAATACTCCTCCTTAACAATAAGCATTACTTGGACTGTGATATATTTTGCCTCATGGAGTTGGCATTTTCGGGATTCCATTGGCGATGACCACGGGCGCGTCCCCC
>NC_051412.1:14285095-14285331 GCF_015228065.2 Penaeus monodon
TTTTTTCACCTGTTATGCCGTTTATTGACCTGAGCCTTTGCAAGCAGAGTACCAAGAAGCGAGAGAAAAGAAGAGAAAAGGGGAGATGGGAGAGGGAGGGAAGAGGACAAGGGAGTGAAGGAGGTGGAGAAGTTTAAGGGAGAAGAGGAGGGAAGTGGGAAGGGACAGATGTGGGGCTTAAAGTGGGAAGGGAGGAGTGAATGCAAGGAAGTTTTGGGGGCGAGAGAGGGTGGCAG
>NC_051412.1:14286180-14288077 GCF_015228065.2 Penaeus monodon
AGCAAGCTTCTGGTGCGTCAAGAATGGAATTGCTCATATCAGGTTTTTCGCACGGACGCAATAGAGCTACCACACCAGCACACTCAGACCAGAGGCAGATATAGCTCTCGTCTCAGGCCGAAGAATCCCTTGGAATATTAGAATACTAAACGACTCAATATGGACCAAAAGGGCCTTTTTCGCGATGAATTTGAACTTATGATGTGGATGATATTGGGTGGTTGTGCATAAAGAATCCTTTGTTGTTATTGCTGTTGTCTACCCGCACCAGCCTCCGACCTGCCGGGGTTCTTAATAGATAACCTGGCCTTGATACACAGTGAAAACTCCTGGTAGATATATCCTCTTCATCGGGGAGTAAAACCAACATCCTAATTCTGATATTTCTGATATATTTTCATTTAAAGTTCGTTAACTTTTTAAAACCCACGTTAAGTAAGTCATCTCTGCGACGCAAACGTGTAACTTTCCTTCTGTTTAATGCACACTTTTCGATATGGCAGGCACTTTTGATTCATTATAGCTGTCTTGATAAAGAAAACCATCAAGTAGGATACTTCAACAACACTCTGCTGAAGGATACACATGAGACTCAGAACGAGAGCCTCAGATATGTCGTGGTTTGGTTTCGTGCTTTTTCAGATAACAAGTTCCGAGTAATAATCAATAGACAGACAGGTACAGAAGGCCTACACCCATGAACTATAAACAAAACGACTGATGACACAGTTAAGTTTAAATCAACACTAAATAAAATCTGAATAACCGGCAAGATGGCAACATGATGCAGTGACATTTAAGAAAAAACAAAGTAAGTGACCCAGCCTGACATTTTGTCCTAGAAATGATAACCCAGAAGCCCAGTCGGATGCAGTCAAAGGTCTCAAGCCTCACAGAAGATGCGCAGGCATGTCACATGTCACCCTCCAAGCCTCTGAGAGTGCATGAAAGAAGTGAGTGCACGGGAACAGTGAATCCATGAGGGAAGTGAGTATATGCGGGAAATGAGTGCATGAGAACAGTGAATCCATGAGAGAAGTGAGTGCATGGGAGAAGTGAGTGCATGAAAGCAGTAAGTGCATGCGAAAAGTGAATCTATGAGAGAAGTGAGTGCATAGGGGAAGTGGGTGCATGAGAGAACTGAATGCATGAGGGAACTGAGTGCATGAGAAAAGGGAGTGATGCGAAAAGGGAGCGCGCGAGACAGTGAGTACATGAGAGCAGGGAGTGTATGAAAGAAGTGAATGCATGAGAAAAGTTTGTGCATGAGAAAAGTGAGTGCTTGAGATAATGAGCGTTGTGAATCCATGAGAGAAGTGAGTGCATGAGAGCAGAGAGTGTATGAGAGAAGTGAGTGCGTGAGGGAAGTGACTGCATGAGAGAAGTGAGTACACGAGAGAAGTGACTGCATGAAAGAAGGCAGTTTATAAGATAAATGATTGCATGAGAGAAGTGAGTGCATGAGAGTAGAGAGTGCATGACAGAAGAGACTGCATGGAAACAGTGAGTGCATGGGAACAGGGAGTGCATGAAAGAAGGGAGTTCATGAAAGACGGGAGTGCATGAGAGAAGAGAGAGCACAAGAAAAGTGAGCGCATGAGAGAATGGAGGATACGCTACTGACCCTCGTAAAAGGACAAACCTCAACGAACACCGATCTAAGGGGCAGACTACAGTGGGAAAAGAAAGTCACACACTTGGTGTACGAGAATGAAGCGCCTTAAAACCCTTCTTTTCAGGGGCGTCTTCGTTTGAGGGCCTCCTCTGTACGACTCTAAAATCTGGGTCTTTTGGCGACGGCTTGACCTTTGACCTTTGCCGAAATGCAGAGAGGAATTCCAGGTTAGGTAACTTTGATCTCTAGAGCAACAGATGGCAAGGTCAATTTGACCCACAT
>NC_051412.1:14288451-14289185 GCF_015228065.2 Penaeus monodon
CGTTGCTGTAAATATGTTTAAACACCACGTTCGCAGGGCAATGTGCAGTATTTTTGCCATTGTAGGCTTTGGTCAGTGAGCCTTAAAAGATGCACAGAACACAGATGAGAATGCCCGTTTATATTCTCCCTCCCTGGTTCACCTTCAACGTAAGTGCGCATTGCAGACTCGTTCATAAGGTCACGTTTTTAGGACGCTGTCATTAAAAATCCCTTAGATAAATCTTATCATTACTGTCTTTTATATATTCATCTCAGTTAAAGCTTATCGTTAGAATATCTTAGTTTTTTATTCAGTTTAAGCTTATCATTATGTTCTTTTAGATCAGTTGATGCTTATCATTAAAATTTCTTAGTTCAGTTAAAGCTGATCATTAAAATCTAGTTCGAGTTAAAGCTTATATATCCAGTCTGTAAGTTCAGTTAAACATTATGGAGTGTTAGTTTAGTCAAAGCTTAACATCATTTGTGTTTTAGGTCAGTGAAAGCTTATCACTAGAATCCAAGTTCTGTTAAAGCTGACCATTATAGAGCTTTGATTCAGTTAAATCTTTTCACCATGTGTAAGTGATGAAAGTAAACAACTATTAACTCATTTTCTTTATTTTTTGAAATTATTTTCATATCAGAGTCCCCCGTCATAACTTATTTTTGTTTCTCTTTATTTGGAATTGTATATGCAAATTTTGTACATTCCTTCAGACTCAAAAAAGTTGTTCAGTGCCAGCATCAAAG
>NC_051412.1:14290372-14290822 GCF_015228065.2 Penaeus monodon
CGATTTTCATTTTATCTGTCCATTTCTACTGCTTTATCCCCTATCCCTGATCACCGCTCCAGCCACCGAGGCCGTGAGAGCGAGGGCCATTCTCGCGGAAAAAAAGAACGACACTACCTGGAGGACTGTCTCGAACCAGGGGGCGCTGGAGGTCGTTGGCGGGGCTTAAGAGTTCGTGGTGGTGGTCTGAGGAGTCCTTGGCCAGAGTGCAGCCGGTTTTCTTCCGAGACAGTTGGCTGTGCGTACGAGTCATCAGCATTCCCCACTCTCTGTCGCCTTAAATATCTCCGTGGATATTAGTCTGGAAACGGGATCCATGCTTCGGAAGGTCCTTTTAGAACGTGAAATCCACCGTTACCCTCCACAGCTGCAGCCTACCCCAGCCCCCTGCGAGGGAATCTGAATCCCAGAAGTGCTGTACTGTTATTCGTCCTCTTCAAGGTAAATACA
>NC_051412.1:14290904-14291010 GCF_015228065.2 Penaeus monodon
AGTCATCAATGCAAGTAATTATACAAAATTGTAACACAGTAAGAGATTTGCACAATCTAACAGAAGTGCAAACATTGTTATGATTAATAAATAAGTTGCAGTCATC
>NC_051412.1:14291066-14291351 GCF_015228065.2 Penaeus monodon
CATTATGGTGCTGAAAGATGCTTTTAGATATAGGACACGGAGGATTGTGTACGCAGTGCCTCGTTTAAGGTACAAGTACGACTATTCAAATCCTGCAAATCCAGTTAAGCATCGACACAGTCCATTGATCCCTAAAGAAAACTATCATAATCTGTATCCGGCCTCATCGAGAACACCCTGGCTTTCACTTTACTACGGATGCCACTTAAAACAGGAAAAGCTCACCCTGAAAAGTCACTCTTAAAGTTCGCAGAAAGCTCACCTGCACATTTTCTTATAATTTGA
>NC_051412.1:14291419-14291607 GCF_015228065.2 Penaeus monodon
CTTGTCTCTAAAATCAAATGAACAAAAAAACGAAACCTATTCATTCCATTCACGGTTATTCACTCTCCCCAGAAGTCATTCAGTGATTCGGCCTAAAATACTGATCAAAACCCAATCAGTTCACTTCTACAAATGACCTCGACCTGACGCTCTCCTGAATTACCCTGAGGGAATGGGGAAAAATAGAC
>NC_051412.1:14292675-14292813 GCF_015228065.2 Penaeus monodon
CGGGAACGTGTTGCAAGCAGACGGGCGGAGTGGTTGCCCTCAGGCAATCAGTGTTATTGCAATGTACGGAGACGGAACCGAAACAGCCGTTCTTTTACGCAATTGTTATAATCAGTTTAATCGGTTTTGGTATCAGGG
>NC_051412.1:14293263-14293455 GCF_015228065.2 Penaeus monodon
CTCCCGACACAGGAAATATTGTTGCTTATGTTGCAGCTGCAAATTTTAATACGTTATTATTTCATAAAAAAGTACAAATTCTTACGTCTTCATGCTCTCAGTAAGTCATGTAAAATCATGTTATTTTGACGAGAAGAACAATCTTTTTGTAGCCTTTTTTAGAGTGAGGAAAAACTGGTTGTATCATTATGT
>NC_051412.1:14293474-14293665 GCF_015228065.2 Penaeus monodon
TGATATTGTTACCATGCGTATTTCGAATGTATTTTGTCTTGCCATCCGCCTTTGATGTCAAAAGCATTATCTCACAAAAACGCGCGGACGAGTAGAGTTGTTCATCGCTGTTCAGTTTAAGTTCTTGTTATCTAATCGCTGTAACTTTTAGAAGACGAAACGACATGAAAAATACATTGCAAAAGGCTACG
>NC_051412.1:14294757-14294878 GCF_015228065.2 Penaeus monodon
TTTTATTCTCGTCTTATCGGTCTGTGCAAAATATCGGCCAATTTTAGCGTTTTTCATGAAAGAACAAGCCCTGCCATCAGAGAGATATAAAGAAAAAAAGTTCGATATCATGTGGTTTTTA
>NC_051412.1:14294907-14295922 GCF_015228065.2 Penaeus monodon
TACATCGTCGACGACACGACAGCGAAGAATCGAAGATAATCATCCAAAAATAGATTTTTTTTTCTTTCTTTTTTCAGACGTTGATGGGAAAAAATAGACAGCCTGCCGATAGACAACACAAATGACAGCAGATTACAAACGTCAAAACGGAATGAGTCAAATTAATGAGTTCCAGGCAGTATTTAGAGTATATAAGAAGTTTAAGATATTGGAAACAGAAAGTTATTTATATGATTTGATTGTAGGTCATTCAGCACCTGGTAATCAATTTGGTTTCTCAATTTTGTGAATAATGACATGAGTTCGAGAATGAAGGCAACCCAAATTAAGTTGGAGGCATAAAAATAGATTTCTTTTGTTCGACATTTTCTTGAGGAGTAAAATCCGCGGACGAGAAGAAAAAAAGGAAAAAAAAAAAGTTTTATTAATGTTGCTTATATCAAGACGCGATCTCGAGATACGTAACAGCTCTCCTCGCTCGATCTCTCTGTCAGGTCGCGTCCGGTGTGTGTGTTCCTGCAGTGTTTTTTAAAGATCTGGATACCGAAAACCGAAAGAAAAAAAAAAGTTCTAGAAAGAGGGTGAAAAATTCTGTTTTTCTTAGAGGTGTGGAGACCTAACCAAAAGACTAAAAAATGGTATTAGAAAGAGCATAAAAGATTAATTCTAAATCAGAAATCCCCTTCCTTAAAAGAAATAACAATAACGCACCATGAAAGAACGGAATCATTCCCAATTCCAAACCAGCTGATCAAATTTCAAAATACCCTCAGCTCTACAACCGCCATGGATGAGAACTTCGAGTGGGTCCACCGCGGCTACGGCAAGAACAACGTGAAGCTGCTGCACCTTCGGCGGGAGGGCCCCGTGCACACCGTCAAGGAGTACGAGGTCAACACGGCGCTCACCCTCGACAGCGACAAGGACTACATCGTCGGCGACAACTCGGACATCATCGCGACGGACTCGCAGAAGAACACGGTCTACATCCTCGCCAAGAACCGTGGGGTGAGTC
>NC_051412.1:14296102-14297222 GCF_015228065.2 Penaeus monodon
GAATTGTGTAAAACAAAGATCGTTTACTACACTGACCGCATAGCAATTAAACAAACACACAAACAACCCACAATACGGCCTCAGGCCCTTGTAAAGGCAAAGCCTCTTCTGCTTCTACAGGTGAAGTCGCCGGAGGACTTCGCCCTCCTGCTGTGCTCCCACTTCCTCAGCAAGTACAGCCACGTGACGTCCGTCAAGGTGGACGTGGAGGAGTACCCTTGGCGGCGCCTCGTGACGGAGGGCAAGGCGCACAACCACGCCTTCCTCTTCTCGCCGGAGGTCCTCCACACGTGCTCCGTCTCGCAGGACCGCGGAGGTGAGGCCCTTCTCGCTCCGGGGTCAGGATGCGTTGCCTGTTTTGACCTCGCTCGGTTTCCCGTTGCGTGAGAGGAAAGGCAAGGCTCAGAGTAAGGCTTGAATTTAGGTCAGTCTCGACGCGTCACTCACTCGCTAGCATTTCCTCTCTTAAAAAGTAGGAAGGCCTTCAGCCACGACCGCGAGCAAGGCGAGGTAGACTCAGGCGAAGTGCCTGCAGCCGCCGAGCCAAGAGAACCTCGCGCCCTCTGACCTCTGACCTCCCCCCCTCCAGGGCAGCCGCACGTGTGGACCGGCCTGCAGGGCATGCGCGTCCTCAAGACGACCCAGTCCTCCTTCACCAACTTCGTCAGCGACGAGTTCCGCTCCCTGCCCGACATGGAGGACCGCCTCTTCTCCACCGTGGTGGCCGCGTCGTGGCAGTACGCCGACGTCAAGGACATCGACTTCGGCAGAATCTGGTGAGAGAGTTGTTTTACGTATGGTATCATGATTTATTATTTCTTTTTCCATTATTATTTCTTTTTTCCATTCCAGCCTCCAGGCTAACAGAGCAGATGGTTGAATCTAATCACCTATCACCTTTCCATCTTCGCCCCTTAACCCTTCCCCTCCTTCTGTCTCAAAGGATAAAGATGCAGAAGATAATCTACGATAAGTTTGCCGGTCCGCCTGACTACGGCATCTACTCCCCGTCGGTCCAGAACACCGTCTTCCTCATCCAGGACACGGCGCTGAGGGAAATTCCTGACGTGAGTTGACGAAGCCGCATTGCTTCCCTTTTTATACTTACTCATGTGGCGGG
>NC_051412.1:14297298-14298993 GCF_015228065.2 Penaeus monodon
GGGGTTTGATATAATTAGTAAAATGACGGTTTCTTATACGTACTCATACTATTGGTGCTTTATATGTTTACTAATATGGCGATTTTTTTTATATTTATTTTTGTTTTTGGGCTTGGTATAATTACTCATATCTCGGTTTCATATATTTGCTCATATTTTGCTCAAACTTTACTTATAAAGTTTCCTATCCTTACTCATACTTTTGGGGTTTCATATATTTAGTCAAGTGGCGGTTTCTTATACTTATTCATTTGTTTGGGCTTGATTTATTTACTCGTATTGTGGTTACGTAAAATTGAATGTTTACTCACATTTGGATTTTTACATTTTACTCAGATTTCAGTTTCATATATTCAGTTATATTTTTTTCTTCTATCCTTTGCTTACTCATACAGGGTCTTCATTTACTTACATTATTCTCTCCCTTTTATACTTATGTATATATATTTTTTTATTATGTGTATAGTGGTTTTCTGTATTTATTTATAGTTTTCCTTCTCCTTTATGATTATTCATATAGAAGCTTATCTTCCCTTTTATTCTTACTTATAAACTTGCTTTGTATGATCACTTATAATTCTCGCATATTCTTACCCGTAGTGTGCCTTCATGTTAAGTATGGTTTTTAGTCTATTTAAGTTACCGATGAAGGACGAGAAGAGGAAACAGAGGGGGAAAGAGAGAGCAAAGCAGCCTTATAAATCAAATCATAATAAAAGGAAAAAAGAGGGAAAAGCGTGAATGAAAAGATAAATGATGCGAATAAAAGGGGGGAAGAAGATATGAAGAAAACGTAGATGAAAAGAGCTTACGAAAGACGAGGGGAAGACGTGGATGAAAAGTACATATGACAGAAAAGGAGATAAAAGAAGGAAAGAGACATAATTGCTGAAAAGATCATTTGAAAGCGAGAGAAGTAGGGAGAAGAGAGGAGAAGTACGCGAGTGAAAGCCTCTTTGTGTGAAAGGGTGTCGAGATGAAGTGCAAGAAATATCTCTCTAAGCAATATCTGCATTTACACAACACATAATTACTTGCATAACTAATAAATGACGGCATGCACATTCAAATGTCTCCTCAGACCACCTGGCTAAAAATTATTATTAAATACACTACAGTCAAGAGATTAGACGAAATTACATTAGAGTTCAAACTAACACAACATTTAACAAACGTATTTCCGGGTAGTTAGTCTGAGAACACGCGCATACCCTCGTACTATATAATGAGCTGATAAGCCTATCTCTCTCTCTCACCTTTACAGATAACCCAGATTAAGGTGACGATGCCCAACAAACACTACTATGGCGTCGACCTGAGCAAGTTCCCGGATGTAGGAAGCCTGAAAAATGAAACTGTTTTCCTCCCAATCGACAAACCTTCTGGAAGCATTTCTGGCACCCTCGGAAGAAAAATAGCATCAAAGCTCTAAGGAATTAAAGAGAAAATGTAACAAAGACTATGAATTGATGATTATGTAAAGGGATTTTCATCACCTGGTTGACTGATGAGCCACCGTGTTAATTGTAGGTTTGTATTTCATCATGGGATCGTAACAGGAATCGTGTTACGCGACGGAGATACGCGTAACAATGCGTCGGAAGGAGTTGGTGACCGAATCTCGTCGCGTTATTTAAAGATATTTTAGTTTTTCCTCGTAACAACTTTTAAAAAAAGATGGAGAGTATCGCCACT
>NC_051412.1:14299040-14299365 GCF_015228065.2 Penaeus monodon
GTGCACATATATACGAGATATACGAGAGCTTCATACATTCCGGGTCAGTCAGATATCGATCACTATGCTATCAGGTGAGTTACGCAGACTTGGTCAAGTCAGCTGATAAGCGTAACCCATCCTGTAACAAGGTCTAAGTAGGTAATAGTGGTTGTAATTAATACGTGCTTGTGTAGACCTTGCGTGGGACGGGAAGGAACCCCGCCACGTCACACAGAGGTTCGTTTGAACCTCCATGTGACGTGATGTTACAAGGTTTTGTTACGCAGCGGAGTTACATTACGATGTTCTGTGTGTACTCGGCATTACTTTGATTATAGCAGGG
>NC_051412.1:14299679-14300060 GCF_015228065.2 Penaeus monodon
AAATTGTTCTTTTAGGCCTGTGATAATAAACTTTATGTAAATTGTTAATGTATTAATAACAATACAGCTCTAAACATCTTCGTTTGAACTATTCCAAATGTTTTGAAATGGACTTTAGAAAGTAGGCATTAAATATATATTTTTTATAATTCTATCGGTGATGTTCCAAATATTTTCTTAAACTAAGTCTCAAAACATTTTACGCACGGCGACACACTACATCAAAATCGTAATTCGTTCCACATATCTATCGTTAGACATATTTGCATACAATTGATTCACGACAAACATCCTTATAATCAGATGGAACAATTATAAAACATGCTTTCTGTCTAACTCTTTCCACTATTTTCTCGTGCGTATTGCCGTGAATTTCCTCTG
>NC_051412.1:14301213-14301434 GCF_015228065.2 Penaeus monodon
AGGAATCATGAAAAAGTATATATTTCAGAGTTGCCCCCCCCCAAGACTCTGTTTGCTCCCGTCAAGGTCAATCTTGCCCCCCCCCCCTCCCCAAGGACCACACCCCAACAACAGAGCTAACTGAATTCGATGACAGACACATACAAAGCAGGAGAGCCTGGTACAGCAAAAAAACCCTGTCCAGCCCCCCCTCCCCCATTTGACGCCCTTGGCTATCATCG
>NC_051412.1:14301487-14301582 GCF_015228065.2 Penaeus monodon
CCTTAAGCAAAAGGTTTAAGAGCAGATGCTTGCTTCTAAACGTGTATGTATTGTGATCACATCAGTACCACGGTACTCACTGTTTTTTCATAAAA
>NC_051412.1:14301663-14301835 GCF_015228065.2 Penaeus monodon
ATGTTATATATAGAAATTTAAAAAACACCATAACATTGAGTCAATATAGATTTATCATTAATCCAATAAGATTTTGTTTACAATCTATCAAGTGTTATTAACCGTGCCCCCTCCCCCCCTAAAAAAATAATCCCATTTAATTGTGCGCACTTTGCTCAAAGACCCCCCTTTG
>NC_051412.1:14301866-14302630 GCF_015228065.2 Penaeus monodon
AAGCAAAAGCTGAAATTATTTAATAATTTTGAAGTAATCATGAAAAGTTATTTACCGGTTATTTCGCTTTTTTGGGGAAAGTGATAGGAAAACACGATCAAATATCAAATGGATATTAATAATTGATTACTGATTTTTTTTATTCAGTGCTACGAAAACGGAATTAAAGACCAAATAAAGATACCAACGTTCGTGTTTAGTACTAATTTCCACATTAACTTCACTGTCATTTGGGATTCAAGAAAAAGTCAAAACAACGGTTGTATCTTATTTATTTTAACCATCACCCTTTTGCGTTTATGCTCATGTTCATGTATTTTTTCTACTGTGTATTTCATTTGTGTTTATATGTCTGCGTTTATGGCTGGCAATCATTTGTTTTTGATAAAAAATATTTGCTATAAAATTTATTATAAAACTATAATCTGAGTCACTTTATCGTAACTCGATCCTGAGATAACGAAAACAGTAACAAAAACAGACAGAAAACATGTTATTTTCTATATTTGTTCGTATATTTTAATCCTCTTATATATATTTTCTAGATCTATCCCCTTACCTTTGTTTATCTTTTAGTGAATAGATCTGATCCTTATTCTTTATTTTTCATTATTCATTTACTTGCGTTTTGTGTATTCATCTACACTTTTATCTTTTTTTATCATTACCTCCTCCCTAAAAATGTACTCCTACGTTCGCTCCCTCTCTGTCTTTTTTATTTCTTTTATTCTTGTCAAAGAATGTACACCTACATTTTCTCCTCG
>NC_051412.1:14302705-14303006 GCF_015228065.2 Penaeus monodon
CGTCTGTTTATCTCCTAGAGCTTGGACTGCAACTTCCTCCCCAGTGTGCTGGTGATGTTTCCCGCCGGCTTGTCCACGGGGAGGAACACCTCGTTGTTTTTGGTGGTGCCGACTTCGGGGAACTTGCTGAGGTCAACGCCGAAGTAATGCTTGTTGGGCATCGTCACTTTCACCTGCGTTAACTGCGGGCGTGGGGGAGAAGGGGTGTTTATTAGAAGTGGGGCGGGTCGAGGGGGTAATGAGGGAAGGGACGGGTGTTGAGGAGGGGGATATGTGAGAGGGTTGGGGGGGTGAATAAGTT
>NC_051412.1:14304236-14304594 GCF_015228065.2 Penaeus monodon
CGATAACACTCAAAACATCAAAGCAGCAGATGAACACCGCAACCTCTCGGCCCCAAAACGCCGCTTATCTCACCTGCGGGATCTCCTTCAGCGCCGTGTCCTGGATGAGGAAGACGGTGTTCTGGACCGACGGGGAGTAGATGCCGTAGTCAGGCGGACCGGCAAACTTATCGTAGATTATCTTCTGCATCTTTATCCTTTGAGACAAGAAAAGGAGGGGATGGGTTAAGGGGCGAAGGTGGAAAGGTGATATGCTGAAAAGTAGCTAGGAAGGTAAGACGAAAGGCGAAGTGGATAAGTAGAAGATTGTGTGTCAAATTAGTTATAATGAAATTTCGCATTTTGATAGCATTGAATA
>NC_051412.1:14304760-14305616 GCF_015228065.2 Penaeus monodon
CCATTCACTGCTGGATTTTTCCTTTTTCTTACCAGCCTCAAAAACAACGATCAGGTCAGTACTAATCTGGATATAAAGACATAGAAAAAAACGCATACGTTACGCTAGATCTGGGTCTAGGTGGACCAAGGACCTCGACATTTACTTAAATGTCCGCGTATTGACTGTCGACTTGTGAGATCTTGCGAGTGAGAAAAACGAGTAGCAAGCCATACCGTCTCCTTTCAACGAACTTAAACACTGCCTTAAGTAAAATAAACAGTTCTTGTTATTCTTATGCGGAAGTAGATGCAATAGACGTGTAAAACTGCTTATTGTACAGTATCTGTCTAAGCTTTTTCCCATCTACCTCTGAATGGGATCTAATGTTATTTGCTGTAGAATCAGAACCCTTAACTACACGATTCAACACCCCAAGAGTCAGTCGTTGATCACACCCTGGTCATTGTGCAGCCATATTGAAATTTGAATTTTGTTTCATCCAAAAATAAATTATATCATGCACCAACTTGTCTATCGTAACTTCACTAATTGGGCTGAAAGAGGCTCATCTTAGCCATATAACCTAGTCTCCAAATACTTTTAACTGAGCAGAATTCCATCTTTGCCACAGACGTCGCTAATGACATAACTAGTCTCACGCGTATCTTTCCTATGATCCACTAAAGATCCGGTTTTCCCACTCATATATAACCCCGAATTCTTAGAAGAACGTTGTAGTAGTCACTGTTAAACCTCAGTCGATATTCTTCAAGTCACTGTCATGGGCTTGGTTGACGTGGTTGTCCTCAGGGAATCGATAGAACATGACTCAGTGAAGTGGGTGGAGCCTTAGTTGCGATTTATTGGAATACGA
>NC_051412.1:14305902-14306120 GCF_015228065.2 Penaeus monodon
CCAAAAATGTGTGGTATCGAAATATGATTTATTATATACTGAGTGACGATGAAACTCCAACTGAAGCTTTTACAAACACATAGAGCTTCTACCCCGAGTGGAGGCCGATGGTTAGGTATTGTACGTAGCGTACTGATCAAGGTAGCAGAGAAATGCTGGCTATGGGAATTTGCAGTAAACGACCTTCGTTTTACTCAATTTCTTTGTCTCTTTCTTTG
>NC_051412.1:14306234-14306844 GCF_015228065.2 Penaeus monodon
ATTACCAGTACTGAAGCGTGTCTCACAATATAAGTCCAAAGTGATATATCAATCATACGAAATCAAGGCTCCATAAAAAGGAGTTTTTTGTGATCAATGGACAAACGATTTATCGAAATGAATTAATTATATATCTTGCATTAGAATTTCTCCTCGTTCACAACTCTTTCGTTAGTCTCCTTGGAGACTGAATAAATCAATTAACTAATTAACTAAACAGATAAGTCAATAAATGATTTAAAAAAATATCCAAATTAGATAAGCAAAATGAAAAGACGAAATGGATTATATAACTTTGGAGATGTTTTCTTCAGCGATAGTGAAAGGAGAGACTACAGGAAAATGAGTCACATCATTTCGTGTTATGTTTTGTAAATAAGAATACATTTAGGATATCGGGGATCTTTGAAGTATGTGATAGAGAGTTTGATTTGCAGAAAGAAATATCCGTGCTTATAAATAGCTGCGTTAGGAAGATAGGGCGTAGTAAGGAATTTCAAAGAATTTAAAATGTTTCATAATCCGCTGATCTGGTACACTCACAGAAATGAACGTTCTTGTCAGAACAGCATATGAAGAGACCACAGATTGGTAAAACGCAAAAAAGTAA
>NC_051412.1:14307068-14308143 GCF_015228065.2 Penaeus monodon
CAAAGAACAAAAAAATGCCATTAGGGAGTGATAAAAATACGCCTATGAGGAAAGAATGATCTTGAAACTCAGCGATAATATTAGGTGAAATTAACATAGATATTGTTGAAATGAATGGATGAGTATTGCTCAAAATAGCCAAAGGGTCTACAATATATAAATTAAAACACACTCACACAAATACAGATGATAACTGGCTGTTGAAGCATATTATAATCACAAATGCATAAAACTGAGATGGAAGATTACAACAACAGTGGTCAGCAGTACCTGACTGCCAAAATGGCCATTGCAATTACCAGATTTTGCCGAAGTCGATGTCCTTGACGTCGGCGTACTTCCACGACGCGGCCACCACGGTGGAGAAGAGGCGGTCCTCCATGTCGGGCAGGGAGCGGAACTCGTCGCTGACGAAGTTGGTGAAGGAGGACTGGGTCGTCTTGAGGACGCGCATGCCCTGCAGGCCGGTCCACACGTGCGGCTGCCCTGGAGGGGGGGAGGTCAGAGGTCAGAGGGCGCGAGGTTCTCTTGGCTCGGCGGCTGCAGGCACTTCGCCTGAGTCTACCTCGCCTTGCTCGCGGTCGTGGCTGAAGGCCTTCCTACTTTTTAAGAGAGGAAATGCTAGCGAGTGAGTGACGCGTCGAGACTGACCTAAATTCAAGCCTTACTCTGAGCCTTGCCTTTCCTCTCACGCAACGGGAAACCGAGCGAGGTCAAAACAGGCAACGCATCCTGACCCCGGAGCGAGAAGGGCCTCACCTCCGCGGTCCTCCGAGACGGAGCACGTGTGGAGGACCTCCGGCGAGAAGAGGAAGGCGTGGTTGTGCGCCTTGCCCTCCGTCACGAGGCGCCGCCAAGGGTACTCCTCCACGTCCACCTTGACGGACGTCACGTGGCTGTACTTGCTGAGGAAGTGGGAGCACAGCAGGAGGGCGAAGTCCTCCGGCGACTTCACCTGTAGAAGCAGAAGAGGCTTTGCCTTTACAAGGGCCTGAGGCCGTATTGTGGGTTGTTTGTGTGTTTGTTTAATTGCTATGCGGTCAGTGTAGTAAACGATCTTTGTTTTACACAATTC
>NC_051412.1:14308351-14308996 GCF_015228065.2 Penaeus monodon
GACTCACCCCATGGTTCTTGGCGAGGATGTAGACCGTGTTCTTCTGCGAGTCCGTCGCGATGATGTCCGAGTTGTCGCCGACGATGTAGTCCTTGTCGCTGTCGAGGGTGAGCGCCGTGTTGACCTCGTACTCCTTGACGGTGTGCACGGGGCCCTCCCGCCGAAGGTGCAGCAGCTTCACGTTGTTCTTGCCGTAGCCGCGGTGGACCCACTCGAAGTTCTCATCCATGGCGGCTGGCAAGCTGAGGGTATTTTTGCATGTGAAGTTTGATCAGCTGCTTTGTTTGTCTTTTTTAATACCATTTTTTATCTTTTGGTTAGATCTTCATACCTTTAAGGAACAGAGAATCTTTCATCCTCTTTTTAATACTTTTTTTCTTTTGGTTTTCGGTTTCCAGATGTAAAAAAAACGCGACCTGACAGAGAGGTCGAGCGAAGGGAACTGTTACCTACGCCGATATCTTTTGGAATTCACTGTCATTAAAAACAGCTCTCGCAGACCTTATAGTGTTTGGGTTTTGCATTATACTTCTAATTTTATGATAAGTGACTTTCCCTTTACAACGGTAAACGAGGGGTCCCTTTGATCCGAGATTTAACTGTACTTACAAGGCTGAGGAAACTCATGATTGTAATTTCTTAAGA
>NC_051412.1:14309418-14309738 GCF_015228065.2 Penaeus monodon
ATCTTGAACTTTATCAAAAAAGCTTGAAAGAACAATCTAGTGATATAAGACAGATGGCACAGAAATTCGAGAGACACTACCTGTCTCTTACACCCGTTACAGGTCATGAGGCCGCAGGCAACTTTCCCTCATGCATGATAGCAATGCATGGAGGTTCGATACTTAGAATAAAGGTCAGTAAGAGTACGAACTTGCATACTTGCATACCTTGACCTTGTAGTACCTGAAAATACAGCGGTTTATTCCAAACATTAAAAAAAAACATTAAAGAAATGTGAATTAGCAATTGATGGCTTAATAGTGTGACCGTATTATACCTG
>NC_051412.1:14309780-14310016 GCF_015228065.2 Penaeus monodon
CATACATCCTTTAAAAGTGAAATGTTCGACATTTGTAGAAGATACAAATACCTGTTAGCCTACTTGTGAATGACAGCTGCTACACAGCCATAATGAACGCTGTATTATATTTTTAAAAAATTAAAAAGGTGATGCTTTATGAATACAAATGGCCATCCTCGAGCGTACAGGGTAGAAAGAACATAGTTGTTCTGCATACAAATTAGTGTGCTTGTGTGCATGTGTATGTTTCACTT
>NC_051412.1:14310213-14310506 GCF_015228065.2 Penaeus monodon
GCATGTGTGTGTTTGTTTTAACCATATATAAACAGTAAGCTACACATATTCTTAGTATGTTACCGTTTTTACCTCACAGTTACCAAAACACATTGCATTACTATATACTGATTCCATTTTATTTTATGGAACTGTAGGCACTCCCTTTATGAAATATAGATATTTATAACTGACTTTGAAAGAACTATAAACGGTTGTTTATCATGTATTTTCTTAGATTCAGTACTTTGCGAGACTCTTCTTAGATTGCAAATACGTTTTCCTTTTTTACATGCTCCTAACATTGCAAATAA
>NC_051412.1:14310541-14310696 GCF_015228065.2 Penaeus monodon
TTACGGACAAAGCAAAGGTATGTTTATTCATTTTAACCCACTTCCTCCTCAGTCCATACCAGAGGAAGTACTAGAACTATGCATCGTATGTTTCAGCAAGTTCTATGGGTTTACAGGTGCATTTCAGTCTTTCGAAATCCCATGCTAAATCAAAG
>NC_051412.1:14310756-14311495 GCF_015228065.2 Penaeus monodon
TCCACACGACAATAATCTAGCAGAAGGTGTAAGTTATAAGCGATATTAAGTAAGTTCGTAAATTTTAGGCGTCGTCAGAAAGGCTTTTTAAGTTCTCGCTTCTACAATATAATCAAATAGTTTTTTATTAGGTCCATAGCATATTTTCAGTTTATATCAACTAATCACTTTTAGAAGACACCCGAGCGCAGCAGAATTCAAAACGGACATATGGAGATTCGCAACAGTTCAGCCATTTTTCCAACGGCGACGTCTACATACCCGGTAAATAGTACAAGAGCAAGAACACATCCTAGAGCCTTACCTGCCCTGCCCCCCTTTCCCCTAAGACTGCAATGCAATGAAATCATCCATTCAACCAGCCGGCCTCTAAGTCTCTACATATGACGAACAAATCTCAAATGAATAAACATTTCTGAAACTCCCCAAACGATTTCATGAAACCAGCGCAGTTCGGTGATGAAGCATCCCGAAACGAACCGATAACAACATGGAGAATGAAGGTAACCGGGCGACTTTTTATACGAGAAACCGGACTGCTGCTAGGCGCTCTCCTGGGTCCTTTTTGTGGTCCACATAGGATTGGGCCTATTTTCGTAGTAGATAAAGTAAACTAAATTAAATAATCGGGTTCCTTGTACAGTTTTCTCTTTTTTTTGACGGAAGAAGGAATCCAGATGGACTTTTAAGTTGTCGCTTGTCATTTCAACAAACCCTTGGGCTGTGAGGTCATTTACAA
>NC_051412.1:14311512-14311723 GCF_015228065.2 Penaeus monodon
TCTTGGACGTCCAATCAAGTTTCCGTAGATAATTGACTCAAAACTCTTCATTCTAATTCTCACAAACGATGGTCAGCTGCCTCCTCACCAACCCAGAACACCAAACTCAATTCAGAATCCTTCTTTGGTTGTTATTCCTCTATAACTATAAATGTCATGATATGTCACCGCAACACCAATGGCAGTGACAGGAATGGCAACACTTTTAGCA
>NC_051412.1:14312058-14312122 GCF_015228065.2 Penaeus monodon
TTAAACAAATCATTTTCACTATAAAAACAGCTGCCTTGTTTTTTGTTTTGCTTTCGTGGCTGGC
>NC_051412.1:14312418-14312609 GCF_015228065.2 Penaeus monodon
CGCCGGTTGAGTCACAACACGAAACGGATATGAATTATTTGTCTCACAAGAAAGGGCACTTCAGGTCTTCCAAAAACAAGGAAATAACGATAGAATAAAATAGAAGAAGGAAAAACGACAAGAAAATCGAGTTCAGACGAAACATTCCTGTCGCTAGGAGGAGTCAGTAGGTCATGGGGGAGGGGGAGGGA
>NC_051412.1:14315147-14316377 GCF_015228065.2 Penaeus monodon
GTAAGTGGCCCTGCTTTCACAAAAAAAATCACACGTATCTATACATGAGAAAAAAAAACATTAAAAAACGTTTAAAATATCAAAGTTGCATAGTTCCATCGCTTCCAGTAATACATTAATAGCATAACGTAGCACACAAATATGATAATGATGGTTTTCGAAAGCGAAACATATCAGTAGGCCGATACGTACAGATCCAAGCGAGGATTTTCTTTGAAGTGTAACACGGAGCTCTGTCGGGGGATGACTGCGACTCGGCCTGCGCAGGGGACGAAGCGCAGTTCACGGACGGGGAGGGGGAGGGGGTGGCAAAGGTGAGGGGCAGGGAGGGGGAAGGAGTTGGGGAGGGGGTGGCAAAGGTGAGGGGCAGGGAGGGGGAAGGAGTTGGGGAGGGGGTGGCAAAGGTGAGGGGCAGGGGGGGGAAGGAGTTGGGGAGGGGGTTGGCAAGGGGAGGGTAGAGGGGTAGGCAAGGGGCGGGTAGAGGGGTAGGCAAGGGGAAAGAGGGGAGCATGGGGTTTAAGTGAATTTGGGGGGCCGGGAACAAGGAGCAGTGGGAGATAGGGGGAGGAGATAGGAAGGGGAGTAGGGGGAGGGGGTGTGCATGGGCAGGAGTAGGTCAGAGAGAGAGTGATGAGCAGGCGAGATGGGCAAAGGGGGGGGGGAGAGTGGTGGACGGGCAATGGGCAAGGGTAGGGAAGGGGTGGACACGTACTCTCTAGAATATCCACGTTTTTCAGATATAAAACTGGATTGATATCTGACTGTTGTTGAAAAATCCATAATTTCAGAGCTTACACAAGTAAATTTGTCAAATTCTTTCACATCTTTTTTCCTTTTCTTTTGGCAGGGAGGTGGAAGCTGGGGTCATCAAATCTATCATTTTCGAAATGCGATCAGTACGTAAAAAAATTATAATAATTACGGAATTACGGCAATCTTTATTTAGAACCATAGCATTTATTTAACTAAAATTTTCACAAACACAGACACATTTTCTACTCCGGAAAGAGGACGCCAAACTCCCATACTTATATTTGACTGGTTTCTATGTGGTTTTATAGACGGTGAAAAATATAGATGAATAAATCTATTCGGAACAAAACAGGTTTGTTTTTTTATTTTTTGTCCATAAAAGGCAATACCCCCACCCCTCTTTAGTTCATCTGGTACCCGATAGATGGCATACCTGTCTAGTGTTGTTGTTGTTGTTTACACTCTTAATTTGGGAGG
>NC_051412.1:14317059-14317206 GCF_015228065.2 Penaeus monodon
CAATATATATTGATAGTTAGAAAGATAACAGGAGTAAGTATTCGGTGTCTGTATCGTACTATTCTCTACAAAGGCATTCTTGTTAGTACATTTTATTTCATGAAAAAATACAAGCCATAAAAAATACAGATCTCAATATCAGTTTCC
>NC_051412.1:14317298-14317638 GCF_015228065.2 Penaeus monodon
TGATTATCTTATAAGAATGAAAGAAATAATTGGACGAAAATGGATGTTTTCGATCAATGTATTGTTTAGTCATACCGATAGAAAACCAGAGACAGAGTGCGTTCGAAGATGGGCAGATAAGTACATTCACAACAAATGAGAATGTCGTAGATTTTATTGCATTTGAGATTATGATGGTGTTGAATAACGTTCTTTTAGTTAATTCACTGTTAAGATATAGTCACTGATTAGGAAGTAAGTAGTTTTAGGTCACTGGAAATACGAGTTAATGACTAATTAGGCAATTAATAAGTTAATAAGAGGCTGGAAATAAAGATGATTTAAGCGAGTACAGTTAAAT
>NC_051412.1:14317712-14317853 GCF_015228065.2 Penaeus monodon
CTCCATACGAGTATATGAAGATAAGATGGCTGCAAATCATGTGGAGTTAAAATGAAATAACGCATTTTAATGTGTACTAGGCAGATCTTGCCTCATTTTCTAGTCAAGAAACTTTTACATTCTCCCTTCCAGGCACCACTA
>NC_051412.1:14318628-14319036 GCF_015228065.2 Penaeus monodon
GAAATCTATACGAAAAATGCTAACACTTAGTCCGTTGTGCTTTTACTTGTGCGTGTGATAATTTTCTTTCTTTCCATTTTGTGCAATTTCTGTTTTTCCAATCCGTATACAAACAAAAGTGCTTCAGGCAGAAAAAAATGAAGCTTAATCACTTGCTTCCACATTCATTTTAGACGAATTACTAATATATTAACATACTAATCTCAAACGACTGTACGAGAATTTTTGCTCTTATCTGCACCTGATTTAAACCTTATCTCTTGCATCGGGGTATTTATTGCAGAGTAAGGAGATGGAATGCCACGTATGCTGCACTAGGGGAATACACAGGCATCATGTGGCATCTGGTATCTATGCTTCTGGCAATGGCCTTGTTTGGTGAGTGGTTTGGCCCGTCGTTTGGTTTAG
>NC_051412.1:14319557-14319930 GCF_015228065.2 Penaeus monodon
TTATACTATACTGCGTGCGAATCCACTTACCTATCATTCACAATCGCTTCATTTACATTTAAATTTAAAATTCACTGGAAATACAACTTCCAAAAATATTTTTCTGTCTAAATAAAGTCCTGATATATTTATTTTAGAGAAGACTTTGGGATATTCTACGCAGGACCAAGTCGGAGGTAAGTTGTAACTAAGCTTGCGACCTCGTCTGTATCTTTTAATGGTGTCTCATTTCCATAGTTATTTACGTTATCTTCTCTATCTTCGGCAAGAATGGATATGAAAGACTGGTGTCTGTTTCTGTGTATTCTGTTTCTGTGGTGTATATGCTTTGTATTTGGCAATGTATCTCTCACTTTCTCATTCTCTCCCGCTT
>NC_051412.1:14320462-14320566 GCF_015228065.2 Penaeus monodon
GCTTGCTGGTTCACACGATACATCGACATTCATCAAGAAATCAAACAAAAAATGGAAGGCAAGAACACTAACTCAGAAACCCAGCAAGCAACCAAACATCTCTC
>NC_051412.1:14320628-14321126 GCF_015228065.2 Penaeus monodon
GGTAAAACTTCCATCGATTATCCAAAGCCCAGAACTCCACCAACAGAATTATCCGTGCGAAGGATCGTAAACATCGACGGACAGGGAGTGTCCCCGTGCATCACGCTCCCCGACGGCAGCGCCCCGAACCTCGCCCTCGAATACGAAGCCGTGTTCCTCAAGGATGGTCTAGAGATCTTCAGCATGAGCGACCTCCACCTCGAACCGGACGGGAAGGGGGCCTGGAGTCTGTACTGCTTAACGCCAGTGCCCTTGAGTGACTTATATTTCGAAGGTGACCTGGTGCTCTTGGTGTTGGCCAAGTCGGAGGACAATGTTGTTGTTGCTACGGCTGAAGAAGAATTGTCCCTTAAGAGTAAGGCTTGGAATTACTTTTTAAAACCGTATGTTAAGTTGTTTTTTTTACCTTAAATATGCACCCTGTTACACCTGGTATATTAATTGACCGAAAACCTGCCTTAAAATGAGTTAAAGAAAGCAAGGTGTGTTATATGAACG
>NC_051412.1:14321202-14321961 GCF_015228065.2 Penaeus monodon
GAGAACATGTCTAAGAATCGTACCTCCCCGCCAGACGTCACCGTAGCCTTGCAGCAGGAGGGCCAAGAGACGCTGAAAGTAGGATGGAACCAAGAACCTGGACGCATCTACCTCGTTCAGATCTGGAGGGTCCCGTCCCAAGCTCACGGAAACGCTCCTCCCACCAATATCGGCGACTCTCGACATCACTCCGGAAACAGAACTGAGACGCCAGAAGTGGTGGAGGTCTCTGGAAATGTTCGATGCAAGAATGGTCAGTGCTCGTATTATTTCCTCGGTCTGACAGACTACGGGGAATATGCGGCAGAGGTCCTGGATGCGACGGAAAATGTAATTCAAACTTCCAGAAGCAGAAGGCATTCTGTGGATCGGCACTGGACTGGTGAGATGAGCGAGACAGCGTAAGAGCTCGGATGCCAAAAGAAATTTCACTCGCTTACATTTATATCTCAAATAGTATTAAATGAACCCAGATTCACCACACCACATAAAACAACATACTTCCCTAATACCTAGAACCAATGCCATTGTTTTTTCTCCCTGTTTCCTTTAAATTTCATCCCAAGGTCTGGATATTGAGAGGGTCGTCATCGAAACATCTTCATCCGGTTCCCAGAGTCTCTTCAAGACCCTGACGACGATGGCAAGAGGGCTGTTTGTCGAAGAAGGGTTCAGGGCGGTCCTCATAAACGCTCTCGATCCTAGTGACTTCCTTGAGAGTGACGAGGGAGACTGTTTGCCTTTCACGTAAGTTTTAAG
>NC_051412.1:14322373-14322542 GCF_015228065.2 Penaeus monodon
CTCAGTCGTAACCCAACAGCGTCGGATGTAGAATAAAAGATGTTCAGACGCTCACTTATCCTTCCGGTGAAGATCAAGTCACAGGCCTACAGCTTCTCTTGACCGAGCATGACCAGGCCATCTCCTCGCTCGTTCCCGTCGAAGGTCAGAATGCTAATAACAAAATAAT
>NC_051412.1:14322809-14322939 GCF_015228065.2 Penaeus monodon
CACAAACACGGCATTTTTTTATCTTAAAATATGCTATTCTGTCCTTCTTTGCGAATTCAGGCGACCCCCCCCCCCCTTTACATTCAGTATGTTTTGATTGTTTAATATTTAAACTGTTTAATTGTTTGAT
>NC_051412.1:14323141-14323456 GCF_015228065.2 Penaeus monodon
GTAAATATGCCTCAATACATGGACTGATGGATGCAAAGACTGATTGGTAGGGCTTGACTCTTTCTGTAAGAGCAGAACCACACGATTCGGTAGACTGGGAGCAAGCGCTGCAGCGGAGGCGCGCCCCCGGCCAGCGTAGGGCAGAGAAGGTCTTTACGGTACGGTGACGAAGCTCGATCTCAAGGTCAGTGATGGTCAACCATAAGTGTCGTCTTGGTTCCCGCCGGGGCGCTAGTTTTGGACAAACGTGGAGCCAGAATTGCCTCGGGATGGTATGGCTGGCAGTTTATGATTACATGCTTATTAGTCCCCAAT
>NC_051412.1:14323648-14323808 GCF_015228065.2 Penaeus monodon
AAATCGAAGAAAAAAAGGGAAAAATTTTCAAGCCCCAAAGGAAAAAAATGTAAAAATTTCAAAACCTTTTCCCCCCCCAGCCGGGGAAATTGGAGTAAAAACCAATGGGGGCCCCGGGGGGAAAGGTTTGAAGGGGCCTTTTGGGGAAAAAACGGTGTTC
>NC_051412.1:14324108-14324683 GCF_015228065.2 Penaeus monodon
AACATGGGTTATTAAATGTTTTAAAATTTAGAAAAAACATTAAAAAAATTAGTATTTTTTTTATTTTTAAAAAGAAAAATTACCCAATTTATATCTTTTTTTAAATTTTCTTTATTTTTTGAAAATTTCTTTTTGCTCCCTTTTAAATTTTTAAATAATAATTTTTTTTAAAAATTAATAAATTTTTCCTTTTATTTCTTTACCCCCCGGTAAACATAGAAAAAGGGAAAAAATTTAAAAAATACTTTTTTATTTTAAATTAAAAGGGAAAAGCCCGGCAAATGAAACCTATTATTTTCTTAATTTTTCCAATTTTGGGCTTTTTTGCTGAAAACCCCGGGGGATTTTAATTTAAAAATTAATCTTTAATTTTCCCCTTTAAATTTTTTCCTTTTCCCTTTCTCTCCCTCCTTCTACTTTTTTTTAAATTCCTTTCATCTTTTAATTTTTTTTTCTCTCTTTTTCCCTTTTCCCCCTTTCTTCTTTCTTTTCATTTTCCCTCTTTTAAGCATTTTCCCCCCTTTCCGGGCCTTTTAATTTTTTCCCACCCATATCAACCCCCCAAACCTTTTTTA
>NC_051412.1:14325348-14325755 GCF_015228065.2 Penaeus monodon
CCTACTTCCCTACCACCAAGTTTATTTTCTCCCACCCTTTATTAACGTGACCTTCCCTGGCACCCTCAGCTCCATACTGCCATGCTGTGTTCGATGAGCTGTTAAACGGCAACTACACGGCACAGGTGAGCTACGAAGGGACGGTGAAGACGACGCTCACCGTTCCGTTTCAAGTGAAAAATGGCGCCGTAGGTGAGACAGGTTCCTCTTCCTTGCTCTCTTCGAGTGGTACGGGTTTTATACGTGATTGTGTTTTGTATAACAAAAGGGGAAAAACACATGAAAAAAAAAAAGGGTACGGGGCGTCTTAAATAGGGTAAACGCCTTTTTTTAAAAATTTTGATTACTTTTTTAAAAAATGGGGTTCAGGAAATTTAAATAAAAGAAAATTGTTTTAAAAAAGGAAA
>NC_051412.1:14325825-14326087 GCF_015228065.2 Penaeus monodon
AACAAAATGATATACTCCATCACTGCTTAGATTGCCAGCTCCCCTTCGAAGACCTGGCCGGACATTGTGTAATGATGGATGTTGTGATCCTCGGAACCTGGGATGAGATGAGGCTCTTTGTGGCCACTGGGAGGTCAGCTGGCAAAAGTGGACGACCTGGAGTTCATGTATCACCTCGCCAAGTATATTCGTGATAATGGTATGGAAGCTGTGCTGATTTTTTTCAGATGGTTGTGTGAATATATGTGATGTGTGTAAGAAA
>NC_051412.1:14326379-14326531 GCF_015228065.2 Penaeus monodon
ATTGCATGTTGTTGTTTTGGGTTTTTGTATATCTTTTAAATTTATTTTATATATATAATATTAGATTATATATTACATATAATTTTTAGATACTATTTTATAAAATTATATTTTAAAATATATTTGTTGTTGTTTTTGTATGGTTTTAAACC
>NC_051412.1:14327321-14327610 GCF_015228065.2 Penaeus monodon
GTGATAATCCTTCTCCTCATCCATCCTCAGGAATGCAAACCCCAGCTTCCCGGTAGGCGGGTTTGGGCACCCGCCCCAGAGGGAGATTTTTTCTTTGGTGGACGGAGAGAGGGCAAAAAAAGGGACGGGCCCTATTGGAGTTACGTCAAAGGGGGCCCCGCGGGCCCGCGTTCGAAATTTCCCTCCCAATGCTCCCCCCTGGGTCAGCCGGGTTTTCCACTATTTTGTCGACAGCTCGTGCAGCGATTCGAACGCGGCCTTGTGTGTGAGAAGGTGGAAATTTGAAATG
>NC_051412.1:14327639-14327808 GCF_015228065.2 Penaeus monodon
GGGGAAACAGAATTGCGTTTTTTTGATTTTTTAAAATAAAAAATTTTTAAAAAACCAAATTTAAACGTTATTGAAAAGGCCTTTGATTTTAAATTTTATCCCTTTCTGAAAACTAGTATCATGATTGACAAATAATAAATGTAGATAGAAAGAGAAAAAAATGTGTGGG
>NC_051412.1:14327872-14328080 GCF_015228065.2 Penaeus monodon
GGGGGGTGTGTGGGGTGTGGTGAATTTAAAGCAAGATGCGTGGGTATGTGCTCTTTAAAAATACGTTTGGGGACCAAAAACTTTTCCCAAATTCCCTTTTAAAAAAGGGTAACTAAAATCCAAAGAAAATTTCCCCCCACATTACATATCATAAGAAAGGAATAAGTTAAAATTAACGATTCATTCTCAAGATCCCGACGTCCCACTC
>NC_051412.1:14328119-14328503 GCF_015228065.2 Penaeus monodon
AATATATTTTTTTTTAATAATTAAATAGATGTTCCCTCACCCTCTCAAAGTCGAATACATGTTTTATCCTCCGCCTATTAATTATCCAGCCGTTATCCAGCTGGTCATGCGGATATTTCCGTCATATGACAAGACTGTAAGACCCACCCATGACGAGCCGGGTGAGAATGACTCAGCATAAATGGTTCTCGAAAGTTACCCTGAAATAAAGTGTGTTTTTATTGAGGTCATAAAGGCATACCGCCGTGGGTTTTACCACTTCTTAACTGTGCTTGATTAGTGTATACATGGTGATTCATTAAACAGGCAAAGAGATAGATGAAATGGTAATTAGAGATATAAAAAAAATGTGTACAAAAAGAACAGGAATGCAAAGAGGACAAA
>NC_051412.1:14329441-14329633 GCF_015228065.2 Penaeus monodon
GGCCCTTTTTGAAATAGATTGATTCGAAACTTTTTTTCTTCAATTCGTTTTCCATATTATGGGAATTTCAGTTTTAAATTTAATAAATTTAAAGCGTTTAGGTATATATAGAATGGGCCATAAAACTTTCTTTTTATTTCATTACCTAGTTAGAATTCAACATAGGTAATTCAGATGAACCAAATTACCGGC
>NC_051412.1:14329857-14330119 GCF_015228065.2 Penaeus monodon
TTTCGATCTCAAATATCCTATAAAAAAAATTCACTTTTGCAGAATTAATTTCTTTAAAAATTAGGATTGCATATATTAACTTAAAATCAAATATCATCCTCATGAAAATTTTTTCCCCATCTAAGGCTTAAAGAAAAATTTTTTTCCCATCGTAAAAAAGTCGAAAAGCTGACTTTTTCTATTTTCCCTGTTTCCCGACCTGTTTGGACAACCTTTTTGGTCAAATAAGAAGGTCGCAGCATCATGCATCTTTTTTTCTCTT
>NC_051412.1:14330400-14330479 GCF_015228065.2 Penaeus monodon
GGGGTGAAATTTGGACATATTTCTTATGTTCTAAAATGGCCTTTGAAGAATTTTTTCCCCAAAAATTAAAGTACAAAGA
>NC_051412.1:14330887-14331147 GCF_015228065.2 Penaeus monodon
TATATCTTTCATTTTCATCGAGAGAGAAAATTTTCCAAATGAAAAATTACGTGAATCCTTTATTAATTCATCCAAAAAAAGATAGATAGCTTATCACTCAGTTGATTTTTTAAGGGGCAGAAAAATGAGCAAAGGTTTCCTAAAACGGTCACTGGAGGAACAGGAAGATCATCTCAAATACTTTAGGGGGATGTTATAAAACTTTTATTATGTCTTTTTTGGTCGGGGCGTTATAGTTATGTTTTTATCGTTCTCACGTC
>NC_051412.1:14338434-14338602 GCF_015228065.2 Penaeus monodon
GGTACTAAACCAAAACCAGTTACTAATATAGCGTTAAATAGTCATTTATAAGCAATACAGACCTAAGTGCTAAGTGATACAGCCCTTGATTGCAATCACCATTTGTTCATGATATGACAGAGATAAGAGATAAGGATTGAGTCGGCAGGAAAGACACAAATCATTCCG
>NC_051412.1:14338644-14338766 GCF_015228065.2 Penaeus monodon
GGTTATTCGTTCTAAACAAACATACGCGAGGGTACTTCAGGCCTTATCACGTTGTATAATCACCTCACATTAGGATGTTTCGCTGTGTAACGTAACTGATAATACAATATTTTGAGCATGAT
>NC_051412.1:14339050-14339263 GCF_015228065.2 Penaeus monodon
CATAAAACTAAAATATGAAAAGCGATAAAAGCGTACAGTGAATAAACAGCTGTTGCCATGGAAACAGGTGGCGTCCCCGCACCCAAACAAGATTTAGGAAAAGGCCCTTCAAGCGATAACTGACACATAACGATTGGCGGAGATGTCTGTCGGGTGATGTAGCCCCTTCGCCGCCCCACCCTATCTGCCCAACCCTCCCCCCCTAAAACTAAT
>NC_051412.1:14339295-14339628 GCF_015228065.2 Penaeus monodon
AACCAAACCTTTCTCCCCCACACTTCATAAAGCTTGTACATTTCCCTCTCGCGTCTTCTTTGGGCCCAGACCTTCGGCGCGTCACTTCTAGCGGAGACTTCACTCCTAGAGGAATTTCACTCCTAGAGGGACTTCACTTCTAGGGGAAAATACCCCTCTAGGCGAGACTTCACTTCCAGCGGAGACTTCACTGAACTCTTCTTCAAGATGTTGACTTCGAGGATCTTACGCGTCGCTCGCTGCGCCTCCCCTCTGGTGGCGAGAGTCTCCCCAAAGGTAAAAGCATTTCTGGCTTAATACGGTGTACTTATGGAACCTGATGTCCGCGTGAAT
>NC_051412.1:14340408-14340517 GCF_015228065.2 Penaeus monodon
AAAAAAAAAAAGGGGGGGGGGAGAGGAGGGGGCCAGAGTAAACAGGCAGGCAAGCAACCAGACACACAGACAGAAAACGGGGAGATAATAAAGCAACGAAAATATTGAG
>NC_051412.1:14340548-14340622 GCF_015228065.2 Penaeus monodon
TTTGAAGCCTGAAACATTTTTTATTAAATAAAGTTTCGACTAAAAAATCTTACAAACTGCAAAGATTAACCGTT
>NC_051412.1:14340771-14341011 GCF_015228065.2 Penaeus monodon
TGCCCATTCAATAGACCAACCCCAACACAAGCTAGGGAGTCCCCCCTAAATTATTTTCATTTTCTTAATATTCCAAAGTTTCTGGAACAGCACATTCGGAAAATTTTTTATTCGTGATGTTACAAGAAAATCTTTTAGCAAAAAAATACTGGCTCTGTCATAGCAATCCTTAAATTCGAATAATTCGAATGATAAAAACAGTGATTTTGATAACGTACAACAAAAATATACTAAACTGTG
>NC_051412.1:14341145-14341220 GCF_015228065.2 Penaeus monodon
GTTTGTTTTTTACTGGCTGTATGTTTGACCGCCAAAAAATTCAAAAGTAAAAATGTTTCCTCTCTCTCTCTCTCT
>NC_051412.1:14341403-14343009 GCF_015228065.2 Penaeus monodon
GGGAAAAACCGCATTCATCCCATTTCACACCCAAACCACTTTTGAAATTTCCTTTTCCCAGTCCCAAGATCTACTTCTTGCCCCGCGTACGGAGCCTTGCTTCGCTTTCCTACTGTCTCTCTTCCCGCCCCCGGACCTGTCCAACCTCCTCACGCAATCCCCTCCTTTTCAGTAAAGGGTGGTTCCCCTTTCCCTCAGACACAAAATACCTTTTGTCTTTACCCCTTCCGCTTTTTCATCCCTGCCCACCCCTTTTGCTCCTTTTTTCACTCTTCCTCCACACTGTTTCTAAGCCAATGACCTGAAATCTAAGACTTTCTATTCAAATAACTATTTCTTTAACCCCCCAAATTTTTACCATAGTGCTTATATCCCCTCTGAGTTTGGCATAATTTGAAAAAAGAAAAACAAAAAAACATTAACGCTGCTGTATAATTGGGTAGTCATTTCCAAATTTCCAAAAAGGAGGTTTTTTTTTTAATTTTTACAAATTTTACTAATTTTAAATAAGTGTTTAATAAAGAAGGTGAAATTTTAAAAAAACCATGTCTTTGATGCTACAAGTGCTTGTAAGGTAGGGGTTTTAAATATTTTCAAAAAAAGCCTTTTTTTAATTTTTCCCACTTGTTAAATTTTCAATAAATTGAGCACTGGTATTTTTTTTGTCAATTTTTACCCCACAATCAACATTTCTGTATGACAGAGATGTTTACAGCGATAATTCACCCCAGCCATTTAATTTTGTCATTGGTATGAGGGAAGTTGGGCAGGAAAATGATAGCAGTGATAACTACAATATTTGCTAGTTTATTGTGGCAGGTTAAACTTATTTGCCTAGGCTTTAAATCCACATACAACGGAATAAGTATACAATGCATAAAAATCACTTTACTGTTAAACAATAAAACCAAAATTCTTTGAACCTTTCAAGGTTAAAGTTTTTTTTTTTCGGATTATAAGGGTTTAACCCAAAACAAGAAATAAAGGGACCCCCAAAACCCCTTCCATAAGCCTTCGACAAACTGACTGCCCGACCCGAGGTGCATTTCTTTGACAATTGATTTGTCCGGCAGTATTCTGTGGCTCCGCGAGGGGTTTTCCAAACGTCCTAATAGTTTTAATAACAATATTTTAGGGTATTGGGGCCCTTTCAGTTTTATGTTTAGTAACGAAGTCATTTACCCCCCTATTCCCGTTCCCCAGGAGCCCCCCCCGACCCTCCCCCGGCCCTCACCACACCCCTTTTGCCCCTCACCTGTCCTACCTTTTCCCGCGTTTTTTGCCCCCTACTTCTTGTCCACCTTTCCACTACCTTTCAGTCCTGGAGTGAAACTCCCGAGGTTTCAAGCGTTCCCTCACTTTTTTTAGAAAGATATGTATAAATTTTTTGTGGGTTTTTTTTAAATATATAATAACAAATATAAATTTTGGATTTTTGGTTTAAAGGGTAGCTTTTCTTTATAACCCAAAAATAAAATCATTTTAATTTTGTCTTGTCAATTTAAAACTTTAAAAAAAAACGAAATTTGGGTAATAAAAAAAACTAGGATAAACAGCGATTCGTCTAAAGCATATATAGAGAACACATCAAACGATATCAAACCCG
>NC_051412.1:14343088-14343210 GCF_015228065.2 Penaeus monodon
CCCCTTTACATCCCGAATCAACCATGGGAAAAATGATAGTCATAGGGGTCATACTCGAGCTATGAAGTTGCCCGTGATTTCCGGTGTTGAGCCGTGTTGCCTTTCTAAAGTTTTTTCCGTTT
>NC_051412.1:14343650-14343726 GCF_015228065.2 Penaeus monodon
GTTTACTTAATTTTTTTTATTACAAAAAATGTAAAATTTAAAAAGAAAATTTGACATTGTTTATCATCCCCCCAAA
>NC_051412.1:14343928-14344208 GCF_015228065.2 Penaeus monodon
ATGTGATGGAAGGCTATTTTTTTATTTACTGAAAAAGTATTCACTCAGCACATGTAAAACCCTAGTGACCAAAAACAAAGTAGTTTATGGATGAGTCATTTTAAATTTTTTTAACAGCAGTACTTCACAAAACAGATCAGACGATAAAGCCCTCGAAGAGCGTCGGAGAAAAAGATAAAATCGAATAAAGATTAAAAACAAATAAACTTATAATGTAGGGAGAGAAAAATAGATGAATATGAGTATATTAAAAACAAAATTTGTTATGATAATATATATA
>NC_051412.1:14344469-14345117 GCF_015228065.2 Penaeus monodon
TAATCCGCGTATGTGCGTTGTCAACATATGTCAGGGGCAGAGCTCCTCCCATCACTAGATCCGCATTATGTTCAGTAGAAACAAACCATCGAATCACCCATTATTTCCAAGGTTGTTCGACAATACAGCACGAAATAAACTGCTGGTTATAAACTGGAGAATCACCCCGGTTATCTTCTGTGGTATAATCTTAATAGTAAAACGAGAAAATGTCGTAGTTTAAATCCCTTTCACTTTCAATATTTGGCGCGCCCGGAGTCTGCCATTTTGTAACCAGTTGACAATTCCATTTTTAAAAACCAGTTTAATCGGACATTTCCTGCGGTCGTTTTGAATGAAGATCGTTATGTCCTCTATCACGTATATATGTAAAATCGGTTATTTGGGATTGCAGTAAGCCCGTTTTCGGACTTAGATCATGTTTCCTAATGATAAAAATTTTGATAATCATAAAACATTGGAACAAATTTAAAAATGGGGAGCGGGAGGGTTGTCTCATTTTTTTTCGTTGTTTTTTGCGTTTTGGTTTTGTAGCCCCGGTTTGAAGCCCAAATTAGGTGAGTATAGAATCATCGGAGAGAGTGAGGAAACGAGAATGTGTTGGAAATGAGTTTCATTAACAAGAAAAGGTGTTTTTTACATAGTGGA
>NC_051412.1:14345155-14345247 GCF_015228065.2 Penaeus monodon
CTCTGCGAATTTTTAGGTGGAAATTTTTCCTGCCTCAGATCAGTTGTTCTTGGAAACCCGCGGAACTCTCCCCCCCGATACCTTAAGCGCCC
>NC_051412.1:14345325-14345508 GCF_015228065.2 Penaeus monodon
CCCAAAGTTGTGAAGGAAACGTTATTTTTTTTTTTAAAAAACACGCATCTCGCCCCCAAAAAAGGCCCCTTTTTTTTTTCCTTTCTCTTTGGCTTGGCTTTTAAGGTTTGAGTCCGTCCCTCCCCGCATGGGGCCGCGGGAGGGCGAAGGAAGCGCGAGGAAAAAAAGGAAGAACGAAAAGGA
>NC_051412.1:14345546-14345724 GCF_015228065.2 Penaeus monodon
CAAAAAAATCCCGTTTATTATCAGTGAGGGAAAAAGATACGAAAGGAGGGGAAAAGGAGGGGAGAAGGGGAAAGGAAGAAAGAAGGGGGGGAAAGGGAAGAGAAAGGGAGGGAATTTTTGCTCTTTTCCTTTTTTTTTTTCCCCCCCTCCTTTTCCCCCTTTTGGAGGAAAGGAAGAG
>NC_051412.1:14345751-14348218 GCF_015228065.2 Penaeus monodon
GTGGATGGAAAAAGAGGGTATGGGATAGTTTAGGATTTTTATAGCCTTTTTTTTGATGTGAAGTGGTTCTTTTTATTTTTTGATTCATTTTTCCTGAAGAATTTGGTTTTTTGGTAATCTTGAAGGGGATGCTTGGAGGGAGAGAGGAACTAAATGAAGCCTGTAAAGGGTGCATGAAACGGCACAGTAGTTTTGAAAATCCGCAGAGGTGAAGGTAACCAAAAGATTAGGTCACAAATCCGGGCGCGGGAATTTCCCCGGCCCCTGATACCCGTTTTCCCCCCCAGTGAAGGAACGACCCCTGGCTGCGCTTTTGGCAGGACGGAGGTTACGGCCGCGCGGTCACTTGCAAAAGAGGAAACTGTCGAGCTCCCGCTTCCGAAAAAGGTGGAGTGCAGAGTGTGCAGAGGCCATGGGTTTTTTCTCTAGGGGTTTAAGAATTTCTCGAAGATGTCTAAGAAAAGAGATAGATCACTGGGTTTTGGGATTTGGAAATTTTGTAGGCGAGAAGTCTTCAAGGATTGCATAATGATTTCATCCACCTTGGTTGGTTGTTGCCAGATTTTAAAAGCCATTTTTAAAAATTTAAAAAAGTATGAAGAGATGATTTGATTTCAGAAGAGATCAAAATAACTGTAATTTCTTTTGGAGGGTGTAAAATCTTAAAAGAAGGGAAACATGCATCGTGTTGCCAAATGTACCATTCGAGTCCTCTTTGTTCCTTGTTATTTATTAGGGGGGGTTTTTTTAGTTTATTAAAAAATTTTTTGTTCAGTTATTTTAAAGCTTTTACCCAAATATGCAGTATTAGTACTGAGAAGTTTGAAAAAAGGGTTTTTTTAGAGTTGTACATTATGGAAAAAAAGATGAGGCCTGTCCATTTTATTTGTTGAGAAACAGAAACTGGTTAATTCTAGTATAATTTTACCTTTTGGGGTTGCCTGGTTTTTGTAAAAATTGTGATAATGATATTGAAAAGAATATGATATAGCTTGGGGAAAAGTAGACTGTACAACACATCTTCTGGATTAAGAAAAAGACTTTTCTTGTTACTAAAATTAAGTGTTATCCATAAACCCCATAAAGATTACCGTGGGCTGTGATGGGAAGTAGAAATATAAAAAATTTTACCTGAAAAGGACAGTGTTTAAACCTATAGTTTAGATATTGGTGAGAGGTTGTTTGTCTTTGCTAAAGATCAACAAAGCACGGGTATGGCATTGATACATAAGCTAGTGGCAAGCAAGGGGTCTTGAAAACCTGTTCAAGTAGGAAATTTGAAGATGAATCGTGGGATTGGGTTTAAAGAAGTAATTTGAAGACATTTAGCAATGACAAAGTTGTTGTGGTTGAGGGGCTTTTGGAATAGGGGGCTTAATAATAATCATTTTATAGAAAGATAAAAACAAATTTGGGTTTTGGGCATTTATAACCCCGTCAATAAGCACGTTTCAGTGTTAAAACACCAAAAGGGGTTTTTTTCAAGAAGAAAAAGTCCGACTGATCCTGTTGAAGTTGGGGTGGAAAGGGTTCTTTTTAGAGCCCCAAAGAATTAAGTTAGGTTTTTACTGGAGGATCTAACAGTATATTGAAAAAAATTTAAATAGAAAGGGTTTAGAAGACATCTGTTTGTTTTCCATGGACAATAAAAGACTGCCAAAACCTTCATGCCATGTACACGTCAAAGGCAACAAAACCCCCCACAGAACATTCTTGCAATTTTAAAGTTTGAGCTCTTTTTTTTCAGAATTTAATTGTAAATTATGTTGGTCTTTTCTAAAGTACAGAGGCCATGGCAGTTTAGACGTTTTCCAGTATTTTATTTAACAAAGTATGGAAAAATTGAATTTAAGAAAAAGTCTCATTTTTAACTCCATGCAGGTTGCCCCAATAGTTTCCAGTAATGTTTTTCCCGTATTTTTTGATTTAGATTTTGCTTGTAGAAAAAAATGCATTTAATCTTTTTTATTTTTTTCACAGAAAATATAGAATTTTAAGAAGATGTAACTGAAATTGTCGATAAATTTTTGTGCAGTAAAGTTTCTTCTCAATCAATTTCTAAATTTACAAAATAAAGCTTTTTCACCCTTTGGCAATGAACATTGGTGCCAATATTTACAAAGTAGATGCAGAATAGAAGATTTTTATACATTATTTATAGAAGTCACCCTTTGGAAATATTTGTTATAAAATTGTGTTGTATTAACCATGCAACTTTGTTTTGATTTAGATTACTGTTTTCCTTTCTGGTTTTTTTTCTAGGTTATGACTTTTTGATTTTGGTGATAGTGGTTCAATATATAAGATAGTTTAAAATTTATATTTAACTTCTTAGTTTTGAGAAGGGAATGATATTGCTAGGCTAAACTAGGTAGATACCAGTAAACACAAAGAGAATATGGAAAAGAAAAAATAACAATGAACAGTTTTTTCCTCTCTTAAATAGGTTTTTTTTATCATTGTTTTT
>NC_051412.1:14348278-14348365 GCF_015228065.2 Penaeus monodon
CCCCTTTTGATTTTTATGAATTATCGATACTTTTTAAAGTTTTGGGAGATTTTTAATGTTTTTGGTACAAGGGGGAAAATTTCCTAA
>NC_051412.1:14348411-14348828 GCF_015228065.2 Penaeus monodon
GTAGGGGATTGTTTTGTGAATTTGCAACCAGGGGTTTTTTTGAGAAACACCCTTGATAATAATTTTTATTCTTTGCACTCGCCCTGATCCCATTGGGATTCATGGTCTTTTAAATATCTAATCTTAGTATTTTATGATATGTGAGGCATTATGGAGCATATTTACATAGTTTAAAAAGGTAAAGAAACTCCCCAAAGAATTATATACTAATAAATAATCTAACATATTCAGCCTTCTGACAGTAGCATGATTTTAAATATAGAATATTAAAAAAAAATATATAAGTAAGTGGGATCAGGATGAAAAACGTTTTTATAACCCTTATAGTGCCGCTTGAAGACTAGTTTTGTGTATTGAAGGGACTGGGTTGTATGCCTACTGCCCCTTTGGGCAGTCTTGTATGCGAAAACTTTAAAC
>NC_051412.1:14348874-14351502 GCF_015228065.2 Penaeus monodon
AAAAAGTTTTTGTGAATTGTTGGAAGAAGTAATCAAAGGAAATGTGCTGTGAGAAAAGTATATGTAACCCCTTTGGGATAAATTATATTCTCCGGTAATGAATGTGGATATAGGTTTGCAAATTAACACAGTTACCCTGTGCGGAATAGAACAATTTGGGTTTTAATTTTTTTAAAAGATAAGGTTCTGCATAGAAACCACCCTTCATTTTGTGAAAATCTTTTGGAATGAGAGCAACTGTTGTGAGGAAGGAAAGTGAGAATGGTTAGAATAAGTTACTGGATGCTGTGAAAAGTTATGGATCCCAAGACAGTTAGTTTCATTCCTATGATCCAAAATATCCCTGTATGTTGATTTGCTTCCACTTTTATGAGAATCTTATTCTAAAATGAAGGAAATTTTTGGCCCCCCTTTTTATTTTTCTGCTTAGAATCACAAGATAATTTTATACTATCCCTTTAATACTTTTCAGGTTTAAAATTGGCTAAAGCAAACCTTTTTATGAGGTAATTCATGTTGCAACTTTTGCATTTATAATCTGTTCATACAGAAAGTTCTGAGTTCGTTCTTTTTCAGGGGCGTTTAATGGGGTCTGCGCCTCAGCACCCAGAAGCACACTTAATAGAGGGCCCTGCTGGTGACCGATCGCTCGAATGTGGTCTGGTGTAGGTGCAGGTGATTTTGGTGGTTAAATTTTTTAATTTTTTGTTTTTAGTTTTATTAGTACCAAAACTATTGTTAGGATATGGGGAGTGTTTTTTTGTTTTTGCATTTAAGATATTCTAAGCTACTGCTATTTAACAAATTTTTTAAGAATTTGGGGGCTTATGATAAAAAACCCCTATAAACTTTGCATATGTAAATAGGGGGACCGCTCTTGTGTAAAAAAAAATAGGCAATATAAAAAAAAAGGGTCCTATGTAGGTCCTTTTTTGTTCTAAAGCTTTGGGGGCATTTTTAACGCAAGGATACTCCCTCGAATTTGCAGTGATTTTAGGTCGTTCGGGAAAAATTCAATTGTTCCTTGTGTTTAAAGGGTTCATTCTTTCATTTCTTAAAAAGTGTACATTTTTTATTGCTCAATTTTGCTTGCTTTTAAAAAAAAAAGAGCGCCCCCATTTTTCAACAGGTTTTTTGGTACACCCCATACTTTTTCCCTTTTTTTAACCCCAATGTGTGCAGGCTTTTTTGTGGCCTGTGGCCGCCAACGGTTATATGCAGGGTGATCTGAGGGAAAAACCACCCACAGATCGGGGCTATGCCGCCAGGGCACAAGAGATGCCACCTGCAAAAAGGGGTTAAGGGCAGAAATATGTTTAAAGAAGTTAAAGAACTGATAGATTTATATGTACAGTATAAAAAATTTGTAAGTACTACTAGGGTGGAATGTTGTGTGAAGCATTTAAATAAAATTCCCCGGGTATATAGGGTCTGATAAAACAACCTTTTAAATTTGCTATATTCTCAATTTTTTCTTGAAAATTTTCACCTAGATAGAAATCTAGAGTGAATTTAAAACACGCAGTGTGTAAGATTCCTTTTCATTTTTGCTGTAAAATTTTTCTAAATACCTAAAGTGTAGGTAACCACCAGCGATGTAGTGTTCACTTAATTCCTTTTACTTATTTTATCTGAATTAGCATGCAAACCCAAAGCAATTTTATAAAGCACATTTTGAAAAAACTTTAACACAACTAATTCACAAGTTATATCAGTAAGAGGATATCAAGTGATTCGTTATAGTTTTGATTTGAAAAAATTGATATGTTAATGGGAAAGTAAAAACCTAGATTTTTGTTCAGCTCTTGTAATAATAAGAATGTTTTGGGCCCGGAGACTTCCCAAAAAACCCCTTCTGCCCGGAGAGTAAAACGCACAAAACTGAATTTAAAAGTTTGTTTTTGAACAGACTTTCCAATTTTATAGGGAAAATAACAATAAAGACATTTAAAAAAATTTACAACAACCTTAAATTCCTTATTAAAGCAACAGTTTTGATAACAGGACATTTCCCATAGTACAATATGACAAAAAGGTTTGCTGCACCCCCGAGTGTTAAAGGCAAGCAAGATTGCCCAAATAAAAAGTGCCGTGGGATGCAGTTATTTATAAAAAAATATAATGACAAATTTTGCGCAGGAAGTAGGAAAAAGGTTTTTGCTTCAGTTTCACAAGAAGGATTAAATCATGTATGTTAGCCAAAATTAGACATTGTCATTATTAAATTTTAAATGAATAGTTCAGTCTCGAATTCATAGCCCAGAGAAAAACATTTTTATGTGAGTGAAAATGATGTTTTTATTTCAAAGATCGATCAGGATTTTTTTTCATTAAATGGAGTATTTAAGGTATACTAAATAAAGGGGTATTAATGAGGCTTTGTCCTTAATTTTGAACTTTCCTTGGAAGCCTTTTGTTTTGGAAGCATTCTAAGGTTAAAAAATGACTAAACTGGAAGCAAAGATAGTCAGAAAGGGAAATGCTTGAATAGTATTTTCCAGACTTTTTAAAGTGGCTTTTGAAAACGCAAATATGAAGAAAGTTGCTGTTACAAAATGGGAAGCACCAGAGAGATCAGAACCAAACAGTAAAAAACCCAAAAAAAGACCCAGAAAAATCCCTTTTGGA
>NC_051412.1:14354738-14354953 GCF_015228065.2 Penaeus monodon
TATAACGCCCCAAACCAAAATAAGACATAATCAGAAGATTTATACACTGCCGACTGAAGTATTTTTGAGGATGATCTTCCCTGTTTCCTCCAGTGACAACATTTTTTAGGAAAACCTTGCTCATTTTTCTGCCCTTGAAAATCAACTGGTGATAAGCTATCTTATCTCTTTCTTGAGATGATTATTAATAAGGATTCACAGAAATTTTTCCCATT
>NC_051412.1:14355423-14355505 GCF_015228065.2 Penaeus monodon
TTCTTTGTAGCAGTTTAATGTTTGTGAATAATTCTTCAAAGGCCATTTTAGAACTAAAGTAATATGTTTCCAAATTTCAGCC
>NC_051412.1:14355814-14356074 GCF_015228065.2 Penaeus monodon
CCTTCATTATTTAGACCAGATAAAGGTTGTCCAAACAGGTCGGGAAAACATGAAATATAGAAGAAAGTCAGCGTCGACTTTGTTACGTATGAGGAAATAAAGTTCTTTAAGCACTTAGATCGGGATAAAATATTCATGATGATGATATTTCTGATTGTTAAAGATTAATGACTATGCAATACCTAATTGTTAAAGATAATATTAAATTCTGCTAAAGTGAATCTCTTTTATAGGATATTGAGATCGCTAATTGTTGTTGA
>NC_051412.1:14356116-14356239 GCF_015228065.2 Penaeus monodon
ATCAGTGTCTTAGTACATTTTCCTAGTTATCAGTCTTTAGTATTAGTAAAAATAACGAAACGAATATTTCCCTTGTGTCAGTTTTAAGTTTTCGTTTTCATTGTTTGCTTGAGTAATCATGGA
>NC_051412.1:14356276-14356506 GCF_015228065.2 Penaeus monodon
CCATTAAAAATTTTTAAAAAACCCCGGTATTTGGTTCATCTGAATTACCTATGTTGAATTCTAACTAGGTAATGAAATAAAAAGAAAGTTTTATGGCCCATTCTATATATACCTAAACGCTAATTATTATAATTACGAAGCTGAAATGATCCCATAATATGAGAAATGCAGAATATGAAGAAAAAAAGTTACGAATCATATCTATTTCAAAAGGCCTTGTCCTTTTCGCG
>NC_051412.1:14357411-14357789 GCF_015228065.2 Penaeus monodon
TTGCCTTTTTGCATTCCGGGTTTCTTTTGTACACTTTTTTTTTTATTTTCCTAATTTACCATTTCACTTCTTTTTTTGCCTTTTTAAATGAATCACCATTATACCAATAAAGCACATTTAAAAGAAGTGGTAAAACCCACGGGGGTATGCCTTTATGACCTCAATAAAAACACACTTTATTTCAGGGTAACTTTCGAGAACCATTTATGCTGAGTCATTCTCACCCGGCTCGTCATGGGGGGGTCTTACAGTCTTGTCATATGACGGAAATATCCGCATGACCAGCTGGAAAAAAGGGCGGGAAAATTATGGCGGGGATAAAAAGAAATTCACTTTGAAGGGGGGGGAACATCTATTTAATTATTAAAAAAAAATATA
>NC_051412.1:14357833-14358018 GCF_015228065.2 Penaeus monodon
GGTGGGACTTCGGGGTTTGAGAAGAATCTTTAAATTTTTTAATTTTTCCCCCTTTCTTTGGAAAAAAAAAAAATGTGGGGGTTTTTTCGTTGTATCTTATTATCCATTTTTAGAAGGAAATTGAGAAGTTTTGGGTCCCCCCAAACGACATTTAGATGCCATAAGCCCGCACTTTCGCGTAAATT
>NC_051412.1:14358113-14358594 GCF_015228065.2 Penaeus monodon
GTTTCTCTTTCTATCTACATTTATTATTTGTCAATCATGATACTAGTTTTTTCAGAAATGATCAAATTAAATCAAAGTTCCTTTTCAATAACGATTAATTGTGTTAAAAATATCTTTATTTTAAAAAATCAGAAACGCAATTCTGCTTCCACATTAGAAAAAAATCAAAACATTTCTAATCCACCTTCTCACACACAGCCGCGTTCGAATCGCTGCACGAGCTGTCGACAAAATAGTGGGAAAAACCGGGGGTACCCGGGCGTCGTTGGGAGAGGAATCGAAAGCGGGCCCCTGGTTCCCCCTTTTCGTAACTCCAAAATGGCGTCCCTTGTTTGAACCCTCTCTCCTCCACCAATAAAAAAATTCCCTCGGGGGCGTGTCCGAACCGCCTTCCAAAGCTGTGGTTGCATTCCCGGGATGGATAGGAGAAAGATTTTTCCTTACATAGATACATATTGCAGGGATACTTAAAGTATCTGCA
>NC_051412.1:14359758-14359974 GCF_015228065.2 Penaeus monodon
TTTTTTTATATTTTTAATTTTTTTTTGTGTGTGTGTGTGTGGGTATATCTTTATATATAAAATATATTATATATTATTTTTTAATATTTTATATTTATTTTTTTTTATTGTTTTGTTTTGTTTTATATTTTTTTTTTATTTTATTATATAACACACACATTTTATTATTATTATTTATTTTTAAATATTATATATATTTAAAATACACCATCTATC
>NC_051412.1:14360112-14360614 GCF_015228065.2 Penaeus monodon
ATAAAAACACACACTATATATGCAGAACTTATTTGCCTCAATATGATCTATGTATATGTGATAATCCTTCTCCTCATCCATCCTCAGGAATAGACAACCACAGCTTCTGGATAGGCGGTTCGGACACAGCCACAGAGGGAGATTTTATTTGGGCGGGACGGGAGAGGGTAAACAAGGACCCCAAATTTTGGGATTTACTCAACGGGACCCAGGGGCCTCCCCTGTTCGATTCCTCTCCCAACTGCATCGCCCTGGGTCAGCCGGTTTTCCACTATTTTGTCGACAGCTCGTGCAGCGATTCGAACGCGGCTGTGTGTGAGAAGGTGGATTAGAAATGTTTTGATTTTTTTCTAATGTGGAAGCAGAATTGCGTTTCTGATTTTTTTTAAAATAAAGATATTTTTAACCCCCTTAATCTTTTATTGAAAGGAACTTTAAATTTAATTTGATCTTTTTCTAAAAACTATATCTGTTGAAAAATAATAATGTGTTAGAAAAGAAC
>NC_051412.1:14360700-14360878 GCF_015228065.2 Penaeus monodon
AATTTACGCGAAGATGCGTGCTTATGTGCATCTAAATGTACGTTAGGAGACAAGACTTCTCAATTCCTTCTAAAAATGGATAACTAAGATACCAACGAAAATCCCCTCACATTACATATCATAAGAAAGGAATAAGTTAAAATTAACGATTCATTCTCAAGATCCCGACGTCCCACTC
>NC_051412.1:14360917-14361314 GCF_015228065.2 Penaeus monodon
AATATATTTTTTTTTAATAATTAAATAGATGTTCCCTCACCCTCTCAAAGATCGAATACATGTTTTATCCTCCGCCTATTAATTATCCAGCCGTTATCCAGCTGGTCATGCGGATATTTCCGTCATATGACAAGACTGTAAGACCCACCCATGACGAGCCGGGTGAGAATGACTCAGCATAAATGGTTCTCGAAAGTTACCCTGAAATAAAGTGTGTTTTTATTGAGGTCATAAAGGCATACCGCCGTGGGTTTTACCACTTCTTAACTGTGCTTGATTAGTGTATACATGGTGATTCTTAAAGCAAAGAGAAAAGATGAAAAGGTTTTTTTAGAGATATAAAAAAAAAAGTGTAAAAAAAAACAGGGAAAGCCCAAAAGGACCAAAATGTTTTCCT
>NC_051412.1:14361776-14362294 GCF_015228065.2 Penaeus monodon
ACTACAAACCGAAGAAAAGAAAAGAGGGAAAGAAAAAGAAGGGGAAATATAGGGGAAAAAAGAGGGGGAATTAAAAAAAAGGAATGGAGAATATAAGAGGGGAAAAGAGAAGAAGGAAAAGAGAAAAAGGGAAAGAGCGAAAAGAAAAAAAGAAAGTGAGAAAAAAGTAAGAAGACAGTAAAAAAACACTGAAGACACGAAAGATAACAATAAAAAGTAAACATGAGTTTGGGCAAAAAGAGTAAAGATGAATGACGAAATAAAGTAAAAAAAAATAAAGGAAAAGAAAGCAAAAAAAGGAAAAAAAACGCGAAAAAAGGGCAAAGGGCCCTTTTGGGGAAAAAGATTGTTTTTAATTTTTTTCTTCATATTCTGCATTTCTCATATTATGGGATCATTTCAGCTTCGAATTTAAAATTGCTTTTTTGGTATTATGATGGGGCCCTAAAAACTTTCTTTTTATTTCATTACCTAGTTAGAATTCAACATAGGTAATTCAGATGAACCAAATTACCGGC
>NC_051412.1:14362350-14362454 GCF_015228065.2 Penaeus monodon
TCCAATTCTCAAGCAAAAAATGAAAACGAAAACTTAAAAAAGGACACAAAGGGGAAATATTTTGTTTCGTTATTTTTACTAATCTAAAGACTGATAAATAGGGG
>NC_051412.1:14362515-14362785 GCF_015228065.2 Penaeus monodon
TCAAAAACAATTACACTCAATATCCTATAAAAAATTCACTTTTCAAATTTTATTACTTTACAATTAGGGTTTTCATAGTCCATTAATCTTTAACAAACAAAAAATCATCAATAATATTTTATCCCATCTAAGTGCTTAAAAAACTTTATTTCCCCCATCGTAACAAGTCCGCTGACTTTCTTCTATATTTTATGTTTTTTCCCCCCCTGTTTTGGGAAAACCCTTTTTCTGGTCTAAATTGAAGGGCGCGCTCAGCTACTTATTTTCTCT
>NC_051412.1:14363001-14363117 GCF_015228065.2 Penaeus monodon
TTGGGAGGGGGGGGTCTAATTTGGCCATAATGTATTTTTTTTTCTTTTCTTTCTTCTTTTGGCTGAAATTGGACATATTACTTTATGTTCTAAAATGGCCTTTGAAGAATTATTCA
>NC_051412.1:14363502-14363702 GCF_015228065.2 Penaeus monodon
AATGAAAATTACTGTGAATCCTTTATTAATAATCATCTCAAGAAAGAGATAAGATAGCTTATCACTCAGTTGATTTTCAAGGAGCAGAAAAATGAGCAAGGTTTTCCTAAAACTGTTGTCACTGGAGGAACAGGGAAGATCATCCTCAACATACTTCAGCTCGGCAGTGTTATAAATCTTCTGATTATGTCTTATTTTGG
>NC_051412.1:14370614-14370781 GCF_015228065.2 Penaeus monodon
GGTACTAAACCAAAACCAGTTACTAATATAGCGTTAAATAGTCATTTATAAGCAATACAGACCTAAGTGCTAAGTGATACAGCCCTTGATTGCAATCACCATTTGTTCATGATATGACAGAGATAAGAGATAAGGATTGAGTCGGCAGGAAAGAACAAATCATTCCG
>NC_051412.1:14370824-14370955 GCF_015228065.2 Penaeus monodon
GGTTATTCGTTCTAAACAAACATACGCGAGGGTACTTCAGGCCTTATCACGTTGTATAATCACCTCACATTAGGATGTTTCGCTGTGTAACGTAACTGATAATACAATATTTTGAGCATGATTATATAAAA
>NC_051412.1:14371203-14371439 GCF_015228065.2 Penaeus monodon
AATACGCCTAAGCTAAAAAAAACATCATAAAACTAAAATATGAAAAGCGATAAAAGCGTACAGTGAATAAACAGCTGTTGCCATGGAAACAGGTGGCGTCCCCGCACCCAAACAAGATTTTAGGAAAAGGCCCTTCAAGCGTAATGACCATAACGATTGGCGGAGATGTCTTCGGTGATGTAGCCCCTTCGCCGCCCCACCCTATCTGCCCAAACCCTCCCCCCCCTAAAACTAAT
>NC_051412.1:14371471-14371804 GCF_015228065.2 Penaeus monodon
AACCAAACCTTTCTCCCCCACACTTCATAAAGCTTGTACATTTCCCTCTCGCGTCTTCTTTGGGCCCAGACCTTCGGCGCGTCACTTCTAGCGGAGACTTCACTCCTAGAGGAATTTCACTCCTAGAGGGACTTCACTTCTAGGGGAAAATACCCCTCTAGGCGAGACTTCACTTCCAGCGGAGACTTCACTGAACTCTTCTTCAAGATGTTGACTTCGAGGATCTTACGCGTCGCTCGCTGCGCCTCCCCTCTGGTGGCGAGAGTCTCCCCAAAGGTAAAAGCATTTCTGGCTTAATACGGTGTACTTATGGAACCTGATGTCCGCGTGAAT
>NC_051412.1:14372769-14373039 GCF_015228065.2 Penaeus monodon
TATTTCGCTTCACTCTGAATAAGTGATTTTAAAATCAAGTGTTTATTTATGGCCAACGCATGCTCGCCACAGTGACAAGCGCTCTTAAGTTTTAATCGTTCGAGATTTTCGTTGATAAGCCAAGTAATTATATTACAGCTGATTAAGTGGAGTCTGTGTGACCTTCACTTGATAAGTTTGTCATTTGTAAACATCTTTTTAATGGATTATGACATATTTAATGTCCTGTACGACACCCTTTTCGATGTCTTTCTATAAATAAGGATCACA
>NC_051412.1:14373201-14373381 GCF_015228065.2 Penaeus monodon
GATCAACAATATCCACTAGGACGCCAACGTAGCGCAGCGTCCTGCAGGAGGGCCAAGGACCCCGTGTCTGCGGCCCTTTGCCACCTCGCCCTCCCGGTGTGGTGAGGCACAGGTCTCCAAGCCATTTTCCACTCGTGAGTTTTGTTTTTTGGTCCGTATTCTTTGAGTTAGAGTGAATGG
>NC_051412.1:14373598-14373824 GCF_015228065.2 Penaeus monodon
GCGAAGTGACGGAGGCGAGGATGGCCCTGAAGACGGTGGCGGTCGAGTTCGGGGACGAGAGCCAGAGCGCCTACCCTCACGTGTGGCTGAGAGAGAACTGCCAGTGCCGCGAGTGCTTCAACCAGGACGCGATCGCCAGGATGTTCCTCC
This sequence comes from Penaeus monodon, assembly GCF_015228065.2. Taxonomy (NCBI): domain Eukaryota; kingdom Metazoa; phylum Arthropoda; class Malacostraca; order Decapoda; family Penaeidae; genus Penaeus; species Penaeus monodon. Next base: position 14,373,749 of record NC_051412.1, read on the forward strand.
TCGAAGACCTGGACCTCGACATGAGGCCGAAGAACGTGAGGGTGAGGTTTTTAAGGAGAGTTTTGGTGCGTTCGTG
>NC_051412.1:14374310-14375105 GCF_015228065.2 Penaeus monodon
TTATAAAAAAAAAGAGAAGCAACCCACTCTCCTCTCCCGCTACGACTCCCGCCCGGCCTCCACTCTCCCCTGCAGGTGGAGGACGGCTGCTTGCGCGTGGAGTGGGAGGACGGCCACATCGGCGTGTTCTCGGGCCCGTGGCTCCACCAGCGCGCCTTCACGCAGGAGGCCAGAGCTAAACACCGCGCGCAGTACATGCTTTCGAGAGTAATTGCTGTGTTTTGTTTTTCATTATTGTTCTGCTTCGTTTTCTTTGTGTTTTGTTGTTGATTTTTTTTATTGTTTTTTTTCGTTTTTGTTTTCTTTTTCTTGTTCTCGTTCGTTTTTTTTTTTTTTTGCTCTTCATTGTTTTTTTTTCTTTTCTTTTCTTTCTTCTTCTTCCTTTTCTTCTTGTTATCTCTTTTGATTCTCTTCTTTTCCTGCTCTTTATTTTATTTTTTCTTCTCCTTTTTCTTCGTATCACTATTTTTCCGCTTTCTTCTTTTTCTTCCTTTATTCTATCTCCTTTCCTTCTATTTTAGTTTAGTTTTGTATCACCTTTTCACCCGTCGGAAACCACTCTCTCTCACCCAAGGTTCGCTGGGGCCCCGGCTTCCAAGTGCCACTCATCGACTACCAGAGTGCCATGGAGGACGACCGGATGCTCCTCGACTGGCTCACCCTCTTGGAGAGGTTTGGAGTCGTCCTTATCACCAACGCCCCTCAGAAAGTGGGCGCCATCAATGATTTCATCAACAACATAGGCTTCGTGAAACCGACACATTATGGGTCGGTAGAGGGTCCAGTTTGTTGTCA
>NC_051412.1:14375144-14375215 GCF_015228065.2 Penaeus monodon
GGTGTTTTCGTGTTTTTTTATGTGTTCGATATTTTTTCTTCTTCTTTTTATATAGTGTGTCTGATATGTCT
>NC_051412.1:14375427-14375735 GCF_015228065.2 Penaeus monodon
CGATATACCTAATGACATCATAATAACATCCTCCTTTACAACATGAGATACTCAATAACACTATAATAATATTTTCCTTTTCTCTTTCTAAAAAACGCAGGACGGATTACGAGCTCGTAACGCACGTAACACCGAATAACTTGGCTTATACGGGATCAAAACTCGGCCTCCACACGGATCTCCCTTACTACGATTACCCACCCGGGGTACGTCTTGTCCTCTGGAGTTTTGGGATGAAATTGAATGAATAATGATGAATAATAACACTACGGGGGACCAGATACAGCGAATGTTGACTAGTTGTTCCC
>NC_051412.1:14375759-14376929 GCF_015228065.2 Penaeus monodon
AAGTACTCAAGAACTCTTTTTCAATCTTCCGACCCCTCGACCAAAACTAATTAAAATGATTTGGCAGTCTGTACATGATAACATTCCCTTTATATGAACACGAACGAATGCCTAGGAATTTGGTCTTCAGTATCCCCCCCCCCCCAGGCTTCGCGATCCCCTAATAATCCTCCGCGACTAATCGGTTGGGAATCACTGACTGACGACTGAAACAGGTCACCTTCAGTCACTCACATCAGAAGAAAGACTTTTGGAATATATATTAAATTCATAACTTACTCTCCTTAGCATATAGTGCATTCGCAATTAACTCTTCCAAGCTGATAATGTATTCATAACTTACTCTAATTGGCTTACTTAAATTAAAAGAAAGAAATGTTGAATACATAACACATTCACATTTAACACTTCTAAGCAGGTAACGCATTCATTAGCAATCTAAGAACTAGAAAAAAATAATCTTTCCAAACTCCCCACCTACGTGTTGCAGACGACCTGGCTTCACTGCCTGCGCCAGCACGAGGGCAAAGGGGGGGACAATGACCTCGTAGATGGTCTGAATGTTGCTGACGTCCTCCGCGAGAGGCACCCCGACCTCTTCCAAGTACTGGTCGACACCCCCGTCTATTTTCAGGATAAGGGCTTCCATCACTATGACTTCGATAAGATCACGAGAGTGCCTGTTATCATGTGAGTTCATAGACTTGTCATTTATTTATACTTCTCCTTCCTCTTCTTTTATATATATGATCTTCAAACTTATTCGGAGTATAGATCTATGAATCTAAATGCTTTGCTTCTTTTTTCTTCACGTTTGTTTTAATTCGTCAACTTCAAAGTTAGCCGAGGTATAGATCTCCGAATCCCCAGTTCTCGAAATCTAAATAAAAAGATATCGCCCTTCATCTTTATCAGAAAAAATATATATATATATAACCATCATCACCATTCCCTGTCCGAAAATCCGTATGAATCCGACTGAAACCGCCTGCAGGTTAGACGAACGCGGTCACGTGCGCCGGATTCACATGTCCTCGCAGTCACGTGACCCCATCATGGACCTGGACACAGACGGCGTCCTGCAGTTCTACAAGGCGCTCAAGACCTTCAACAGCATCCTTATGGAGATCAGTATCAGTGTCAAGACCAAACCGGGTGAGAGGAATGTCC
>NC_051412.1:14376994-14378268 GCF_015228065.2 Penaeus monodon
ACCTTCGCCTCAAAAGAGAATTCGTGTACATCGCTTACCTTTAATACAATGTTTTTACTTTTTTTTAAGAATGCTGTATTCTGCATCATTTGAAATACAGTTCTATCAGATTCGCTATGTCATTACTGAAACGCTTCCTTTACTGTCCTTATGGAACCATATATTTCCGCCATTCAATAATCAAATAAAGCAAGACATAACAAAGCCAGTGCATAAATAGATAAACAAATCAATCATATATGCAATTAGGATACAGACTAAACACGAAACAAAAGAGATGAGTTGAGCTCTAAATAGTTCAATTATAGAATATTCCTGAACAGTTTGCTTGATTTTTTTTTTCTTAAGTTTCGAATTTTCACTTGAGGTTCGTATTCTCTCTTCTTTCCCTGGTTTTCGTTGTCTTTCGGTGTGTTCTCATGTTCTTTTGTCTTTCTTTCTTCCCATTATTTCCTGTCTTTCTTCTCTTCACTGTCTTTCTATCTTCCTTCTTTTGTTTGCCTATCTATCTTCACGTTCTTGACATTTTTTACCTTCCCATTTTTTCCCTCGGGCTTTTTGTCTTCCTCTGTTTCTTCTTGTCTTCCCGTATTTTCCTCTTCCTTTGGTTTCTGTTTTGCTATGTCTTCTGCCTTTCTTTGCCTTCCTATTTGTCTTTACCTTTTTGTTTTTCCTTACCTATCTGTCTTCCTGCGTTTTCCTTTGTCTTCCTGCATTTCCTTTTTCTTTCGTCTTCTCTTTTCTTACCTCCTCTATTTTCCATACCAACAGATCTTCCTCCCCCTCTCTACTCTCTCTCCCGCTCCCTACTTCTCTCTCCCTCTCCCTACCTCTCTCTCCCTCTCCCTACCTCTCTCTCCCTCTCCCAACCTCTCTCTCCCTCTCCCTACCTCTCTCCATTCTCCCTACCACTCTCTCCCTCTTACCTCTCTCCAATGTCCCTACCACTCTCCACTCCCTCTCCCTACCACTCTCCATTCTCCCTTCCTCTCTCCCTGCCACTCTCCGCCCTCCTCCCCCACCGTCCTCCCTTATAAACAAAACCACAGTGAGCTCTGACTCTCCCTCTCCTGCAGGCGACATCCTCGTGCTGGACAACACCCGGGTCCTCCACGGTCGCCAGCCCTTCGAACCGGACGCGACCTCGGGGCCTCGGCACATCCACAACGCCTACATCGACTGGGATGAACTGAGGTCGAAGAGGAGGGTCCTCCAGCGGAAGTTTAATGTGGACCTCGCTTGATGGGGGCGTCGCTGGTGTGGATGATTTTCCC
>NC_051412.1:14378581-14378655 GCF_015228065.2 Penaeus monodon
GGGGGGGGTAGTAGCTGAATGTTTTTTTGCTTTATTTTAAATATTTATTTATTTGGTGTTCTTTGAGAAGGTGA
>NC_051412.1:14378806-14378990 GCF_015228065.2 Penaeus monodon
GTAGTGCGTGTTCATGAAAAGTACTATAGTGTGATTTGCTTTTTTTCCACAAGGAAAGTGTGATTTGTATTATAACACATGTGTGACTTTTTGAGGTTTCTAACGTGCAGCTGTGTATCAAGATTGGCCATCCTCTAAGAGAAAAAATGGCATACGAGAATATCATAATGTGTTTCCTTACCAA
>NC_051412.1:14379108-14379446 GCF_015228065.2 Penaeus monodon
GGCTAATGAAATGTTCCGTTTCAATCAGCGTCCCATGAAGGACATCGCGCAGGTGAACCACACGTCACTGAGAGAAGGGAACAGCATTAACCGGTATCAATTTAATGTCCATTTCTAAAGCATCAGATTAAGTTTCGTTCCAAGTTATATGTCTTCATTTCGCTATACCGCAAAATATCACTCCAGAGAATTATTTATGTCTCTTACATAATATAGGAAGAATAATGGTTCATTTTCATTTCAGTTCAATTACGATCACTTGTATTCATATGTTTAAGTCACATGAAAGCTGGAGTTGCAGATGATGCAAAGCGTAATTCATTTAATTTCGATTATGA
>NC_051412.1:14380373-14380552 GCF_015228065.2 Penaeus monodon
ACCTTATCTCTCCCCTCCCCTGATTATACATATATAAGACAATTACAGTGAGCGTTGTCCACACAAGGTTGTGAACAGCATCTAGGGCTTTTCTGATACAATTACCGGGACTTGAATGTGGTGATTACAAAGGAAAAAAAACAAGAATGATGAATACTTACTGATTTGGCGCGACGATT
>NC_051412.1:14380580-14381365 GCF_015228065.2 Penaeus monodon
GTTATTATTCTTTAAAGCTTATAGAAAAAAAAATAAAAGTCAAATAATCATGTGTAATTACTGACGTGTCCTGACGATAAAAAATAGTAACGATAAATCCTCAAAGAAAAACACCATTGGTATTGTTAAAACCTAAAAAAAAAAATAACGTAAGTATTGTAAAACCTCAAAGAAACGTCTAGGCAGTATTCAAAATTAGCAAAGTACATATACAAATTTTAATGGGAAACCGCAGTCACACAAGTACAGAGATATACTATATTAGATAATATATGTAAGATAATGGAGCACGAAACAAACAAGAATCAAATCATGATAATAGTTTAATACATGGAGAATAAACTTGAACTTGTAAACTTGGGTTCCATTTTAGACACCATCGGCAAAGTCACAGTTCACAGAAAACCTAATGCCATTGAGGATGCAACAGAAATCATCATTCATCAGATACAGCAAACGAATGCATCATTCATCAGATACAGCAAACGAATGAAGTGGTTTCTTATCATATTTTCCTCGGATCATGCTTTCGCTCATGTGATGCGAACATAAGGAGTCTTGTTGTTGTTTTTTTGTATTCTCAGTCTTTCTCAAAAGGTCAAATGTCACATGAAGACGTTCAAAAGGTCAAAAGGTCTCGTAAAGAAGTTCAAAAGATTATAAAAAGAAGCTCAAAAGGTTAATAGGTAATATAAAAAAGTTCAAAAAGGTTTCAAGACATTACGCAAACAAAGTCAGAGGATCCGTCAAAAATCAAAAGTTCACACAAAGAAAGTCCAAAAGGT
>NC_051412.1:14381454-14381774 GCF_015228065.2 Penaeus monodon
CAGTTCGAAAGATCGAAAAAGAAGTTTCAGAGAAGGTCAGCTCACAGCGAGCAAAACTCTGACCTCTCCCTGGGCCGGAACATGAACTTGACCTCCCTCAGGCTGGTCCACTGCGCATACGAGGTCGTCCACCACATCATCATGAGGGTGTTGAGCCGCCCCGAGGAGGTCAGCGGCGCCGTCGGCTTGATGTCCGAGCAGGAGGCGTACCACCAGCCGCCGCCGCTCGAGTAGTACTCCACGCAGTCTGGAGGAGGAGGAGGACCTGCTCAGACCTCGAGGTTCGGGAGGCTTGGCGTGGCGAGGCAGAAGCTTTATGT
>NC_051412.1:14382387-14382703 GCF_015228065.2 Penaeus monodon
CAGTGCCGATCTATCGCGAACATCCCTCCAGAAGCCGTCACACCACAGAGCCTCACCGAGCGACAGTTTATCGTTGTCCCGGTCCAGCGTGGAGAAGGCCATCCCGCTGACGTTCCTCGAGAAGGTGAGGGGGTCGCCCAGGCTGCTGTTTGCCGAGTAGCCTCCTACGGTCAGCTTGTACCTGCGGACGCGAAGGGGTCGTTGACATCGGGAATGAGGTAGGGATATCAATGTGATGTTTTTGTCTGTTTTCAGTTCTTATAATGTGAATGTGTAAAGTAAAATTAAAATTCATTTAAAATAAACGTTTTTTTTT
>NC_051412.1:14383228-14383437 GCF_015228065.2 Penaeus monodon
CACAATCCTCCTCTGGTTCTCCCTCAATCCTTCTCTGCCTCTCCTCTCTAAACCTACTGCGTCTCACTGCCGGCGACGCTGAAGGTGTCCCACTCGGCCCAGCGACTCGCGCCGTCGAACGCCTTTACCTCCAGACGGAGGACCATGGGCGCGGCGTTCGTCATCTTGTGCAGATTCTCGAGACCTGCGAAGAGGCGGCGTTGAGGGCT
>NC_051412.1:14383522-14384557 GCF_015228065.2 Penaeus monodon
ACTCAAGTCCCTGATTCACGAAAAAAATGTAAAGCATTACTACCGGTAACTCAATCACTCTTCAAAATTTATTCGTCACAGTGCAGTGCAGCAAGGCATCACCAGTTACCTAGCATCAGTCTCAGTCATCCTACTCACCCAAATATGGTTCATCATTGAGAATATAATCATCACCCATTACCCAATCAGTGTCCAGCATTAGTCATTTACCTAACTAATATTCATTACATTCATCACTGAATTGTAAGTCACCCTACTCGCGCAAGGAGCGTTCATCCTTTCTGTCAGTCATCCCACTCACCCAGCCAGTGTTCAGCGTTTGTATCACCAAAGCCATCCGTGTACTCCTCCCAAGGCCTGGCGAAGTTCTCTTGGATATTCTGCTGCTGTCTCTTCAGGAACACGGTCCAGCCGCCATTCGAGGAGGACATATCACACCACACGGTGGCAGGGCCTTCGTTTCTGAGGAGGTTTGAGATTCAAGGGTTGAAATGTATGGAGCTCGAGGGTTGAAGCGCTTGAAATTCGTGGGTTGAAACGTTCGAAATTCGAGGTTTGAAACGTTTGAGACTCGAGGGATGAAACGTTTGAAAGAAATTCAAGACTTGAAACGTTTCAATTTCAGAGGTTGAAATGTTTTAAATTCAAGGGTTGAAACGTTTTAAATTCAAGGGTTGAAACGTTTTAAATTCAAAGTTGGAACGTTTGAAAGAAATTCAAGGGTTAAAACGTTTGAGAGAAATTCAAGTGTTGAAACATTTGACATTCTGAAATTGAAATGTTTGGAATTGAAAGTTTGAAATTCAAGGATTAAAACGTTTGTAATTCAAGGATTAAAACGTTTGAAATTCAAGGGTTAAAACGTTTGAAATGTTAGGGTTTAAGCGTCTGAAATTGAAGGGTTGGATCGTTTGAGAGAAATTCAAGGTGGAAACGTTTCAAGTTCAAGGGTTATAACGTTTGAAATTCAAGGGTTGAAATGTTTGAAATCATCTTCCTCTTCCTCGCCTTCAACTCCTTCTCCTTCCCTCCCTC
>NC_051412.1:14385356-14385662 GCF_015228065.2 Penaeus monodon
AAACTTACCTGGACGGGAACACATCGTAAACAGCGTCCTTTAAGGCTCCTTTGCAATAATGCGCTTCGCAGTTGCTGGGTCTGCGGAAGAATTTGCAACTCATAATTCGTGAGAACATTTATGTGCATGGGGAAGATGGGAATTTTAAGAAAATTTATGTGCATGGGGAATATAGGAATTTTAAAGAAAGATAAGAAATTTAAGAAAATTTCTATGCACGGGGAAGATAAGAAAATTAAGAAAATGTATGTACATGGGGAAGATAAGAATTTTAAGAAAATTTATGTGCATGGGGAATACAAGCTT
>NC_051412.1:14386649-14387211 GCF_015228065.2 Penaeus monodon
GGTCACGTTGCCGCCCTCCAAGACGCTGATCTTGTCCTCCAGCGCCTCCTTTTCATCCTCCAAAAGTGAGATGACCGACTGCAGGTTCTCGTTTTCCTCCTGAAGGTCCACGTGGTTCTGGCGGAGGGCCTCCGTCTCGTTGTCTCTCCTTCGGTTTTCCTCCTGCAGTTGGCGGACTTGGTCGAGCAGCTGGCGGTTGTCCTCGGAGATCTTCCTCTTGTCCTCTTGCGTTCTTCTTCTGTCTTCCTCCACTTTTCGCTGGTCGTCCTCCATCTTGCGTCTGTCTTCTTCCGCTTTGCGTCTGTCTTCGTCGGCTTTGCGCTTGTCCTCCTGCACTTTTCTCGCTTCCTCTTTCACTTTCCTCATTTCCTCTTCCGTCTGGAGGACTTCGGCTCTAAGCTGCACGTTCTCCGTTCTCAGCACCTGTTTTTCCTCCTTCAGCTGTTGGTTTTCTGTCTTTACTTCTGCGTTTTCGTTTTCCGTTTTCTTGATTGCCTCTTCCTGGTCCCGGAGCTTCACCAGGATGTGACCTGTGACGTTTTCTCTCGTGAGGGCACCTGGT
>NC_051412.1:14387430-14387597 GCF_015228065.2 Penaeus monodon
AACTTTCAATTCATACTAATATATTTTGATATACAACAGCCAATAATTTTACTCACTCTCTCCCATATCAATGTAACTGCTCACAAAAGAGGTCAAGTTTTCTACACTCGTTCGCATCACCGCCATCTCTGCAAAACATAATAATGATGTTATACCCCGTGGTCTTC
>NC_051412.1:14387962-14388204 GCF_015228065.2 Penaeus monodon
GCACGTGATAGCGTTTCCCCGTTTCCCTTGCACGGGGCACCCAACGTCGACCTCTCACCTCGGGAGAAACTGGAATCCTTGTCCAGGTACTTCGTCAGCGCCTCCTCCATGCGCGCCATCCCATCGGACACGGCTGGAAAATGATGGTAAAAACATCAACAAAATGTATACAAATATTCACAGAGCCATACGTAAATATTTTGTTTAAGCATGCGTGTATGCAAATATGAATAAATGCATGT
>NC_051412.1:14388732-14389849 GCF_015228065.2 Penaeus monodon
CTGGTCGAGTTGACATCTGGTGAGTCCACACCCAATTGCTCTAATCGGCTCTTGTATAGTGCAGCTAGATCAGCCAGCCTAAATACAACTGGTGTTGCTTCTGTATTGGTCACTTTGCTATCCATTATGTAGATGACAAGTTCTGAGAATGCTACAGGATATGATTCGTTTCCTCGTCTGTTGCCTTTCTCCTCTGGCTTGATTGCATTGAGGTATGCTCTCTCCAAATTGCATAACTCCACCAAGCATCGTGGGTGATACTTCATCTCTTGAGCAACGACGTCACCGGCACTTAACTTTGCAAGGAGCTTTCCATGGTTTAGTGTCTTGGCACATTGGTTCAGTCTTTCATTTAGCTGCATCGTCATCGCTCGTCTTAAATTCGATATTTGATCTTCTTCACATATGAAGCACTGTACTTTAGGAGGGTCTGAGGTCCTCTGTCTCTTACCACAGGACTCACCTGCACCACCTGATGTGCTTGGGGTAATCTTCCTCCTCTTCTGTGCTCTTTCTAGTTTAGTGTTATTGAATAACAGTCTACAGCTATTGTGATACATTGCTTTATTTTGTATCAGCGTGGCTTCTATGCCATCACCTTCATCCAGCCTTGCTGGACTAAACAATATTGGCATATCATTGATGGCATGAAACTGTGGTACATCTTGTGCAATGTTAGTGTATCCAGCACAGTCTTGTTTCCTTTGGAATGTACTAAGTGGTGAAATAAGTGTTTCATTGCTTTTGTCTTCCTGACAAAGGCAACATGTACTCCAGTCAGTCTTCCGCCTGGAATCTGCATCCATCATATAAACTTCAAATTGGCAATAGGCCAAGGGTTTATTCTTTTACCATCTCTTGTCCACTTTGCTGTATGGGATACAGTTAGGTTCGTGCTACTGCCCTACACCTAACCCGATCGTTCATCCAATATCATTAGTCCCGTCCGATCTGTACACCATCCGGATAACACTGAATGCCCCTGCCATCCTTGGCTCGGCTCTCCCGCGCTTGCACAGCCTGTCAATTCAGGTGCGGCTATCTAATGTCTCTGGGGCTTTATTAGATAGCATTTGGGATACTAAACCCCGAGGTTTAGCTGATATTGAACCCCATG
>NC_051412.1:14394409-14394898 GCF_015228065.2 Penaeus monodon
CCTATGTGTGACGCGCAGTGCATTTGATGATCGAGTGTCCGAGAGTACTTGTACACCATAAAATCAGCCAAGTTATCCAAAAATTATAGACTGATCATATGTTTCAGCTGACAATTATATCCTAATAATATGTTTTTTGAGATAATTTCTAATACGCTACCTGTTTTGCATCAACAAATACCGATAATATTTGTAAGACAGGACAGCAAGGCGAACTCCAAAAACGTTTACCATTTTTATCAATAGTTAACTTTCTCCCATAATACTTACGAATGTCAGTAATATACATGGCATTATTTATATGATAAACAATACTATTATTACAACGGTACCATCATAATTATTCTCGTCTCAGATATTTTGCAACAGCAGAAAAAATCAAAACATAACAGATATAACAACGGGGGGAAATTACGTAATTAGGCTTGAAATACCGAAAGCATCAACCATTTCATAAAACAGCGATTCAAAGTCTCGAAGCATGAATAG
>NC_051412.1:14394940-14395272 GCF_015228065.2 Penaeus monodon
GTGAACAGTGCCCTTTTGTTTACCTTGGGTGATGTTGCCTTGTTTCTCGATCATATGCGCCAGACCCACTTGGTTAAAGAAAATGGTACCCATCAGAGACTCCTTTTCGATTCCAGTGATTTGTTGCTGATCTTTTGGGCTCAGGTTCAGCCCCGCCGCACTGCTGAGCAATGCCAGGACCAAAAGCACTCGCTTAGCCATGGCTCTACACTGAATGCCCTCGACACACAGATAGACGGGGGCCAACGGAGATGGACATGGCGCAATCACACGGGTTCGCTACAAGTTCGGTTCAGGCTTTTCCTTATTCTGTTGTTGTTTCATTTTATATC
>NC_051412.1:14395397-14395498 GCF_015228065.2 Penaeus monodon
CTATTTAACATATAACAGGCATAAATCACACAAATAAATTGTGCACATATGAGCACGCCTGTATATGCTTGTGTATATGATACATACAGACACATTCACAT
>NC_051412.1:14395624-14395780 GCF_015228065.2 Penaeus monodon
CGCCATGCATTTGTCTTCTTATCAATTTAAGCAACATAACACTAGAATAAGTGCTAGCCGGTTATAACACATAATATATTTCCCGCCAAACCATTAATTATTATCACCTAGTAACGTCAAAACATTCGCTATTGCATACTGCTCAATTAAAAGCAA
>NC_051412.1:14395812-14396275 GCF_015228065.2 Penaeus monodon
AGCCAAGTTAAATAGCCACTGATTTTGTCATAACTTGAAGATTTATAATATTGAACATTTTCCTCCTCTCTCCCATGAACTAAGAGTGCAGGCCATACTCCTTTTAGAGAGGGGGGGGGGAGAAACATTACCTTTGGGGTTCACTTGTTTCGTAAGAAAAAATATATATTTTTCTCTTTTTTATTTTTATCGGGTAGGTTAATCAATATGCCCGCATCGGAAGCCCAAATAGATAAGAAATTAGCAATGTACTAGTTCATCTATCAAACGGGGAAGATCTTGCCCCTTCTCTTGGCCAGTTACAGGAAACCGGGCAAAAACTCTACAGTGCTTTTGAACCGGAAGTGGTCATTCGCCATCTTCATGGGATTTTTTCTTTGTGGGAGATTTTGGTTTTCCGTTTGGCCCCTGGTGGCGGTATGCTCGTAGTAACGTCGATGGTGTTCTGCAGTGACGAAAACCG
>NC_051412.1:14396574-14397274 GCF_015228065.2 Penaeus monodon
CCTAACCTTTGGAATTCCCGAGTATCGGAAGCGAGAGCTGTTTGATACATCAGAGCTGGACGAGGATGGTAGACAGCGTTTGAGAAAAGACAACTTCAGTGAGAGTGGATCGATGAATACGGTATATAGACAGACAGATAAACCTATATATGTGTGTGTTTGTATATATATCCATCTATAATTCATTCGAGTATGTGTAAAATTCCTATTTCGATATTAAAACTGACGGAATGCATCGTGCCATAACCGTCTATTTTATAGCCAATCCTCATTTTCATTTTGGCAAAAACTGTTCTTTGGTATCACACGATGACTTTCATCAACAAATGAATTTAATATAAGTAGTATTCACGCTGAATCGACTTGTACTCTTTCTGATCTTCACTTTTCGGACAAAAATTGTTTCACAGGCGACTAACAAGACGTGACAGAAGAGGCGAAAAGGCAGCAGATCAAGAAGTGGAATCTGATCAGTTTGTGCCAGAATTTGTAGATTTTCAGGAAGGAACAGAGAAGCCAGTGATGCATGTGGTTCTCCAAGACAGATTTGGGGAATGAGAGTGAATGGACGAATTAGTAAACGAGGAGAACTAAAATAGGGGGATTGATAGAGCTTCAGAACTTAAGTTAGTAAATGCAAACGAGGAGCTTTTAACGAAATTAAATGGGTTCGAATTCATGAGAAAATTCTGAGTTCTTA
>NC_051412.1:14397595-14398020 GCF_015228065.2 Penaeus monodon
GCGCAACCTCTCCCGGTCTTGCGGCATTCGCGACCTAAAATATTCGAATTAACCTTATTTTTTTCATTATCCTGATTTCCACTGTCATTATTAGAATTCAAGATCATGCATTTGGCTGATGGATACAGGTTTGGGATGGTATGCAATACAGAATATACAATACGTTAATATAAATCTCACAAGACGTCGGATGGTTTACGTATAAAAATCTGTTTGGAAACAGGGTCAAATTCTAGGACACTATACGAAGACTTAGAAGTACGAATTATGTATACATGTTATATAACCTTATAGTAACCAACATATATACAGAATTTTAACGTAAAAAAAGAATCGGTATTACAACCGCAAAAAAAGAGATCATACAATTATACCCATTTTAATTAGTAATAAAACGAAAATGGTACGATTATACCAACAGTAAT
>NC_051412.1:14401994-14402716 GCF_015228065.2 Penaeus monodon
TTCCCCTTAACAGCAAGTGACCCAAAATGTTGTTGCGACGGAGGCCTCCGCCAGGGGAAAAGCCTCGGGCGATGTCTACGGTTACTTAACCTGCGTGGATGTATTGCGGGAGTGAGGTCAGGTCACGCTCGCCTCGGGGAAGGGAGGTCAGCCGTTTACTTTCACTGCTAATATGGAACAAAAAAAAAGTATTTTCTAAAAGATTTTTTTTATTTAACTGCACACATTAAACACAAAACTAGAATATAGCTGATAAATAACCGCGAATTTGCGTAGATTCGATCGGATATAGAAAAGAAAACGGTTATGTAAAATAATAAAAACTAAACCTTCTAACCCTAGTACATAGAGGCGAGAATAGTGTACTGATATCAAAACTCAGTTGTTTTTGAGAATGAGGGAAGGGATAGGCGAACGGGGGGGGGGGGGGGTTAAGGGTTTAACTTCCTCTACAGGTAAGGATTCGTGCCCCCCCCCCCCCTCGTCCTGTTACCTCACCGTTAGACCGATAACTATGACTGCATACTTCGTCCGCATTTTTTCGCCCGCTTTGGAAGTATCGCAAGAACAGCATAAGAAAGAAAAGGGGAAATATGCGAGTCACGTCCTCTCACCCTCCCCCCCCCCGTCGTTCGTGTACATCCAAGGTACATCTGATTATTATTGCGGACTTTTTACTTCATTATGAACGAGACATTGCTCTAATGTAATTTTGTCCTTTG
>NC_051412.1:14403958-14409370 GCF_015228065.2 Penaeus monodon
GACTCTTGACAGACAAACGCGGAAGTGGTTCAGTAAGTTCCCTTGGTTTTCTTGACCTTATTTACCGCACGAGAGGTTATTCACTCTTAACTCAGGTCATCTTAGGCCGGAGAGTTACCTGTATGGAGATCGGTCGCTGATTGGTCGAGGCGTTACCTGTGCAGCTTCTCTCTGATTGGTTGATACACTTCGCGAAGTTACCAGTGAAGAGACAAAGTAGAGTTTAATCTTAATTCCCTTTTCAGTTGAATATCAGCTAATCGTTTGATCAGTTTAGCATTAATACACATTCAAATATAACGCAAATTATCTTCATCGCAAAATAAATTATAGATGCAATAAATGATAAATATTATTTCGCAAACAGGCATCCGTACCTAGTAACGGGGCAGCCCTCAGAAACCGAACATAAAGAGGGTGCGAGGTCAAACAATATCAGATTACCAAGTGACTTCAAGGCGTCAAGTAACACAAATTTACTCAAGGTAAGTTCTTAGATTAAAGTATGTTGTACTTCTGCTAAAAGAAAAAAATATCTGCAAGTTCTGTTGTATTTCAAATATTTGTTTCCGATATCACAGTTTCGAGATATTTCTAACAGGTGTATTCATACTCTATTCCACATATTTGTTCAGTTTCAAAGACAGTTTAGATTCTTTTAAAAAGTTTCTATGTATTTCTTCGCTTCATGTGACGTTATTCGTAAACCTTGAATATCAATAGAAAATTAATATGTAAACATCTTAAGATATATAAATAGAATTCCGATCTTAAATGTAGTGAAAAATCCACTGTATGAATACAACAAAGCGCTGTTTTTATTGATCAGTACCAATTTCCAAGAAACCATGTCTGCAGCATATTTTTATTCATGCTTGCTCTCCTGCTCCAGATGCGCGTGCAGTTGGTGTTCCTGACGGTGGCGGCTCTGCTGAGTCCGTCATCCGCACTCTTCGACCTCCTCATCAAGAAGCCCGGCAAGGTCTTCGGCGCCGGAGCCTACAAGAACACGGGCTACACAGGCAGCCCCGGCTACGATGGCTTCTACAGCAGCCACCTGGGTTCTTCGAGTGACGCGGGGGTGCTCGGGGGAGGCGCCTCGGCGGGCATCACCTTCGGCGGCAGCGTCGGGGGTAGCATCGGGGGCGGCTTCGGGAGCGGCTTCGGAGGCGTTGGCAATAACTTTGGAGGTGCCTCTGGCGGGAACTTCGGCGGTGCCTCTGGCGGGAACTTCGGCGGTGCTTCTGGCGGGAACTTCGGCGGTGCCTCTGGCGGGAACTTCGGGGGTGTCTCTGGGGGCAACTTTGGAGCTGCGGGAGGTGGTCTGAATGCCGCTTCCGGAGGTTTCTCAAACGGCGCCGGCGTGGCTGCTGGCTCGGCGGGAAACATCTTTAACTTTGGCGGAAATGGAGGTGCTGGAGGCACCGGCGTAGTGGCCGGGGGCGTCAGCGGCGCTGCCTTGTGTCCAGCAGTTACGAAGCCAGCCATCACTGAAGTAACACTAACGCAGTTCTCGACCGAGTACGTGACGGTTCCCCAGCCCATCACGTCAGTCGTGTTCAACACGGTCCCCTTCCACAAGACCCTTTTCGTCACAGCCACGACCCTCACGACCGTCACCGAGCCCGCCCAGACCGGCTTCTGCACCACCACTCAGGTCGTGTTCAGCACCGAGGCCGTAAAGCAGGCCAAGATCGTGACCGTGACTAACCCGCAGACCGTGACCAACGTCGTGCAGGACACCAAGACCGTCACCAACACCTTGACCCGCACCGACCTGACCACGCTCGTCCGCACGCAGACGCAGCAGGTGTGGGAGACCGTCACCTCCACCCACTACACGACCCACACCGTTGCCACCTGGCAGTACGTCACGGACACCGTCACAGCCACCTACGACGTCTGGACCAAGACGGTAAGCAAAATATATTGATTTTTGTCTTGAAATAGCCATAAGCTAATCACCACGAATGACTGACGCACCCTTCATTGCATCTTATATCCATATTTACTCATTTCTTTCCTTCAGATCAAGCCCGTCGCTCAGGCCATCTGGGTCTCTACAACCGAACTGGTATGGAACCCGGTCACAGTTACCACAACCATGAGTAAGACAGCTTACAAGACTGTATGGCAACAATGTGGCGGATACTAAGACGAGGCATTTTAAACACTCCGAGAGAAGCAGGTAAATAATGTCATGTTTTATAACGTGAAAAATACTTGTGTACTTGTCTACTATTAACACAGCTTAATAGGTCCCTTTCTGTTGTATCCTTTTCATTTCATCTCTGTGTGCAGGTGTCTATAAACCCTCAGTTCATGAATCAAGAAGAGAAAACCATGTTGACTGTAAATAGCTAAAAATTCCACTCCATCCCCAGACATGACTAGGGCTTGGCGGCTCCATCTTCGTGTCTTCTGCTCCCGGAACATCTTCTCTCAGACTTTCAAGACTCTGAGTCGTCCTCGATCACACGGCCTCTCTCCTTCTGCTGGGGGGCGGCTGTCTGTCCCCGACTTAAAGTGTTGAGTGTAGTGAATATAGTTGCTAATGAATATATTCATTTAAGGTTCATGGAAGGTAATAAGTTAATTGGACTGACTGTAAGATTCTTTAGGTTTTCTTCTCGACATGAGATAAAAAAAAGTTTAGCCTTGAAGATATGTTAGAAAGTCAAGTCACTTTGTTCAATTTCATTTCTTCATTTATTGATAAATGTTGTGGTGAACATGGCCCAGTAACATGTTTATTTCTGTTCTATACTTTATAAATATGTACAACTTGTAAATATTGTAAACAACTACGCTTTCTGAAAATGTATATATACACACACAAATAAATATAAGTATTATGACCTAATATTTATCTCGCTTCCCTTAATTACAATCAAGAAAATAATTTTATTTACTAGAAAAATAAGAGTTCAATAAAGAAAACAATCATTATATCATATTTTGTATCATTAGATACAGTAGTTAACTGTGTAACATCATTACTTTATTCACTGGACAATTATCATTGCAATTTACTGTGTAATGTTTACCTTTAAGTAATATTAATATTATCAGGTGCAGTATCAAAATGTTCTAGACAAAACACTTGGGCTAATACTAACACAACCTACTAAAATTTTTAAACCAAAAATAATACCAAGCACACAAGCCTATCTGTAAAATGCATAATGTGCATTTTCTATTTTTGTTTCTTATATTTCAGTGGTTATTAAGTGTAAATGATAAACTTCAACATTTTTACTAGACTTACTCCATGACTTGAAAATGTTTTTTCTTTATGTGTATCTTGTTTTGGATCAAGGGCCTTTGTTATATCAATCTGTAGAAGGAAAAGTTCTGAATAAGCCATTACGCAGTGTGAAATAAGGGAACCAAAGGAGATACACTACCATAGCTGTAGACATCACATTTCAGAGAATGATAGATTTATAAAAAAAAAGCATCATATTCTCAGAGCAGCATTTTTTTATTATTTGTACTTCTATTCTTTATATCCAACTTTGGGGTCTTGTCCCACATCATCTACCATCTGAGTTACACTGGAAGACACCATTGGAAGGGCAGAAGAAGCCCTGTTAAAAGGGCCTAGAGCCCACTATTAGAAGGGCCAAGGGAACACCAATAGAAAGACTAAGGGGACACCAAGAAAAGAGCTTTGTGGGTTCCTTTGGAAAGGCAAGACCACTCAAGCCCATGTGTATGAGTGTGTCTGTGCAATGGTATAACTCATATTATTCTTACAGTGACTTGAGTAAGTTTTTATTATCAGTAGCTGTCAGATGCAAATGAAGATGAGAAGACAGTATTAGAGGATACACTTACACTGAAAAAATATCATGCTTTGATAGTACATTCAGTATTATCACTGATGTTTCATCTCCTTTTACCCCCCCCCCCCCTGACTCCTTAGTTTTAGTGCTATGTAGCAGAACTTTTGTACAACCAAAATATCATGTGCATTGTCTGCCAAACAACTTCACCCTTTGGTAAAGTGATAAAGTTTGGACAGATTAAACTAAACTTGGTCTTACAAAGGCCTATATAGGTAGATGTAATTTGAAAAGTTGTAGGGTATGATGTTTGACTCATTATTTCTTTTTGACCTTTTCCCCATTTTGGTAACCTTGTCAGCTTCATCATTTTTTGCTTTCTCTTAGTTGTAAGACATGTGATGTGCTATTTAAATATCAAATTTCCTTTCTTTTATATCACTTAATCTGTTTTTCACATTAAACATTTTGCTCCTTTTTGCTTTCTCCCTTATGTCCACCAACAGTTGAAGTAGTATTTACAAATGGTATTTCCAAACACAAACAGAATCTCAGGAGAATGAAACCCACTACTGCTTGGCAAAGATTTATTTCCAACACCAGCACACATATGCACACTTGGCATTTGCGTCAGTCAGTTGGTCCCAGAGAACTACATCTCTGTTTCAGTGATTGTCAGCACTAAAAAAAATCACTTCCAGTAATTAGGAATCTGTCCATTAGTTTTATATGACTGATGAAAAATTCTAATACTAATATATATGTGTGTATGTAGTCACCATACTCGACTGTGAAGTTAGACTATGGCTTAGCTTCTGTCAGCAGATGTAAGAAACCCATTTGTCAAAGTCCAACATTTAAGACACCTGGTATTTCAGCACTAAAACAGACTTCCTTTTAATGAAAATGTTGCTATTCTAAAGCTGTGTCATTTCCACCAAACATAAGCAGTTACTTATAAGGGATCATTATATGCAAGTCTAGCCTGACTCGAGGGATGTCTACTATTTCTCCAACGACAGAGGTTCAATAGATTTTCAAGTCCTCAAGAACAGTAACAGAATACCATTATACTTCAACTGATTAATATGAGTTTAAAGTTGCTATCTATAATAATAATAACAAATGATGATATCTTGTGGTTGCACTGATACATCTAAATAAATAATACTGTACCAAGAGACTTCTTAAAACACAATATACAATCCTTATTATTCAGCATATATGACTATTCAATACAAGAAACGTTTCTATAAAACATGTAACTATTTTGAAACTATATACATTTCAAATTACAACAGCCATATACAACAATGTACAGAAATGGAATACGTTATAGCAAAAAGTATAAAAAATCTAATATTATAACCAAGGTATACGGTAACATATACAGTCCTTAATTTCTGTAGTTTTACATAGTGAAGAAAAAAAAGGAAAGAAAATGAAAAAAGGACAAAGTACTAAAGCAGTTCTATCCATGTCAAGGACACACACTCACAAGATATTTTTAAAAAGGGTACAATAAGTAACACAATCACAATACTAAGACAATAATATGAGATGATAAAACATACAAGAAAACACCAAATATCCTCAAGTCACAAACTCAAATAGAACAAAACAA
>NC_051412.1:14409394-14410090 GCF_015228065.2 Penaeus monodon
GAGAGAAAAAAAACATGTGAAACGTAAAACAGATTCTAGTTGCTTGTAAAGTTTATCATCTCAATTGGAACATATCTCCAACAGATGCTACTCATTTCCTTTTAGTTTTGTTCTTTGGGACAGTTTGTATTCAGATCTGACAGTAATGGAAGAATTAAAGCAAATAAAGAAATCTGCTTGATCAAACAGACATTATATAGGACAGTTGTATAAGAGAAACATATCTTAAGATTGTGTCAAGCAATTTGTTCTGCTTTGAAACCTTTGGCAATCACTTTTTGAAGCTGACAATGTACTTCAAAATTTTGATAGGAAAATTTCTTGAAATCCTTCTGAATTTGCAATACTAACTGACTTAGAGTTTCTGCTTGCAATTTCACACAATGACTTGACAGTTTATGCAGTCAAGTCTCCTTGTTGATGAAGTACAAGCAACAGAGTTTCAAGGAATTCTCATGGTGTGTAAGATAAGATTCTTAACTGCTAATGAGTAATGTTCACGAAAATGAAATAAAAATAATGCACATTAACAATCAATAAGCAATCTGGAAGACTGTCATAAAATATATACACATATATATATAAAGTAAGCATTAAAAGAAAAGTTGTATATTTTACAGAATCACAATGGCACACAAGATATTTTCAGATTTTTTATAATATCTGTAGAAAAAGTCTGCAGAAGTAATCTACAGT
>NC_051412.1:14410116-14412095 GCF_015228065.2 Penaeus monodon
CTTGTGTGATATGCCTCCACCTATTCTGTCCGTGAATAGGCACAGCAGCATACCCCCACAATCGTAATATTCTTCGTGTAATCTGAGCAAAAAGTAAAGCTTCATTTAGCTAAGTAGATATATGCAGACTGTGTTCAGAACACATAGATCTCCATCCTGTTATGTTATAGAAAATAATAACACACAGATCAATACTGTGGTTCTTTTCTTCTCTTTGGAACCACATCTTCATATGCCTCAGAGTGCTGTTTTAACAAGTGCCATCAATTATATTCAAACTATATGAATAAAACATGCTACAACATTATCTACAGTTAAGCAACTTTGTAGTTATTACTGCCCAGTCCCTGCCTATTTTCAGTTGAGCTTCATCTCATAGTATTCTTGTGTTCAGTAGTATCCACACTACACAAAATATGGATTACAGCTTCAAGATAAAATATCACTAACTTTTTATAACATTAATTTAAGATATTAATTTGCCTGGATCATTACCATTCAGCAGATTTTTTTCCTTTTAATATCTCTTCTCTCTTACAAAATGGCAGGGACTATAAAAAAAATATATATATAAATTAAGCAAAGCTTTCTTCACACAATAGATGTTGGTGTGGGCACTGGACTACATTTGTGGCAAGAGTTGAGCACTCTGGGCATGGCTGCCATCAATCGATTTCCTCAACATATGTCGCAGGGAATATACCGACAACACTATCCAATTCACCGACCCACCAACCATCAGGCTGTTTATCA
This sequence comes from Penaeus monodon, assembly GCF_015228065.2. NCBI lineage: Eukaryota > Metazoa > Arthropoda > Malacostraca > Decapoda > Penaeidae > Penaeus > Penaeus monodon. The sequence goes on from NC_051412.1 coordinate 14,410,870, forward strand.
TGGATGTTGATTATATCACCTGTGGAGATAAAAGAAATATATGAATACATAGTATTAAGAATAATGTACTATCCATGTATATCTTTCACATAAAAAAAAAATTGAATTTCTCTTTACAAAATATGAACTACCCTTCTATACCCATTTCAGATCATTACCACAAAAAATGTTACAGCTACACCTAAGATAAAATGCCACTGACCTGTTCTGATGGTGAGTTCATCATACATATTGGCCTCATAGTCATAGAGCGCCTTGCACCTTCCAACAGTTGGCACAGATTCAAGAGGACGAGCATAATATGTGCCATCCTTGATCCCTGAGTCTAAATTGTCCTCTGTTACGGCGGTCTGGTAGTCTCGGTCTGAGCCCTGGGAGCTGAACTCGTCTGCAATGATCATGAGGGAAGGGTAACGGGGTGGCGACATAAACACATGGGGGACTTTTGACGGCTTGGGTGTTGTTCCTGAGGGTGCTTTGTTCTCATTTTCCTGATTAGGTTCAGCGGTGGTTGCTGTTGCCGATGCTTTAGTTCTTACAGGGGGTGTAGGAATGAGGGAGTCTATGCGAGGTGGTACTGGTTTCTCTACTATGGGTTCTACAGTTGGAATGTGTAGGTTTATCAAGGAATTAAATACATATGAGATTTTTTCAAATGAAGAAGGGCAGGTACAGAAGACAAAGAGGATAACATTAGTCAACATAGTGGGAAGTTAGCACACAAAGCACAAAGCAAGGAGAGGAAAAATATATATTAGTCTTCCTCATAATTCTGAAGAACTAATATCAAATTTACCCATATTTCAAAGAAACACAACAATACAGCTTACCAAGAGAATTTACAAGAGATAAAAAACAACAACTGAAATCCATTCTACCAAAAATGACGTATCACCGTTGATTCCATGGATAGAAAAAATCCTTTTCTTGGTTACTTTTCTTTAATCATACATTTGCATGAACATAAACTTACCAAAATCTGAATCTGGCTGAACTGAAGTACCATCTGCTGTGCCTCTGTCATTCCAATTGGGAGAACCTGTTGGTGAGTCACTAGCCGGAGAGACGTCTACACTATTCCCTCGTACCCATGGTGGAACCTGTGAAAATTGAAGCATAGAGAGTTCCACAATAAATAACAATAAAGTGATGCATTGTTTCATCCCAAAATAAGGTAGCCTCCTGTGTGCTAACATTAGATGGGGTACTTAGTTTATAATCCATTC
>NC_051412.1:14412122-14413189 GCF_015228065.2 Penaeus monodon
TCAGTACTTCTTATTCTTTGTATTTGCACCAGTATTAAAGATAAATTGAATTAAACACACACAGAGTTACACCTAGTGTCACTCACTGATAATCCTCTATTACACTAACCTTCAAAACTGAGAAGTTGAGGCCCTGTTTGTCTCTATGGACTTCTATGTGTTTGGCCAAAGGATGGGTCATCCTGGGCCTGTTGTTGAGCTCATCCAGGGAACACTGAACCTTGTATCGTGCAGCTTCCAAGTACGCCAACATAGCCTTCATCTGTTAGGGATAGAAGACATTCAGAAAAGGGGCTAATGGTGCTGGATAAGTCTCTGAGAAAATGATAGTAAAATATGGCACAAGAACTTATTTCAGAGGAGGAGATTTAGTGTCTGGATCAAGACACATAAAGCAAGAAATACTGTGTCAGTAAAGCCTATGATAGACAAGAGAAGAAATCGAGAAAAGAACAAGGGTGAAAATAAAGCTAAATAAATTAAAATCCTATTAGCTATTAGCATGGTAATTGGAACAGAAGGTGACAAGCCTGAATGTAAATAAGTAAATTACTGATAACCATCATCAACTGAAAACTCTACTCCTGTATTAGTTGCAAGCGCTACCCTTGTGACAAAAAACTTACATGCTGCAGCCTGTTGTAGGCATCCTGTTGAGATTAAAAAGTATATGGATCTTTGGGTTTTACTTTGCAAGAAAAATGAAAAATGCCATTCATCGATGATTCAGAAAAAAGAAAAAAGGAAATTATGACACATGACTCTTCCAGTATAATATCCTTTTTTATTTTGTCATAAACCATCCATGTTAGGGATAGTCAGAAACAGGTACTATGAGCTCTATGTGCACTTACATGTTGCAGCTTATCATTAACATCTTGCTGAGATTCTTCACCCCCGAAGGTAGGTGTTTCCTGTAGTGCCTTTGCCAAGTTCTCAACACCTTGCTTCCCTCGTCTCTCTCGCTCCAGATCAGTTTTCAGCATTTGTATGAACTTCTCCAGAGCCTGAAATCAACAAACTTCTTGTTACAAATGTACAGTGCATATTATATCACTGTGGAGTAT
>NC_051412.1:14413851-14415463 GCF_015228065.2 Penaeus monodon
TCTACAACAAAGAAGACAAGCAAATCTAAACAAACATTGTAAGGCTCAGTAATTACTCTCATATTAACATTCTGAGGATTCTGATTAAATCATTTTGAAAAACCAACCTCTTTTCTTCTTTCTCTGTTCATGATATTGTTCATATCTTCAGCATAGAAGTCAGGCAGCATTTGTTCTGGGATATTTTCTCCAGTTCCCTTGGCAGATATCACAGTCTGTATATCTTTCTCTACATCGCATGCAGCCACAGGGTCATCAAGACGGCTTGCAATCTGTCAAAGGATCATGAACAACAAATTTATGAAAATATATGTCTGGAAAGATTGAGAAACTTTTGGTCATATGGTACAAAAAAGCAGAAGAAATAGACACGCAAGGATCAAAATCTCCACTCCATTTAGTTACAAGTGATAGAGGAAAATAAATGGTAATCTTACCACTAACATTAAATATGGTATAAAATCTGACAATCCACAAGATACTCACAGCAACTAGTTTTGGGGCAGCTTCTTTTGCATTCTTATGGTACTTTACAACAAGATCCTTCAGTGCTTGTAAGCGTTCCTCTTCTAAAGTCTGGAAACAGTTGCTGCCTTTGTAAATTGCAGACTCCCATTCAAGTCTGCAAAGAGCATTTGTAAGTACAATATTTTAAAGCACGTTTTGAATAAAAGTTTCAGACTACAGCTATTTACACTCTACAGTTCCATGGGCTATCAAATAAATGTGATTTACTCTTCATTCCAAAAACAGAATCAAGTATAGACAAAATTGTTAAAAGCAAGTTATTCATTCACACGAGCAAAGAAATCACACAATACCTGGCTCGTTCTGTGCGGATGCAACATGTGTAATACTCCAGGTCACTCTTCTGGACTGCTTCTTCAGCTTTTCGTCTTTGCTTCTCCACCTAAGATGAAACAAAGAAAGGTTTTATTCATATCATATGGTAGTTCCAAGAAAAAAATCACATATATCATTACAAACAGATTTGACCTGAAAAGAAAGAAAAAATGCATATACTGCAGAAATAACAACTACAAAGATAACAACTGTAAAGATATGAATAACAATGAGAAATAATATAAAAGAACCAATGACTGCCCACACACCTTCAAAGCCTCCTTTTCTGACAGGGTTTTGCCTCGACCCAATCTCGCTTCGAGCATCATGTCCTGAATCTTCTCATTTTCTCGGCAGTTCCCATAGCACTGCTTCTTGGACTTGGATTCTGCAGCTCGCCAGTCATGCAGATTCTTGGTGGTTTTGTCAACCATGCTCTCTACTCCTTTGCGGATCTTGTGCTGTGTCTCTATGAGCTGTCGGAGTGGTCTTACAACGTCATCTGTGATTGCTGATGCAATTGATCTGCAATGAAGGGAAGTGTTTAATATTTAATATATTTAATATTAATATTTTTCCATGTATATGCTATCTGTATTAGTTTCTTGGTGAAAAAACGCATAATACATTAAAAAGGACAACTCAAAAAGGGGAATATGAAGTGCAATTGCAGTTTCACACACTATAATCAACAGCATTACCTAAAGATTTACCAAATAGGCAGCAATTTCATTAAATAAGACAAATACCCACCGTCCCCATTACTTTC
>NC_051412.1:14415865-14416285 GCF_015228065.2 Penaeus monodon
CCACAAACTTACTTGTGTAGGTCCCCCTCCTGCTCGAGCTCGGCCCCCACCATCTGCCAGGCCTGGTTGACAGTGCCCATGCTCTCTTTTGACGCCTTCAGGAGTTTGGCTGATAGCTTGTGCAGGCCCTTGGCGTAGTTGGCCTCCAGTTCCGCCCTGTGTGAGGAAACAACATTTCTCATTTAGATTATTTGTGTACTGCATACATTCCAATGTCTATAGGAGAAAACATGGAATTTTTAAAATTTAGATTACTTGTGTACTTGTATGAGTTCTGGGGTCTATTAAAGGAACACATGGAGTGTTTTTACTTTGATTATTTGTGTATTATATACAATAAGGAGTGAAATAATGGTTTGGTTAGGATAAGCCTCTTGGTGTGGTGACTTGTACTTGGTGTGACTTACATTCAGTAGGCTC
>NC_051412.1:14416633-14416961 GCF_015228065.2 Penaeus monodon
GCGGAAAAGCCTTTTTATCCGCGATTCCTCCGCAGCCTCCTCCCGCAACACGTAGCCTGACAGGTGACTGACTGGCATCAGGAGACTCGGCCTTGACTATCATGCCCCGCGCCAATCCCCAATCCGTGGCATACCACACGAGGAAGGGCATCATGGCAAATAAGGAGAAGATGGTGTGACACGTAATGATAAGGATAATCAAGAATGGTCAAAGATAATGGTAATGACCAGGAATAGCAACAATAATAAGTGATAATAAAAATAATATAAATAAAATAAATACAACAATAATATCAACACCATTAACAACAATAATGAAATTAGGAAC
>NC_051412.1:14417084-14417464 GCF_015228065.2 Penaeus monodon
GCGACGACTCAAGATCAGCTGAAGGAACCTGAAAGCCCCCCCCCCCGGCACAAAAAAAGAAGAAAAAGGAGTGAACAAGGGACCGAGACCGCCCCTCCGCCCGCACGCCCGCAAGCACGCCCATCCCCTTGCCTGCTAACCATGTGCGCCGAAAACGACACTCGATCCTCTCCCTTTCTTTTTCCCCATTTGTATTTATTACATTTCTCTCTCCATTACTTCCAACCTCTCTTCGGCTCTCACGCCCTATCATAAGCAATTATAGATTTAGACCGCAAAAAATATATATATTTATAAAAAAAATCCTTAGGCCATTAACAAGGAAATCACCAGAACACAAGCCGTATGTAGAGGGAAGCGTCCTCGAACCCGCCATAACA
>NC_051412.1:14417496-14417788 GCF_015228065.2 Penaeus monodon
AAAAAAAAAAACACCAGAACAAGTTATCCTGTGAAGGTTGGGAGGCCGCCCCTCAAGGCACGCCTCCAACACGCACGCCCACACAACCATTCCTCACGCCCGCACAAGCAAGCAAGCACGCGGGACCTACGACAACGCCCAGCGCTTGCAGCGCCTTGGTATCACGTCGTAGGTGATTCTGACTTTTCTTATAACACGAAAGCCTTTGAGAAGCTGTTAAAACTACTCTTCGTGGGCGGCCGTCGTTGCGCTGGTGGGCGGCATAAGCGAAGCGAGCCTTATACGGGCGGCG
>NC_051412.1:14418919-14419182 GCF_015228065.2 Penaeus monodon
TCGTAATAAAAGCGGAGGCCGAGGAGGGCGGAGCCGGCGCACAGGCTCCCCCGGCGAGGCGCTGGTTCCGTATTCGGAGGCGAGGCGACCAACCAGGCGGTAAGTAACGTGGTGATTAACGATAGAATGAAACTCCTTCCCTCCCTTTAAGAACCTGTTAACAAACCTGCCTCTCATTCGCCACTTTCTTCTGTTGTCGTTTACTTTTTTTTATTATTTTTTTAATTGAACTTTTTACTTTTTTTTCTGTTTGTCTCCCTTTC
>NC_051412.1:14419699-14419775 GCF_015228065.2 Penaeus monodon
CACAGGGCAAGAACCCAATAAGATTATGCAAGACGACGTAAAAGGACACTCAATAAGAGGCTCCTGTCCCTTCGGT
>NC_051412.1:14420312-14420812 GCF_015228065.2 Penaeus monodon
AGCGAAATGCACGCAGGTCGACAGCAAATCCAGATGTGTCAGCTGGTCCCTCTGTGCGACATGTGAAAGCAACATGGCATTCTGCCCACTGCAATATGGCAGTTACATAAGTTGCCATTGTCTTGCCATAAAACCAAGGGCTTCCTCTTCTCTAATTACAACAGTTATTACCTTTCCCAAGATCGTCCCAAATCACCCACAGTAAAACCTGAATATATACAGGATGTCCAAAGAGGACTTTGAAGACGTATAAATTACACCTTAATGACGATGACGTTACAGATATTACACAAACCAGCCAATTCATTCAACTCCCACATTTTTTTTCTTTGCCCTACCTCTCCCATCCTTTTAATTCTTCCTTAAACAAAAACTATGTATTGAAACGCCATCTACCGGCCAAGAGCGCAGCCAGGTGAGACGCAAGCAAGCAAAACACATGGCAGATAAATACACCACATTAACCGGGGAAAATACACACCGGAGAATAATACACGCTT
>NC_051412.1:14420886-14421066 GCF_015228065.2 Penaeus monodon
GGCGAGCAAACTTCACCCAGGAACAGCCCAAGACCCAGTGGCCGAACTTTTCAGATCGGAATCTTTAATCTACGACAATAATTCGAATGCTTTAAAGCCGCAGGGCATGACGCAATCCGAATCAACATAAAAGGGCAGTTGTTGCAATGTGGCTTTTGTTTCCTTATTTCTTGGTCGTCG
>NC_051412.1:14421407-14421623 GCF_015228065.2 Penaeus monodon
CCTCCCTTTTACCCATCTCCCCCTCCTCTTCTTCCCTTCCTTGCACCACTTCGTCCTTCGCCCTTCCTTGCCCCCTTACCCTGAATGCCATCCAAACTGACCATTCACATTCCCCTTAAATCGCCCTGTTCCAGCATATCTCGTTCTCTCTACTTACCCGCTCGCCCTCTCCCTCCTCTTCCATCTTCTCCCATTCGGATTTCTGGTTCTTTCAGT
>NC_051412.1:14421693-14421830 GCF_015228065.2 Penaeus monodon
ATATCCTCCACTTACCACTTCTTTTTTTAGTGTTCAGACCCTCAGTCTCAAAGGTGAAAGTGCCCCCTCCACCGCCATGCCCCCTCTTCTGCACGCCACGCCCCCCACGCACGAGCAGTGTCTGATGACCACACATG
>NC_051412.1:14422063-14422137 GCF_015228065.2 Penaeus monodon
TTCTTCCAAAAGGTTTACGTAACATCGAAAGGTCACGTACTGAAGACCAGCTGATGTACCGATATAAATTTCTC
>NC_051412.1:14422155-14422332 GCF_015228065.2 Penaeus monodon
CTTAAAACAATGACCGTTATTCCGTCCGTTATCATGCTGCTCCTTACACCCTTCCTCGTGCCCTTTGATGAACGAGGGACAGAATAAGAGGAAGAATGAGAAAATGAGGGGAATTCATAACACGAGGTCGGATGATCGTGAGAGATAAGTGAATCTTATGAGGTGGCGCCAGCAATG
>NC_051412.1:14422531-14422685 GCF_015228065.2 Penaeus monodon
AATGGGAGGGTATGAATATAAACGTATGGATAAACGTGAGAGAAGAAAGTGAAGGAAGGACGAGTGGGGTCGTTAAGTAATGTTTGTGAGGGCAACCCAGGTCAGCTTGTACTTTACCCCCTCCCCCCTCCCCAGGTGTTTTTTTGGCTCAGAC
>NC_051412.1:14422741-14422888 GCF_015228065.2 Penaeus monodon
TGGTCAAGTTTTCTTCTTTTTTTGGTGGAGATGAAAAAGGAGTGAAAGAGAAGGGGCGAGAAGGACACAATAGAGCAATATGAAGCACAGGTCAGTTACGCTTGTTTGTCTTGCGTCACAGTGAACCCCAAGTGAAGACAGAGGTAT
>NC_051412.1:14423045-14423113 GCF_015228065.2 Penaeus monodon
AACAGATATACACGCATTCACATACACATACACAGTACACCCATTCTAACCACACCAGCATACAACAG
>NC_051412.1:14423144-14423281 GCF_015228065.2 Penaeus monodon
GGAAACACATGCAGGACCCCCCACCACCCCGGCCCCACCCATAACGGCGAGTCCAAGGCAGGCGCGTTTCTCGGGCCTGTACTTTCGGGGGAATGGACAGTTAGCATACGAAGGGGGTCAGGAAGGAGACTGTAAGT
>NC_051412.1:14423421-14423552 GCF_015228065.2 Penaeus monodon
AACAACGCGCCGATTCGAGACCACAAAAAAATCCTTCTTTTTATACAACACAAATTGCATCATGACCCGTCTCTGGAGATTTTTAAAAATCCCTTTTACAGGAGATAGGATCAGTCTGCGGAAGGGAGAAT
>NC_051412.1:14423783-14423939 GCF_015228065.2 Penaeus monodon
GTTTCTGTACAGCCTGTTCATGCAAACGCCCCCCCCCCCCGTGTTCGTTCTTACAGCAAAGCCCTTTCCCAGGCGAGGTCAAACGAGGCCAAGCGTGCGTGTGATCCCAGAGGCAGAGAAATGGGCAACCCGCTTTTTTTTTACTTTATCTGTCAC
>NC_051412.1:14424060-14424693 GCF_015228065.2 Penaeus monodon
GTAGTTTAAACTTGCTTTCTTGTGTCGTCAATATGGTGGTCTTCGTTAATTAATTGAACAAAACATGAAACAAATTAAACGATTCACTTCATGGCGAAAAACACAAAACGGAATACATCACAAAAAAACAATCCCTTATCCGGCGACACTTATGATTTAGAACCATTTCAATACATAGCCTTCATGACGACCGCTAACACGTTCACTTTTACTCCAGTCGCTGCGACAGTGTTACCATTCCGGCACCTGACCCATGACATAAAAAGAATACAAATAATAAAAAAAAGGTCAACACACACCGTCCTCTTCCTGTAACTGCCCCTACCCCCCCACCCGTCCCTCCCACACCATCTTCTCACCCCTCCCTCCACTCCCCCCCCACACCTCTCTCCACTTCCTCTCTAAACTTCCTCACTGGCCGAGGCACACGGAGCGAGAGGCTGCACGTAACACGGAAAGGCGGAGGAAAAAAAAAAACAATGAGCCTTTGTCTTCATCACGCCCACGGCCTGTCTTGCTCACGACCAAAGCCTGACCAACACGGGCGCTTAAGGCGACGTTTCTCCGTTTTAACACGTTCAGGCTTTTATACACGTTCATGCATACATGCATGAATATATACTTGTGCATATG
>NC_051412.1:14425002-14425103 GCF_015228065.2 Penaeus monodon
GGGGGGGGGGAACAAAGAGAGTAAAAGGGAAAACACCTTTGACTTTTACTCGAACTCCTCGTCTGTCTTCCGCCCGAGGCCTCGAGGCCAAAACACAGATG
>NC_051412.1:14425729-14425891 GCF_015228065.2 Penaeus monodon
TTCTGATTCAACTTTCGGCCAAAAACTCGAAAGGAAAAGTTGAAGCTAAACTTAGCAAGTCTAGACAAGTCGTGATTACCATTATCATTCCCTTTTTTATCTTTGATTCTTGGTTGATCTCTCTTCTCTCTCCCTATTCATTATTCATGGCGATTAGCGTAG
>NC_051412.1:14426303-14426582 GCF_015228065.2 Penaeus monodon
CTTTCTGTCTGGGCACGCGGCATAGTTTACGCGGCCACTTTCACTCCCTCCCATTCATAGCACTCCCTCCCCCTCCCCCCCCAATCGTATTACCTTACCTTTTTCCCCTCTGAAAAAAGAAAAATTCGGACCCAATCATAACCACGATTATCCAATCCGTCAGCCTCGCCGCTAATCCATTCATAACACTGACGATTTCCCCGTGAATGAATGGGGCTGCGATGGGGTGGATGGAGGTCTAGATTCCGCCTAAGAAACTTTTTCCGGAAGATGCACTTT
>NC_051412.1:14426925-14427582 GCF_015228065.2 Penaeus monodon
ACCATTAAGCTACCAACCGCCGTCTTCTCTGCTGCAGATTCGCTCGGCTAATATTATTCTACTCGTTAAAAATAATGCTAATTCTCCTTTCTATTCGATATAATATTCATAGAAGCAATCCCCATCCTTTCTATCTGATATATACTTCTTAATTTTTCTTCTTTAATCGCTATAGGCCTACATTCGTATATGCAATGCCTATTTTCCTTTCCAATTAACAAACATCTAACACACGCATTTCACTTCATTCTGAGTTAAAATATTCGCAAATGTAATCGCAAATTTCCCTTTCGGCGAACATGCAAGGAAGTGACACTAAATTTATTTTTTTATTTTTTCTCCTTCGATAAATATTTGTACTAATTATATACTTTTTTTTTCTTTTTATTCCAAACTCCCGCAAATGTTTTGTTTTTTCTTTCTTTGGTAATAAATATACGAGCAGATAGGCCTATACAAATTTACCTTTTTTCCCGTAGATAAACATTCGCATAAACAAAAGTACATTTCTTTTCTTCTCGAACAATTATTCGCACAAACGCTTTTTAGGTTTACTATTATTCGCACAACGAACACATTTTCTTTTCTTTTTCAGTGCTAAATGGGAAGATAAATACGCAATAACTCCATAAAAGAAATAAAATTTCTACCCGTTTT
>NC_051412.1:14428158-14428287 GCF_015228065.2 Penaeus monodon
GCACAGAGTGAAGGGAGGAGCAGGTAGGCCAACCCAGGGCCGCGTGTGGGCGAGGGCGCGGGTCTCCACCCTGCGACCTCTCTCACGCCCATCTTCAGCAGCCCACGCGTAGCCTTCTAGACCCCTCCC
>NC_051412.1:14428532-14428727 GCF_015228065.2 Penaeus monodon
TCACAGCAAACACTCGACGCAAATGCGCTCCCGACGAGCAGAGTCTGCGGAAGCCTACTACTTCCCAAACAAACACAAAGGCTTCAGTGCCGCTCTTCTTGACATCCGCGGCACTCGGCTTGGCACTCGCTGGCGTCCGCTCTCAGCGCTGCCGCTCGGAGGGCCGTTTGCTTTTGTTTGATCTTATCGATATAT
>NC_051412.1:14428803-14428935 GCF_015228065.2 Penaeus monodon
GAATGTATGATTGTGCATGTGTTTATTGTTTGCTAAGTTTGTGTGTGTTTGCATCATGTACGAAAAAAAATCAAACAAAACATTTAGCGACATCTAAGAAAAATAAATTCAACGAAATCAACTGAATCCATG
>NC_051412.1:14429134-14429266 GCF_015228065.2 Penaeus monodon
GAGGCCAGCGCTCCTCCCAATAACCTTAAGTTTATTTGAAGTTTGAGGTTGAGGTTATAAATAAAGCTCTGATTAATGTCGCTCTCGTCTCGTCAGCGCCGCCGCCGCCACAGCCAAGGTCCTCTGATGCAC
>NC_051412.1:14429304-14429390 GCF_015228065.2 Penaeus monodon
GCCGCAGTCTGAGCCACGGCCGATGTCATTTCTACAACCAGAGACGGTTTATCACCACAACCGGAACAACAGACACCGCAACTAAA
>NC_051412.1:14429874-14430021 GCF_015228065.2 Penaeus monodon
GCCACAGAACTCCGACGTCTCAACACCTGCTCATTCTACGGCTGACTTTCTACTGCATGTCAGGACGAGCAACTTCCGCCGTGCCGGGTCGTCAGGCACCGCGCCATGCATAAACAATGCCGCGCTTTGGAAAGTCGGTTCGTGACT
>NC_051412.1:14431802-14431970 GCF_015228065.2 Penaeus monodon
ACACCTCGTTACCTCTCTCAGTTCGGAGAAATTTCACCACCTCTTCAAGTGCCACGATCCGCACCCTTAAGTAAAGGACAAGGCCGCGTGAAGTGTAATGCAGGCGGGCTTAAAGATAAAGGGTTTAGTTGTGATTCAAGGCCCCACCCCAGGTATTCTTGCATCCCC
>NC_051412.1:14432210-14432485 GCF_015228065.2 Penaeus monodon
TCCTCTTCAAACACCAGAAATAGCCTTACCTCATGCCACACAAACCCCTCCATACGAGAGAAAATCACCACAAATAACACCAAAAAGTACCGCGCCGACCTTACCCCCCCCCCCCACTCCCTCCGCCTCAGCTGGCCTGCCAATCAACCCATTTTTCAACCCTTTGCCCTCAACGAACAAGTGTAACCTCCACGGCCATCCGTCAAGGGTGACATACTTTTTTCAGTAGCTGGGACACTCGTGGAGGTATGGGTGTAAAGTATTCGAATATACAT
>NC_051412.1:14432791-14432874 GCF_015228065.2 Penaeus monodon
ATGATAATGATAAATTTAACAAAAATATTATAATCTCTATTTCCTGAACAACACTGACACTATGGATAGGACTGTCTTCTCCC
>NC_051412.1:14432981-14433251 GCF_015228065.2 Penaeus monodon
CCATTATTATTATCACTGTAACAATAACAATAAAGCTCTCATCTCCCCCCAAAGACAAGTCGCATTCAAATTATTTTTTTCTAATCTACCGGACTCTTAATCTGATTTTTTTTCAGTGCACACCTTTATTCCAAGCCGTGACTGCCTCCGGGTCCGCTTACTTCGGTCCCCCATGTCGAGTTGGGGTCTCCCCCCCCCCTTCGCCTCCAACCTTTTCCTTCCTATTCTTGGTGGTTTATTTTTATAGTTCTCAATTCTTGTTTTCCTTTT
>NC_051412.1:14433378-14433984 GCF_015228065.2 Penaeus monodon
TTTTCCTTCACCTTAACCCACTGCTCTTCAGTTCTCTCACTTTCCCCAATGCCCCTATCACCTTCCCCCCATAATTTCCCCATAACTCCCCCTCCCCCCCTCAAGAAGCAAGAGTAAACCCCCAACCCCCAAATTTCCCTCACCCCCCCCCATCTAACAGGTCAAGCAAAGATCGTGGGAACTAGGTTACACACACACGTGGGGGGGGGGGGGTAATTTCCTCCCAATTCACACTTTTTTCCCTAAATCATCTAATCTCAGTTCAATAGGCCTATAAAATAGTAGGTGCCATAACTACCACAATTATAATAATTTATATTCTCATATTTTGCAAAGAGGTTTTAATCATCACCATCAATCTATTAACCATCATATTTAGTACAATAAAAAAATAACTTTTTTCACCTGCATGTTCGATGTGCATTGACCCCGAGAAACAGATTGCGCTTAAAGTTGTCGATATTTTTTCATGACCTTTGACCTTATCGGCATTGCTAAGGTCACCCTTTACGTGTTTCCACAGCGAACTGACTCATTCGAATACGCACTGGGTGATCACGTTTTTTTTCTCTCTATTTTCTGTGTGTGTGTGTGGGGGGGGGGGGC
>NC_051412.1:14434019-14434083 GCF_015228065.2 Penaeus monodon
TATTCGATGTTCCCCTTCGTCTAAATATTCTTATTACGATATTCCTGTTAATTCCCTTTTCTTG
>NC_051412.1:14434290-14434592 GCF_015228065.2 Penaeus monodon
AATCAAAACAAATGCGCGCAGTACAGCTATCCATTCATCTTCCCATTTTCACACTGAGAAGCCAAAGGTCAGCGGGTGCCCAAAGAAAATGGACTTTGAAACGTTTTCTTTCGAACAACACTCAAGGTGATCAAATTGGGTCAGATCGCTTTGTTGTTTCGTGCCAGCTTGAGTTCTTTACACAAGAGGCCCCCCTGTAGTCTGAACTGATTTTTTTTTCAGTGTTGTGTGCACGTTTTGGGTCATGCCACACAATCACACAAACACGCACACATAACATTCTGTACGTTATTCAATTTGTA
>NC_051412.1:14434826-14435179 GCF_015228065.2 Penaeus monodon
ATATGAAATTACGGTTCATTCACGCTCGCACGATCCCATGTTCTATGCTTACAATATAGAAAACGGTCCGCAGTTCACCCGCTCGTAACGTGACCACGCGCGCGCACACACACATCAACTTCCCGCTCTGACGTGTGGCTTTAAATGCTCACTTATTTGCATTACTTATTTACTTAGACGGGTTACTTATAAGCTTCCGGTGACGTGATCCGTCCGGCTGTTCATCTGAGGGTTCTTCACTCACGGTGGAATACGAGCTTGATTGATTTTGTTCACTTCATCTTGTCTCCATTTTGAAGAAAAAAAATAGTTATCATATTCTCTCTGTCGGTACTTTCATTTGCCTTGTTGGT
>NC_051412.1:14435513-14436086 GCF_015228065.2 Penaeus monodon
ATGATGGCGGCCAGCTCCTTGCAGAACTCCCCCCCAGACTTGATGTACCGCCGGAGCTCGTCGAAACCATTGTGGCCCTGGAATGGAAAAGGGGTTTGGGTCAGCAACGACTCGGGTGCTTTTCTAAATGTTTAGTAATAAAGCATTAAATAGAAAGGGTAAATATAGGGTAATGTATTGGTGATGAGGTCTAATCAAACCCTTAATATTTAATAAAAGCCCATATATACAGGATAATGTATTGGTGATGAGACTTATTTAAATTGTTAATATGTAATGTAGGGTAATGTGTTAGTGATAAGGTTTAATAAAATTGTAATGGTGACTAATGTGATCTAATCGCTGATGAAGACTTAGATGTATAGACGAATATTTTTTTTTTTTTGAGAGCTGAAGCATAATGGAAGAAATGGCAATGGTTTTGCAAAGGAATGCCGTGCCATGGCTATGCTACAAAAATATATCGGTAAAGCCTCGATGGTGAAAATTTATAGAATAAAGAAAAAGAACGGAAGAAGAAAAATAAGAGAAATTAAAAGAACAAGCATAAAAACACTTGAAATGCCAACACTT
>NC_051412.1:14436120-14436429 GCF_015228065.2 Penaeus monodon
CATTACGAAAATATCTTCAAGTCAGCGCATCAATACGTGCTCAATTCTACACGGCTGGAACTAATAGAACAAAGAAAAAAATGAGAAAAAACAACAACAACAAACTCATAGGTCACTGCCAAGGCTCCTCCCATCTCCTCCTCTCTGCCCCAACCCCCCCTTAAAAAAAAAAAAAAATCTATACCAAATCCCCCAAGATCGAAATTCCTACACCAAAGTCCCCCCCCCCCCCTTTGGTCAAGGCCTCTCACGCACTCGGATCGGAATCTGGCACAGACCTTGGAGGGAATCCGTCGCCTCCAGTTCCCG
>NC_051412.1:14436713-14436868 GCF_015228065.2 Penaeus monodon
GACCAACTCCTTGTCACTGTCTATCAAAAAGGGAAAAAATGTGTCCTTCATTTCCCAGCCCGAAGGAGATCACGTCCTCTCGCGTTAATAAAAAAGTGACGTCAATAAGACCTTTACATACATTCCAAGACGTTTCGATGTGACGGTCACGGACG
>NC_051412.1:14437098-14437255 GCF_015228065.2 Penaeus monodon
CACACACGTAAGCACAATTTCAACACAAACTCAAGCAAACATAATGACAATCTAAAAAAACGACCTCTACAAAAGAATGAATCAATCAACAAATAAAAACGCAAAAGAAAGAAAGGGAAAAGACAGAGAACAGTAAATATGGATTGGAGAGGAAAAT
>NC_051412.1:14437334-14437627 GCF_015228065.2 Penaeus monodon
GACATGCAAGCCACCTATCACGTCTCAAGATGCTAGGGCCTCAAGATGCTTCAAGAGGCCATCGCTTGGAGAGGATGGCGAACACGTGTACAGGATTCAGGGCCGAGTTGTTCCACTTGTATGTACATCGAAGGGAAAAAATGGTGCCACTTAAATAACTCCCGGAGATTTGTTTAAATAATAGTAGTATCAGTTAAGTATTATTTTTCGCTCAGTAACTTCTTTTTATATAATACCACTCGCTATCAGTATCATTAGGTACACATTTATTACGTAAATAACATATTTGAATT
>NC_051412.1:14437720-14438241 GCF_015228065.2 Penaeus monodon
TATATATAATACCACCCGTTAACAGAATCACTCGTTACACAAGTATTTTTTCCCGTTCAAAAGCAGACTGAATATAAAGATAACGGATTCAATAAAGATCAAAGCTCACGAGAGAAAGGAAAAATAAATAACAGGAGAAAACAAACAATAGCAATAAAAAAACATAAAGCTTCACGACCCTTGCAAAGAACACACACAAACCCAAACGAGTCGCTGGACTTGATCAACATTGCATAACAAATTGCACCGGTTGCAAGCCAGCAGTTCGTACCAGATACAGCGGAGATAAGAGCATTTGGGTTTTATTTTATGAATGAAAAGCTTCTGTAGAACCAATTGAAATCTTTAAAAAAAATTATCAATAAAAGAAGTTTGTTTGATATTTTGACGTTTCCGGCCGCTTCCCGTGCCTGTATCTCTCTTTTCTTTGACTATTTATTTGCTACTTCCTGCGTCCTGTGTGTCTATTTGTCAGTCTCTGTTTTTTACCTGTGACTATGACTGAGTCTGCGTCTGTCTGT
>NC_051412.1:14438419-14438506 GCF_015228065.2 Penaeus monodon
TTCAAGAAATGAACTTGAAAATACCGAGCAATTCCCGCCCTCCAGCCTTAAACGACACACTTACAAGGAAACTGACGAAGCAGCCCT
>NC_051412.1:14438791-14438861 GCF_015228065.2 Penaeus monodon
CCCTAGCACCGCCGCAAACAGCATGGCAACGAGCCCGCATAACAACGTTCGAGTGGACTAGTTTCCATGC
>NC_051412.1:14438983-14439110 GCF_015228065.2 Penaeus monodon
TCCTTTTCTTCCCCGACAAAAATATTTTTTATAAAATATGAGTAAAAATAGTAGTAGTAATAAACGGTAGCAATGGACAATAGAAAAATATACAAATTGACACATATAAATAAAAATGAAACTACAA
>NC_051412.1:14439244-14439886 GCF_015228065.2 Penaeus monodon
CATCAGTAATAAAAAAACTGACGTATGTGCCATGCACAAAAATCACCCTTCGCTGCCTTACTCACTAAGCTCAAATTACCATCCTCCCCAACTCCTCCCTACAAAATCGCGATTACAGTGCCCGCAAGGTTGAGAATACCCTGCAGTAACCCCACAAACCGAGCCCTGAAAATGGAACGACCGCCTCGTGTGAGAGAGTCACGCCACAAAACGACCGAAAATGAGGTACGACTACACGCTCCCTCCCCCCACCGGGTCGTCCCTAGGTCGGGTTGCGATCCCGTGACACGCTGGTGCCACACGAGAGCGCAGAATAAGTGCAGGCAGCTCGAAATTCTTCATCACATCAGGCGCGCAGTCCGGTGTGATGTCACCTATTTTAGGATGAGTTCATACTGATGCAGTCATCACCATCTGCAACGTACCATATATACACCCCCTCGCCTGAGATGACGGTGGCACTATTCCTTAGGCGAAAGGGGATTATGGCGCCATGACCTCTCTCAGGTACTGCTTTCACGTACTGGGGTGATGGTACAGTGCCACGAAGTCTCACGAAATGAATAATGGTACGCGCTCTCTCACAGACAGAGATGATAGTACCAGGTAGGCTAGTCGGTCACACGTCGACAGAAGTAATGG
>NC_051412.1:14440027-14440108 GCF_015228065.2 Penaeus monodon
ACATTCGTTAGTTTAAACACAAATCGTGAAACAAAAAATGAACCTTAAACAAAACAGAAGAACTAGCACATGTACACACGT
>NC_051412.1:14440332-14440592 GCF_015228065.2 Penaeus monodon
AACATTACACATTTCCGCAGAACGCAAAATCGCTCATCCAGGAATCTGGCATTTAGGGAGGGGGAGGGGGCATTGCATGGAAAAAAATCGACCCCGCTTACTGACTTTTATTTTTTTTATCACATTTTTTCTTTGTTGCTCTTTGTCACATTTTTCCTTTTTTCTTTCTAATTTTGCAAGCTTACCTACCCTTCTTTTCCTTTCTCTCGATCTGTATGCGTGTAGGCCTATGTGTGTATCCGTGCTTGTCTGTCTGTGTC
>NC_051412.1:14440787-14441625 GCF_015228065.2 Penaeus monodon
AAAAGCCAGCCTCGCTCGCAGCCAAATCACAGAGCCCACCACCTGTGCAATAACTCCCACACGTGACTGACGCTCTTAAGCGCCGGGTTTCGTGGCGCCTGAGGGTGAAAAGGCTCCCACTGCTATCGTCTTTGGTTCTTTTTCCACTCCCTTTTCTTCTACTAATGCATATGAAACATTTATCATTCTTCTTCTTTTCCTTCTTCTTCTTCTTCTTTTTCTCCGTCTCCTTTTCCCTCTTCTTCTCCTTCTCCTTTTTCTTCTTCTTTCTCTCTCATCCCCTTTCTACATTTCCCTAACCATCACCCTTTTCATTATCGCTTTCCACGGAAACGCTCAGCATCTCCTTTGATTTTCTTCTTCGTTATTTTCATTTGCACATTTATTTCTCTTTACTACGTCCATCTTTAGCTTATCCTTCCTCTATCCCCTTGTTTCTTGCCCTTCTATGTTTTCTTCTTCCTGTCGTAAAAATCTCTCTTTCTACCGCTTCCTCTGCCTTGTGATGGCATCTTTCACTTCCTCTTCGCTTTATTAGTTATTCACCTTCCCCTTCCTTTTCTCCTTTCTCCAAATTTCCCTCTATTTCCTTCTTCCTTCAAGTATCTTCACCTTGTTATTCTCTATTCGCACTTTTTTCTCATCCCTACCCTATCACTTTATTTTCCTTCTCTTTCTACTTTCTCCTTTATTTGTATTTCTCCTTCGCCCTCTTTCCTTTTTTCACGTATCTTCTCCTTTTCCTCTTCCTTCTCCCTTCCCCTTCACACACTTCAGGCGAAATATTAATTAGACAGAGATTATTGGCATTCGCAGGAGAGCTTGTTTTTATTTGATT
>NC_051412.1:14442492-14442852 GCF_015228065.2 Penaeus monodon
TTATTTCTTGCCCATGTCACTCCCCGAAATCGGCCGATCTTGACAGCATGACACCCGAAAAACTTGCCCTTGACAAGCGTCGGAAGCGCCAGTGTCATGCAGCGTGACAAGTGACCCACAGTAACCCGCCATGCCGAGCGTGACAAATCATAGGTCATGCCTGTCACACTGACCTTATTTCTCACGCTTTTGAAACCCTGACGCGGCGGTTTCTTAGGCCACGTGACTCTTCGGGCGTCTTGCTGTGTCTCATTTTTTCAGTGAATTTATTTCTTTATATACTTTTATTCTGTGATAGTTGCTTTGTCTTCTTTCAATTGCAAAGTCGCCTGTTTGATCTTTGCTGTTTTTTGCTTTTTT
>NC_051412.1:14442879-14443195 GCF_015228065.2 Penaeus monodon
ACCTCTCTTCACTGTTCCTTTTCTGTTTTTATTTTCCTCCACCTTCCCAATAAAACTTACTTTCTCCTCTATCTATATATCATTTTCCTCTCTCTTCCACCCTCCCTTCTTCCGCCCCTCTTTCCACTCTTCTCCCTCCTCCTCGCTTTCCCCTTCTCCCCCTTCGTCTCCTACCACTCTTTCCTCTCTCTTCTCCATTCCCTTCCTCCCCCTCCCTCTACCCCTCCTCTTCTTCCCTCCCCCTCCCTCTCTCAAAGACATATATGCAAACGCTAAAACAAAAGACTCCATTCTCCCCCACACCTGCCTCTTTCAA
>NC_051412.1:14443490-14443691 GCF_015228065.2 Penaeus monodon
ACTCAAAAGACAAAAGTCTCTTCCGCCACCTGCGTCGCCTCCGCTTTCACGAAATCCAACAAATGGCAAAGTCAGTGACAGGAAAATACACATCTCGATTTCTATTCTCAAAAAAAGGCTATGATCATTATACATTTAAACCTTATAATTTTCCTTCCTATCTTTTTTTCCACCTCGTCGGCTTACACGTTTTTAGTCTGC
>NC_051412.1:14443775-14443953 GCF_015228065.2 Penaeus monodon
TCGCGTTTCTGATTATGCATTTTCCTTCGTCGTGACAATTCGGCGCCACATTTCCTCGGTGGCGCTTAAGTTGGACGCACACTATACAACTTAAAGAGAACTTAAAATACACAGGAGAATATGCAAGAAGAGAATATTCCCTAATACTGCTGCCTATGAGAGCAGTAACACACTTGTC
>NC_051412.1:14444908-14445029 GCF_015228065.2 Penaeus monodon
CAAACGCAAAAGTCCAAACGGGAATTTTTCTCCCTGTCAGCCCACGGGAAGTACAGTACACACAACACTATTGCTGTGACGTAAATGGGGCTGGGACCTTGGCTGTTATCAGTGTATGTAT
>NC_051412.1:14445689-14445829 GCF_015228065.2 Penaeus monodon
AGCTGATCCTATCCTCCGCTCTTTAGGAGACGAGTTCCGAGCTCGCTCTTCAAGGAGCCCCCAAAATCGGCCTTCATTTCGCCTCCTGATTCGTCCTAATCGCACCCAGGTGTCCTTGGCTCTAAAGTGGACATAAAGGA
>NC_051412.1:14445874-14446096 GCF_015228065.2 Penaeus monodon
CCAAGTGGGAAGTGCGTCGCCGGAGATCTCGATTGTGGAATTAGATTCTATTTCTGGAAAGCTCGCACGTGATTGGTTTCCGCGGCTGGGTCTCCAAAAGGATTGGAATCCGAGGCGAAAACTTGGAGTGTCGTGAATCATCTGCGTAGGATCGGATTCCGGTTCGGGAGAATGAGATCGGATCCTCAACGTGCGGTCGTCGATTTGTCTCCTGCCCTTTGG
>NC_051412.1:14446255-14446432 GCF_015228065.2 Penaeus monodon
GTTGCTATAAATAAAAGAAAAAAAAACTAACTAAATACGCCAAAAATACTGAACAAAAATGAACAAACTTCCTCTTCCCGTTTTACCCTCCACTGGTGCCGGCTCGGGGGTTCATTTCCTCCGAGATAAAGAGGTCCAACCAAGCCTATAATTTTCCATTCATAGTGTTTGGGGGAA
>NC_051412.1:14446526-14447220 GCF_015228065.2 Penaeus monodon
GAGAGGAGAAGAAATGGGAAGAAGAAAACGCGAAACATAAAAATAAAGGGATAGTTACAAAGAAAAAAAAAGAGAAAATGTAGACAAGCAAGAAAACAACAAGAAGAACGTCACTGAAAACACCGACAAAAAAAGATAAAAAGAAAAGAAAAGAAGAAAAAAGAAAAAAAAAACGCACAACGCAGTAAGGCTCGAACAAAACCCATCCTTCCGTCCTTTGTGCGAGTCGCTATCTATCGCGCAATATCCAGCTGATCCTCGATAGATAAGCGATACAACACAGAAGAAAAATATGAACATTTTAACATTTCCACGATTCATCATCCTCATCCTCATCTCTCTGAATAAAACAACTGATAAGAGCATATACAACATACACTATGGATATCTCTGGGTCATCGGGGGTAAATATGCTCGATAACATCACATTGTGGACATATCGGACTCAACAAGGGATAAGCACCCTGGGTAACACTAAAACTAATCCCTAGCTCGGAAATTAAACACCTTCTAGTTTATGCCAGAGTTTATGCCGTCGTCTGGGGCATAAACCTCCCCATTGCAAATTCAAAATTGGGTTATATATCGTAATTATTGGGCCAAACAGTTTGCTATTGTGACCGAGTGATTGAGTTTTACATAAGCCGATGCTATTTTGGCATTGCAATGTCGCAGGTACACGTTTTGTGTTTAT
>NC_051412.1:14447395-14447569 GCF_015228065.2 Penaeus monodon
TAACATTTTCCGATTTCCCCCCGAATGTATTAAAATAAGGCAATTCGAAAAGCATACCAGAATGATAAACGTTTTTGACTGTGCATTAACAATAACTCAATTATTACTCCTAATTTGTGAGTATTATCCATCCTTGTAAATACAATTGAATGTCCCTCTTCTTTTACCCCCACC
>NC_051412.1:14447723-14448101 GCF_015228065.2 Penaeus monodon
CAACAATACAGATCATGTGTGTATAACCTGGCAACGCACATGCATGTACACAGCTGACGTAAACACCAAACAGCTTTCCCTAACCATCCGACACCGATACACTTATTTCCAAACAACATCTCATAGCAAAACACCCTTCCTTCTCAAACCTGCTGACAACACACCCTCATGAATACACACCCGGATGAGTACACCACTTGCCATAACCGCATGCCCCCCCTCCCCCATCTCACCCCCATTCTCCATACATCACCCCCCCATCTCACCCCCATTCTCTATACATTACCCCCCCCCCCTTCGTCACCGTCACCCTAGCGAGCGGAGGTTCCACCCGGACCGCGAGGATGGCGCCGGCCGATACTGCGGTCTGTGGGCGTG
>NC_051412.1:14448243-14448354 GCF_015228065.2 Penaeus monodon
ATTCTTTTTAGTCTTCCACCTCTACTTTCTCTATGCTAAAAATAAAATATATAGAGAGTATTGCAAATCGTTTGGGCAAAGATATCACTTGTTAATGTCATCTTTTCTTGC
>NC_051412.1:14448415-14448825 GCF_015228065.2 Penaeus monodon
AATGATATATAATTGTCGAAAATGACGATGACGAAAAAAAATATTAATACCCACTGCGATGATGATAATAATCCTCACTAACAATCATTCACAAATCCTACACTAAATGCCTAAGCGATGCACCTCCCCCCCCCCATCATATCACCTGTACATACCGTTCGCACGTCCGCTTACAAATCGACCCCCCCCCCCAACCTTCGCAAAAAAGAAAAGAAAAAGAGGGAAGGGAAAGTTTCATTCATTCCTCTAATTGCCTCCGGAACGCCAGTCAGCGCCATCTCTTGGTCACGCGGGTCAACAAGGTCGTCGCCCCAGCGCCACTCCAGGGGATTTTCGACTCTGAGGGCGCGCTATTCAAGACCTTCCAATCACCGGATGGATGGGTACTTCCGGCATTCACCCCCCCCCCC
>NC_051412.1:14448985-14449235 GCF_015228065.2 Penaeus monodon
CCGTAAACAAGACTGCTAATTCTAGAGTCCATTGAAGCAAAAACCACGATATAAGTACTCTCAGATGTACCTTTTATAATCTCATAAAGAAAGGTCAACATCTAAGGCACTTACGTCACCAAGATTCGCCAGAACGCTCATAAAAGACGACTTTCTCCCTTTTCGTTGTTTCTTTCCTCAAATTCTTTACTGCGTCTTTTTTTTTCTTCTATACTTACAACTCTCCTAAAATCCTGAATGTTAAATTGTA
>NC_051412.1:14449707-14449906 GCF_015228065.2 Penaeus monodon
TGTCTACCCCAAATGCCTTGCTCGACCTTCCCTCGAATTCATTTTCCAGTTCCCCCCCCCCTCCCCTTAGAACTCGCACCGCGCCCTCTGACCTTCAGCTCCGACCTTTTGACCCTGTGACCCCCAAGGCCGGATAATGACCCTTATATAGTGAGAGAGTAATAGCTTCTAATCCAAGTGTCGAGCTGGATATAATTGC
>NC_051412.1:14450443-14450535 GCF_015228065.2 Penaeus monodon
TGCGCGAGCACTCCCAGCCGACGAGATCAAAACGGCCGCGCGGCAAGAGGAGGGAAAGCGATGCGGTAGCGGGCGCAGGCTTTCACTAGCGA
>NC_051412.1:14450564-14450709 GCF_015228065.2 Penaeus monodon
TAAGCAACAACCCCCGCTACCTTCTCCCTCTTTCGTGCCCCCAGTACCCATCATACCCCCTCCCCCCACCCCCACACAGCGTGCGTAAACAACGAGCTTAATTCCCTCGATTCAACTTTCGCTATTTAGTGTCTTGCGTGGCTAA
>NC_051412.1:14450950-14451183 GCF_015228065.2 Penaeus monodon
CCTGTTTCAGTTGGCCAGGTAATCGTTGACTCCATTTAATAACGATACAACTATCGATTTGATTTCCTTTGACAGAGAAGCAAAAATAAAAATAAGACAAACGATTTTATTTCCTTTGGCCAAGAAAGAAAAATAAAATATAGTATACACATTACATGCCCGAAAACAGAGTAACAAACAAATGTCCAAAATAAACATCAATGAAGAGGACATAGTAACTAACTGAAGGAACG
>NC_051412.1:14451242-14451631 GCF_015228065.2 Penaeus monodon
GGCCCCCCGATTAATAGTCAACTATTTCACGCCTCGTCCCAGACATCACGACAAACAATACAAACAGACATCAAACATCATTTGTAAACACCACAAAAAACAATACAGAACATACCAAAAAAGGCATCACTCAAGAGACACCACAGGACATCGCACACAAGACACATCACCACAAAGAAAAATAATAAATAAATAAAATATTCAACTTGCCACAGGCGTCACAGGAGCTAAAAACAGCATCAGATCGAAATCCTACGGAGAAACAGACCTCGACAGCCTCGATTACCACGCCTAAAGAGGCATGAAGGATGAGGTAAGAACGGAGGGAAAAAGTAAACAAGATGAAAAATAAACCAACATTACTATATAAAACATGATGATTAAAAACT
>NC_051412.1:14451935-14452084 GCF_015228065.2 Penaeus monodon
TCAGTCACAGCGCACGGAGACAACGCCGACCAATGCCTCAGTTCATTAATCTTGAAAATGAAGGTCACTTTGCCTTGAAAATACTTGTGGCGCGCTTGGAGGTCTGACCTAGTTTCTACTTTGAGAATTATTCTTTTTTTCTTATCATA
>NC_051412.1:14452178-14452272 GCF_015228065.2 Penaeus monodon
CTTCTCTAAACGGAAGCCGGGATGTATTATTTGTTACAAAAATAATTTGGCATTGATGTTATAGGGAATACTTATCGCCACTACAACAGCGACA
>NC_051412.1:14452350-14452541 GCF_015228065.2 Penaeus monodon
CACTGTCACTGCAATAATATATAAAATTAACCAATTAGGATGACAAGTGCTTACAAATAATAATGTTACCGGTTTCGATAAGAAGCTGCTATAGCTGACTAATAGTAGGCCTACTTTTACTAAAACAACTACTAAGAATAACAACAACGCTGTCAGTAATAATGATCATAACCCTAAGAGCACACACAACC
>NC_051412.1:14452724-14452822 GCF_015228065.2 Penaeus monodon
GCAACATCGGAAAAGCCGACAACCTCAACAAGCGGAGGCCTACAAGCACGCCGATGAAATAGCAGCGAAGGACGCCATGCAACCCTAACGACACTTCG
>NC_051412.1:14453137-14453229 GCF_015228065.2 Penaeus monodon
AAGAAGTACTCCCCCCCCGTCTCCTTGCCTCGAGCCGGCCATGGGAACTGGGTCAGCGTCACGACTCGGCCACGACCACCTCATCAGCGAGT
>NC_051412.1:14453259-14453353 GCF_015228065.2 Penaeus monodon
CGCCTCACGATCTGCGTAAGCGACTACGTAGAACGCTCTGACTCCCGGGAGAAGCTGACTGCGCGAGAGACGGACAGGGGATACGGCGGGGTAG
>NC_051412.1:14453690-14453778 GCF_015228065.2 Penaeus monodon
CGTGCATGCTTCTTACGCTACCGTGGGAAAAATGGTGAGAGAGACATTCAAACAGACATATTCTGTCTCCATTTGTTTCCCTGATAAA
>NC_051412.1:14453943-14454047 GCF_015228065.2 Penaeus monodon
CATTCGAAAGCCTGTCAGTCACGGACAAAATGCGTCATTACCCAACACATGTCCCGCGACGTCGTGACAGCTGACCGCACCCGCGACACTTTTCCTTGGATTTC
>NC_051412.1:14454404-14454679 GCF_015228065.2 Penaeus monodon
GCCCCCCCAAAGCGGCCCCGGAATACACCGCCAGCCCCGCAGGCAGCACCAGCGCAACACAAGCCAGAGACGCTCCTCCGACAGGTGCGGATTGCGTCATGCTGCCACGTACCGGCGCGTGGCACTCTACTTACACCGCGAGCGGTTCCTTCCTCTCTCACACGTACCTGCGGCGAAAGAAAAACATGATTGAAGTTGCGTTCCTGATGAGCTGATCGTTATAAAACATCTAGTTTATACAAATACTAAACATATATACCAGATATCCCTAACAT
>NC_051412.1:14454944-14455302 GCF_015228065.2 Penaeus monodon
GTATGCAGTCACTGATCCACCTTTCATCCGCTCTATCTTGTAAGCCAAAAAAAACTGTCGAAGCACAAAAGATGACTTTGCAATCAACCTGATCTGTTTAACCAATTCACACACAAAGCTATCAGTCACAAGAAAAAAAATTACAAGCGCTCATGTCTGACGGATACATGACGAAAAACACCTTTTTAAGGAGGGAAAACAGAACATATATATTGCCTTCTCAAGACAGCAAAGCGGGCAAGGTCACGGTGCCGCTCACAGGGTGCCAAATTATCCTGCCAAAGTGCATTTTTGTTGTTAAAAAAAGTGGAGACAAAAACTCACTTGGCTATATTGTGTTTTAAAGATATGAAAGTTT
>NC_051412.1:14455627-14455766 GCF_015228065.2 Penaeus monodon
CTCTCTACCCCTAGCTGTACCAGGTGCAGACGGCGTCGCAGTCACACCGGGCATTGGTATTCCAGTCCGTCCGGAGTCACACCAGGTACTCCGGGACTCTGCTACGGCACTTTCACTCGGTGGCGACAAAGGAAACAGT
>NC_051412.1:14456298-14456972 GCF_015228065.2 Penaeus monodon
CACCTATCCATCTTCGCCCAACCGCAGCACGGTAACAAACATTGCAAAATCAAGTTCAACTTAAATACGCCGAGATTTTCAAATCACTTCGCCGTTCGCCATCCGTACTCTTTCCCTGCCCCTGAGTTCCCTCCCCTCCTCTCCCATTCCCTCTTACTCATCCCCCCTCCCCTCCTCCGTACTTATCCTCCCTCCCCTCTTCCTTACTCATCCTCCCCCCCCTCTTCCTTACTCACTCTCCCTCCCCTCTTCCTTACTCATCCTCCCTCCCCTCTTCCTTACTCACTCTCCCTCCCCTCTTCCTTACTCACTCTCCCTCCCCTCTTCCTTACTCATCCCTCCCTCCCCTCTTCCTTACTCACTCTCCCTCCCCTCTTCCTTACTCATCCCGCTTCTTCTTCATCTCACTCATTCCCCTTCTCCTCCTCCTTACTCATCCCCCTCCCCTCCTCCTTACTCCCATTCCCTCTCACTCACCCATCACCCCTTCTCCTTACTCATCCCCCTCCCCCCTAACTCCGCCCCACCCCGTTCCTCTCCCTCACTCTTCCCAGGCCTCGACCCCAGGAGACTCTCGACCTCTCTACCTCTTCAGCAGTGTGTGCAATGGCGAAACTGAGTGCACCGGTCTGTATCACACCCAACGGTAAAGAAGGGCGAACTGCGTCTGTTGG
>NC_051412.1:14457284-14457727 GCF_015228065.2 Penaeus monodon
GAGACCAGAGACCCACGCCATATCCAGGTTGGCCAACTGGGAGACGCAGGGTGTGCATTCACGCCCCTGGGCTTGGGTTGGGCGGTCGGCGACGCCCAAACTGCCGACCTACAATTCCTGTTTTTCGCGTCACGAATGTTGCTGTTATTTCCCCCTCCTTGAACACACCCCTTACGATATTCAATGACGCACGCACTCATTAATGCCACGAAAAATATGCAGGCAAGTAGGGTGGCACATACAGAGTGCGTGAATAGTGCTTTGGGTAATTACCAACACGACACCCACCATGAGAGGAAAAAAACTCGAGGAACAAAGGCATAATGTTTTCTCCGCTTCCTTCCTTGATATTATCTACTTCATTTATATCAACTGAACCTTGTCCTCTTCATCCAAGGTTTAATGACTCTTCCTTTTGTTCTTCACTTATTCACCCCTCAACT
>NC_051412.1:14457757-14458006 GCF_015228065.2 Penaeus monodon
CTCACGTATCCTTGAAAAACGCCCTTTAGCCGAGTGTCCTCCCGTCCACCTTGTCCTCATTCCAGACCAAAGGCGCGAGGGCAATTCCTAAGCTTCCCTCACCATCGACATTAACTTCAGCCTCCCCCCCCCTTATTTCTCTTTCCCCTGTATCCACTTTATTCCCAACCATCAGTCAACATCAGTATCACCCCCCCCCCCCTATTTATTTTTCAATATACCAACTTCACTCAACCTGATCACTATCCT
>NC_051412.1:14458951-14459048 GCF_015228065.2 Penaeus monodon
ACATACAGAGGGTGCGGCATATTTTATCGAACAAATATTGATTGCAGTATATTGAGAAATCTTTAAAAATTAATGCTGGAACAGTTATCCGTCTAAA
>NC_051412.1:14461492-14461578 GCF_015228065.2 Penaeus monodon
TAAACGATGCTCACAATTAATGCCCCTAGGTTGATCAAAAAAGGAAAGGTCGGTCGGTCAACACCACAACCGACTCATCCACATTC
>NC_051412.1:14462309-14462401 GCF_015228065.2 Penaeus monodon
AGTATTGTGTGTGTGGTTTTGTATAATTTTTGCTTGCAATTATGTATCTGATTGATTGATTTTATTCGAGATGTAATAACTGTTCTGTGTCG
>NC_051412.1:14462480-14463182 GCF_015228065.2 Penaeus monodon
TGTGTGTAAATATGATTGGCCCTAAAAGATTTTCGATGTAAAGGTAGGGCAGAAAACAATATTCACACGCAGTCCAACATCGTTATTTTCAAAAAAGTCTTGTGCCCTAACATCAACAAAACTTTCCTCCTTTGAACTTATATCTCCTCTCAGCCAATAGCGCTGGCTTATCAACATCCCTCTTGCAATGAACAGAAACGGGGCGTTGACCCCGAGGCCCTCTATATTCATTTCGGGACAAGAGACCGAAAAAAAAATGGACAGAAAAGAGGCAAAGTGCGCACCTCGAATCCGGCCTGCGTCTCCCGGGCCGACCTGTCGGATATGGTGGGGTGGGGGGGTCAAAGGAAAAAGGCGCGAGAGAGGGAGACTGGAGTCTGAGAGAGTGGCGATGACAAACGGCGGAGTAGGGGCGGAAGGGCGCGGAAGCGTGGGGGAAAGGGGAAACTTGAGGGTGAAGGGGGTGGCATCAGACAGGGTGTTTAAGGGGGAGGGAGCAGAGAGAGTGCAAGGAGCTGCTGGGAATTTTCCGGTGTGTTTGTTATAATGGAACGCTGTGTACGAGTGTTTGTATTTGAATCGCACCGTGTACTCTCGTGTCTTTTAATTAATGGCAACTGTTTTTTATGACTTGCATTAACCTGAAACACCATTGCACCGAAATGTGAACTGCACACACATACTATTTTATTATAACTTTTT
>NC_051412.1:14463366-14464625 GCF_015228065.2 Penaeus monodon
CCCCGTTTGTTAGAAGGAAGTATTATCCAATTCCAACACGATTATATCTAAAGAATGAGCACCCCCAACCCAATACCTAGTTTGCAGGTACTTATCCTCTTATATTCCATATTGCTATTAGTATTCATGTCCTTTTTTTGTCTTACTTTTCATCTATAAATTTCTCTCCTCCGAAACATTCACCGTTTATTAATTATATCAAGAAGTAACCTCTTACATACCTGTCACTATAAATCTGGGCACCACACGGTACTGCGGGATGTATGGGCATTTCCTGCTCTCTCAACACTGCTTCGTTATACAATTATATACACAGCACCCAAATGTGGAATGCCCGGTCAAAACGCGATACAGTACTTTTGTGTGCGGGTGAAACCTTCCAAATTCTCGCCGAGATAGGGTCGGACGTTATTCCTCAACCGAAAACATCCCCTTCTATCTATTGTTTTTGGTCATGCGGCTCTGGAAAATAAGGAATGAACTAATTTGTTTTGGCCTTAAATGCACTTGGCATCTTTGAAAGCAGGCATCGCATTATATTTACTACCTTTTCAGCGCAATCACAAGCGTTCGAGCTACTTGTTTGAACGAGATTTTCGCTTCCAAGTCACGATAAAACTGAAAATCACGTGCTATGGTTTTGTCGCTCTACTTTTTGGCTCCGAAAGTCCCGGCGGGGGCAGTCCAAAGTCTTTTTCGGACGGCACAGGAATTATGTCCACCGGTTTGGCAAATGGAAGAGGTTTTAAATTCTCACTACTAATCAAGACCACGCCGTTCCGAACATATCCGCGTGCGCCACACAACCCAGTTTTCCTTTCTCAAATAACAATTTCTCCCGCCTCCCTGTCCCTCTTCTCAATCTCGTTAGTTTTTTATTCTTTTTATCAACCTGGTTGAGCTTCTGAAGTAAGATGCATATGACTTGCCCTACTCGCCATACTCGCAGACACAATGGTGTGTAATAATCAAAATCTCAAGAAAAAATAGTCATACCTGAGAATGGTAAACTTAATAGAAAAGAATAGATAAAATGACGTGTGACCTGAATAAAACACAGCAGCGCTCCTGTCCACGGAGGGAGGGACAATGGTGTGGCGCACTTCTTCCACATCACAAAATTTAAACTTTTTTCCCTCACTATGTTGCAGGAAAGAACTACTAGGCTGGGGAAATATTTTCTGATGCTTCTGTAGGACCTTTAGAGACGTATTTGGACATTTTCTCTCGCTAAGCCTGTGGTCGTGTGCCTGAAAGCC
>NC_051412.1:14464685-14465020 GCF_015228065.2 Penaeus monodon
CTACATTTTCAAAAAAATCCGTGTGTCAAGCTTTCTCTGAACATCTATTATGATGCATAGTCGACTCGTTCGACTCTGCCACTCCCCGTATTTCATGACACTTTATAGTCATAATTATGTAATGGATAGATCTATGGGCTTGCCTGTAGCTACTATGCATTAAAGCTATCATCCGTTACGTTACCACATGAAGAACAATATGAACTCACAGAATCAATTGGGATCACTAGAATGATTGTGTTGTGTTACATTTTTGTTCTGTGCGCACTGATATTTTTCTCATACGCACACAAACATGTGGATGATTATACTATAGCAATGAAATACATAAACGT
>NC_051412.1:14465099-14465371 GCF_015228065.2 Penaeus monodon
AGCCCATCACACACCAACACATATATAGATATATATTATTCGGCCAGTCCATGTCATAGTCACTCTATTTACTATATTTAACGGGACGCTGAATCAACTTAGTTGCCGCTCACTAAACGATGTGATAAATCTGCTCTCTTGACCTCTCAGTTCTTCAACTTGGATCTCGTATCCTCTGCCGCCTCTGCATGGTGAGGGACTGACGGCCAAAAGGACAACACGATTCCTCCCATACACTCCTTAACTCTCGGTGGGTGGTTCTTAGCCCTTCA
>NC_051412.1:14465431-14465496 GCF_015228065.2 Penaeus monodon
GGTGGGTGTTCCTCTTCTTGCCCAACCATCGCCTACCCTACAGGTCCCCGCATCGTGCAATCGAA
>NC_051412.1:14465546-14466070 GCF_015228065.2 Penaeus monodon
ACATATGTTCACAATAGACTCACGGAAAGCGGTCGTGGTGACTCTACCTTGTAAAAGTGTCTCTCTCTTGAATTAGTATTTACCAATCTGAAACTGTTCTTAATACGTGCACAACTCTTTTTAACTCTGACTGTCTCTTCTCTATAGTGAGCTAGTGTTTGACTATGTGGGAATCGAGTATTGTGGTCTCACACAGCATAAAGTTACCTGAAAAACTGAGGTGCTCTGAGAGGGTGTGTGCTTTGTGCATTGCTCTGTGATGTCATTAGCGGTTAGTGTTTCAAGAACCTTACCTTTTTTGCTGCGAAGGGTGAGAATGAACCTTGAGAGGTTGTTTTGTTGGGAGGGGGGGGGGGCAGTTTTTTCTCTATTTTCTTCAAAGGTAGGCAAAGGCGCAACTAGTGCTGTGGGTGCTCTGTCTTGGGTACACGACTAAGCAAAATAAATAGAGTGGATGATATTACGTCACGTAAAGTCTTGCAATTTTCAGTACGGCGTTTTTGGGTTTTCCGCTATTTTCCTTT
>NC_051412.1:14466792-14469303 GCF_015228065.2 Penaeus monodon
CCCTCAGCACGGGCGGGGGGGAACAAACTGATATCTACAAAATCAAAACACATTTGGCGAACAGACTCGTACATAGCCCACATGTAAAAGCTGTTTCACATCGATGCTCATGTGGTAACGTCCGCTCTCCGCTTCCATGTTCTTCCATGTCACGACCATGTCTGCTATTCACTCCATCAGCTCAGCCTCCAGCGTCCATCCAAGAGATTGTTCTTACAAGCTTCCCATGTCTCTCGTAACTCTCAGAACTTTCAACTCTTTGCAACAGTCACTCTAAGATCACAGTTTAATGTATGACTAACAAACATTCATTATACTTCTCTTCATCCCAGTTCTTTTCAATATTCTTAATTGTTTCTTGAGCTGTAGGATTCTCATAATTGTTGGATCGCGTTTTTTTTCACAATTTTACCTTCTTTATATTTTGTTTTGTAGTACAAGCTTCACATAAGCGTTTTACAGCAAACATGCATTTAATATATTTACTTTTTATCTTCATATTTATACATGCGGTCCAGCTGCTCATATTTTATCCTTGCATCACTATTTTCCTTCTGTTTTTTTTCACAGTTTTTTGCATTCTTAAGTTATGTTTCTCTGCAGTCCTTTTTCCAGTCTCTGTATAGTCGAATATCATTCGCATACCTTTCTCCTATATTTGCCTGTTTATTCTTTCAAAGGAAGCACCCATTTTTACTCGAATAACGCAATTGATATGCACAAACACATTTTTTTTTTCAATTCGTCTCTGGTGACGCCATCCTTTTTTCCACTTAAATAAAGAATTTTTCATTTCCTTCGTCCTTTGTTAAATAAATGCGCCAAAATGTTATCATCCCACTATAGCACATGACTCCATTTTTTTCGCTCACATCTCCTTCTGTTTTTTCCTCTTCTTATGCAGGGTTTGATGATTCTTTTTTTGTTCCCCATTCCGCAACACTCTCGGCCTCTTCTGCCATTAAACAATTGTGCATTACATCGTTTCCACCTTCCTCTCTCAAGCTTCCATCAACACATTTATCGTTTATGTTTTATGTGTTGAACTTCTTGCTCTGGCCTTTGTTTTTCCGAGTTACATATTTTTATTCCCATACATCTTGCGGTGTAAATGCAATTGAGAATCTGAATCCGTCTATCTCTTAACGACATTATCCAGTTTTTCAATCCTCTATTAATTTTCTCGTCACTTGCGTTCTCTCCTTCATTAAGTACCAATACCTTCTCCACGCTTCCAATAAGACTTCTGGATATTCTTTTCCAAAACCTCCATACAGTAATCAGCCTTCTTTCCGCCATTTCGGACTTTCGTATCCCTTAATATTGGTCGGAAAAATATCCTTTACTTTTCTTTCTCCACACGTATCAGATGATTCAATCTCTGCATATTTCCTTGACCTTTTTTACCCATATACTACTAGGGGTTGGCTGACATTGTGTATATATCTCATTTCGGTGGCTGACTGTAATTGGATGGCAGTACTCAATGATCTTTGGGGGAAAAGAAAACGGAGAACGCTATAATAGACCAGCGTTGACAAGGTGCTCTACTCGTCCACTGTATGAAGGATAAAATGACAATATGTTAGATGATCACGCAGATGTAAGATTATCCCGTGTTCAAGAGGGCAACCCCAGAAGAGGAAAAAACACATAGGTTGCTAGCAGGAAGCCTCCGAACACTCTAGATAACGTTGATATTCAATTGTCATTTTTTCGTACATCGGGTTTGAAACTAGCTTCGCTGCTGCTTGTAACATCCATCATTTTCTCATATTGTTTTCTTTATCGTGTTTGCTCTTGCTGTGACAAGCTGCACGCTTTTCTGAATGATCAATGCATTAGGATTTCTTCTAACCACATCGTGAGACTACTCCTGTGTAGCGGGCTCATAGTCTCAACAACCAAATATGTCCTGTTTTATAGCTAGTGTTTGCCTTATCTGACACAAACCTTCCCAGTTTTTGCCTTCCACCCCTCTGCCACCACACCGACCCACCGTTTTTGCCCATCCTCACCACCACCCTCCGCCACCAACCCTTCAACCCGTTTGCTTCTCTGTGCCACTACCCCTTCCATCTCGTGTCTGGCTCTGCCCACTCCCTTAAATCCCTCCGTCTCTACGGTGGGGGTTCGTGGCTGCGTCACCCCTTCTGGACTTCAACCTCCTCCAGTTTTTTGCCTTCCACCTCCTCTGCCACCAACCCTCCTGTGTTTGTCCTTCCACCACCTCTGCCACCAAACTCCTGCCAGTCCAGTCATAACTTAATGAACCTCCGCCACCTACCTCCACTAGATATCTTTCTATTCACAAAGTAAGTATGCTCCCTATTATCTACTCCTTATATCCCGTATTTGATGAATGTAGCACTACGCACTATTACGTATTTTATGGTTTGAACGTTATTCTACAACGGAAACCAAAGGAATCTCTTTTTCAGTCTACGTACATCATATCGCGTGTATCATGTTCACACACATATATGGTGTGGTGTGTATTGTTTGTATTGT
>NC_051412.1:14469574-14470757 GCF_015228065.2 Penaeus monodon
TTTCCTCACGACGGCATCATATTTAGATATAAATAAATGAAACACCATGATTTTGTATCACTTCTGTGGCGCAGCATTGTCACGTTTTCAAATAATCGAGGCCTATCACACGTGATGTGTCTTCGTGCACAGCACGAATTATGGCAGGTGATGCTACTGTGGCTTTTCGCGTCAGCCTGCCAAAAAGTGTAAAAACTATTTTTCTATAATTGTCCTTCGTATAAGGCTGGTGGGTGAACCGGTTCACGAACCATGAGCGCATTTCTCAGTTTATTTGTCTGCTCTGGCTTGTATGCGCTACGTATTTTTATAGAATGTAACTCAGATATTGTCTCTTGAAAATCTCGCGCTTTTCACCTTGATACACATTACTTATCCTCTTTGTCTCAGTCCGGATTTCTATTGTCATAAATAGCGGTGGTGTTTCAGGTTGGTAGTGATGAGTTTTTGTGTGGTGGTATCTTTGGTTCTCTCGAAAAGATGACGCGGATGGAGCAAATCTAAATCTTTAGTGCTCCGCGACTGCTCCTCTGCCGACTGAATATCCATAGAATTTTCCTTAGCTTCCTCTCGCACCCTTACCCCTCGCTGTTCCTGAGTCTCTCAGATGCCTTATTTGATATCTTTCATTTCACTAAAGGCAAACATTCATCCAATAATGATTTGAATCAAATTCCCTCGTCCGCTTATTCTACAGCTTCCCTTCCCCGTTTTAACATGCAACCTGTTAGTGAGGGCATTTGAGCTGAAATATGAACTATCCATCAACTGCCTCCTGCAGCTTTCAGGCTCCTGTCTTGCTCCGGTCGGTAGGTCCTTAAACAAATTTACTCTGGGGGTGGTTCAGTCTAATGGGATAACTTTGATAGAATGTATTTTTTCGTTCCCCCTTTAGAATTATTTTGTACCAGTTTATTTTCTCGCAGAGCAATTTTTGCCTCTGCTTTTTCAGACGGCGCCCGGTAATGAGGCTCTTAGAACTTTCATAAATCTTGCCTTATCTTGCGATCCTCTAAGACTCTTTTCCAGTCCATCCTACCTGGGTATGGAGTGGAATCCCGCTGGCCTTTCACCAGTACGTCAGTTACAACATGTCTACACTGCATTTATTTTCTATTTTTTTGGAATGAAAGAGCCTAAATGTCCATAAGCGTTTCGCAAGTAGGTGTGGCATGAATGAATA
>NC_051412.1:14473148-14475904 GCF_015228065.2 Penaeus monodon
CTGATTATTTAAAACATAAATGTATTAAGATCCCTGAACTTAACAGGTCTCGTTGCAATATAGTATTGACTTTACCTTTTTCAATAGATAAGTATCCCGGCATTTCCCGAACTAATATGATGCATGCATAAGATTGGACATTAGTATATAGTGTTGACTTATGAACGAAAATCCACAATTACCATGGATAATCTAGCAATCGTTCCATATGTTACCAAGTAACACACAGTCCAAACAAGAAAGGTTTGAATCACAGGCCCAAAGCAAAAGTGCCATCTTCTCTGAGTTCCCAGCTAACTTGAAGCTGAATGCTAAAAGCTTTCCTGTACCTCCACAATCTCTAACGGCCTGAAGCTGTTTCTTGCTCTCAACAGACCACTGCCTGAAAAGCGTGCCATGACTGTGAGGATTGCACGAAAGAAACTGGGAAACACATGGACGACATCGTTAACGTACTGGGAAAACACAACAAAAAAGAGCTATTTATCTCGAATCTGGCAGTAGGTCTAAGAAATTCTAGCATAATCGATAGGAGGTGATGGAGTGAAATGATATAATAAAAGTCGAGATAGACATGAGGAGATTCTAAAACAATTATAACACAGTTAGCTGACAGTGGAAAACATTCCTGCTAAACCATATATTAGAGAAATAATTATTAATCGCTATAAAAGCAAGTTATTAAAAGGACTCGAAATCACGAAAGAGTGATAAGAGTTGCGAGATGGCTGTTTTAGATTGAACTATTTTGCTGTCTCTTGTACATTTGTGCGTATGTTGACCATCCTTTTACATTTAAAATGTAGTTCCCGACTTTGCAAAGCACGGCTCAGCAACCATCTTAAGCAACCTTTAAGGCCTTGGGCTTTTGGTTATGTGTTTTGGGGTCTTTTGATTGACTTATTTAAACATTCTCTCTATATCATGATGTCCATAGCCTCAAGTTGCACCTTCACCATTCATTTTAGATGAGTATACTCTATCAATGAGTACTAATTTCTCTACTAAACTAATGAACAAGATAGGGACATATGGGAGTAAACGATGTGAGTCAGTGGTTGTAGCTTCAGCTGCTTGTTCTCACATCAATAAGCCTATTCTCATAATCTTAATTTTACGGATCTCTCTCGTTTGTAGGTCTACGCAAAGGTGTGTATAAACTACAAGATCATCTGATGGGCAACTTCTGCGAGTATTTTTTGAAAGAAGATGAAAATCATTTGACGGTGGACCGTAATCCCTCCTCCGTGCTTCCGGCGGAAAAGGCTGACCTATATCCTTTTAACATTTGTTGTCTCGTTATTGTGCTTAATGAACGACTCAGCGTATGTTTAACACTGATGGAAGATTGGATAATGTGGATATAATACAACTTTAAACAATTTATGTCTTGTTAAGGTTAATATATATTACATTCTGATCTGCATTACTTATGATTGTTAGTCACAGAGTTTATAGATATACGCTATTGCAGCAGTACTCAGGCTCGCACGAGATAATATTAGGTTAGGAAAAGTTTTTTTCTCTTTTATTTTTTTGTACTTATTTAATTATTATTTTTTATTTTTGGAGGATAAAGCGGTGAAATGTTCACGGATATACGTTTCCAACCCACTTTAACACTCAAGATACCAGCATCGATTATAATGAGTGGACAACAAGTGACTCTGTACGTTGCCTCTCTTGGCTCCGCCGAATACTTAGCACTGAATACAGAAGACTTTGTCGATCTTTTAAAAATCCTACATGACTCTCGCTTCCTAACAACAGATTTTCATGAATGATTATACGCTAAGATTCCTTTAGGACTCCTTGTTCTTGTGATGAAAAAAGGGTGGTAAGAGAACAAATGGAAAATGGTATAAATGTATAAGATCTACTTGTACTTGATTGGTCTGACAGTTCTTTGAATAAAGAACTTTTCTATTACTTGCTGACGCGGATCCAAACAGCCCTTCTCGTACTATGCTCTTATGTAAAATTCATCAAACTGAGTTTATGGGGTTGGAAAAAGCAAACTGTTGGTAATATGAAGGCTTTTTGATTTTCCCTCCGTTAACAGTCAGGTAGTGTTGTGGAACACCGGTGGAGTGTTATGACATTAATTATATACTCTTCTGTATCTTGCCACAGAGGGAAGATTCTCTGTTAGATCATGTTTATTTTGTCGCTACATGCCCTTTTTCAGGGTTATTGTTTCTCGGGTATAATCCAGTCGGAGTTCAGTTTCGGGAGCATCTATAGGCCGTGACGTCACAGACAGCTCGCCATAAGACTCACAAACAACCATGATGTACACTGTCACACTTTTTCACAACTGGCGATTTCTCACTTGAAAGACTTCCGTTTGCAGTTCACATAGTCTGGTTTCTTCCTCTGGATTCAGCTTGCTTAAAATAAAATCGTTTTAATATATGTGTTTAGTTCATAATGACTTTATTAATCTCACATTTTCTCGCAATAACTTTTAAGTGCCTGATGTTGCTGTCTCCATGTCCGCAATTTTCCGGCTTCTCTGTGCAAATCTTTGAATGGTAATATTTTACAGTAAGTTACCGATATTAATAATTTATTTAAAAGATTTCAGAGCATTATAAACGTTGAAGGTTGAACGAGAGAAGGATAGACTGCGTTAAAGGCTTAGTTCTCGTCTCATGGATTATAACAGAAAATCACACTCACACATATATATAAATATTTTTCTTCTTCCGTGTTGGACATAGGACATTATCGGGGGGGGCGTGGTATATAAATAT
>NC_051412.1:14475959-14476024 GCF_015228065.2 Penaeus monodon
ATTCATTATTCTTACAAACAAGGCAGAATCTTAGAACTCTGGCAGTGGATCTGTCTATACAAAAC
>NC_051412.1:14476122-14476799 GCF_015228065.2 Penaeus monodon
ATTGCGTTTTATTGCATTTGATACTGATAAAAAAACAATATAAAAAACACTGAAAACAAAGTGCATACGATTTCCCCAACTTTACTGCGGTGGACAGACCAGCGAGCGTAACCAAGTCTCCGACATTTCCTCCCTTCATCGGGATGCATGGGCGGTATCGTGCCTGGGCCAGGGGACTCTCGACTCCGCTGGATCATTGGACGGGAAAGCGCTGTGTGGCCGCCTCCTCTGCTGCCGAGGGCCCAGTCGTCACAAGATTCATGCCGGAACTGCAATCCAAATACTCGCGAGCTCCGTGTTTGACCGCAGTCACGGCAGCGCTTTGGTTTGTGGGGGAATTAGGATTTTATCTATCGTGGATTACTGATAATCGCTTTTGCTCGCCTCTGCTTCACCCTCTATCACAATCAAGTGGTAGGGTTATAAGAACGTTAATCAACACGGAGCAATTGATTGCATGGGTTCTTGGCCTCGACATCCGCCAGCGGCACTTCAGAGCATAGCCAGATTCATCACCCGATGCTCGCGCGGCGTCATGGCACTTTATATATGCGGCCGACGGCTGCAGATCTGACGTCAGATTGCATCCGGACTCTGGTTTTTGGGCCGAAGGACCAGGGCTGCCTGGAGGAGGATGGGATTGGAAAGGTTTTGCAAACGAGAACAACACGCTCTTT
>NC_051412.1:14476889-14477483 GCF_015228065.2 Penaeus monodon
TAATTTCATAATAATACGCATACACGGTAATTATATGTCTCTGCCATGCAAGCTTACTTTCGCATTAAAACATAATCTGATATTTTTCAAAAACAAACACGGCCAATAATCTTTGCACATTTTTGCACGGTGTATTCTCCGCCGCGACTCCTCGGAGTCTAAAATGGATTGTTTGTTTGATCCAACTGTTTTACAATGAAAGGTTCCGGCATATCAATTCGATGGACTTACTGGCCGCCTCGGCGGCACCCAGCGTTAACTGATAAAACTGCCGGAGCGCTCTGGCTTCGGGGTCTTCTGAGTACGCTGCCGAGTTTGAATTCCTCAACAACATTAACATTTTCACACACGCTCTGAGATGTTCGAGTGGGTACCCACAAAATATTCTGTTCTTGAAACGGATCTAGAAACTGTTGACGGTCTACTTGGGAAAGTTAATAACAAACCTTGTGAATAATCTACGAGACTGTTTCTAACGGTCCTTCAGTGAGGTGAAATTTGGCAGTTCCCTCATGACAGGAAGACATCCAGCATACCCTCTCTCATTTTGATGTCCACTACTATACAATCTGAAAAATATATGGCGTAACTGCC
>NC_051412.1:14477697-14477809 GCF_015228065.2 Penaeus monodon
CACACACACAGGAATGATTAATGCTGTGGCTTAATTGTGGATTTAGTTTTCTCTTCCCTCTAATATATGTATCTAACGAACAGACTAAAGAATAATCCTATACTATCTCAAA
>NC_051412.1:14479499-14480103 GCF_015228065.2 Penaeus monodon
CTCTGCTCCGTTTCGTGTATTCTGTATTTATTTATTTTAATTCATGTGACAATTTTACACGTATTTCTTTATAGCTCTCCCACTGGTAGTCTGCAATTCTCTTCTTCCATATTCACAAACTCTTGACATGAATTGATTGGAAACCAAGTCGAGACGAAACACGATAGATAAAAACGAACCGGACAGTGTAACTGTGACAATCATAATACACCTCTTGTGTTTATGCAACAGAATTTTAATGATGAGTCACCTTTCTGCGTTGTAGACAGTTTTTGTTCCGTGTCAGTATATGGGATATGGTTATTCCAAATAGTCCATATCGATACTGAATTCCTATTGTGCTTGTGCCATGTACTATGGTTACCCTTATCATTGTGCTCGTAAAATAGGTACCTTTGAATGTCAAGAAAGTAAGGCTGGACGCAACTGTGTGCCTTTTTATTAAGTGTGTACATTTATCTGTGCATGTGCATAACTGTTTGCCATGTAATATTCGTGTGTACTGACCAACGACTGGTGGTATCGTGATACTATTGTACTAGACAGGAGACAGGGGTGGACCGGCTTGATGACTGAAACCGTGGTTACTACGCGTTACTATATA
>NC_051412.1:14480452-14480531 GCF_015228065.2 Penaeus monodon
CCCGAACCCCAGCTGTCATTGGACAATCACTCTTCTCTTTTCGAAGCAAACAAAAGGTCAGCCTAATCTCGGCAGCTGA
>NC_051412.1:14480567-14480894 GCF_015228065.2 Penaeus monodon
GAAGTCAGCACGATAAACTCAATTCACTACACTTGGCCTGACTTCACCAAGCTCACTAAGCGTGAGGATAATAGCTTATGCTCGTCTCGGGAGTCTGTTACACATTCATTCAATTAATTGTGTAATTCATTTTTTTTATCTCTACATCTATCTATACGATAACACACATTAACTATCATTCCTTGTGCGTTTACCTATTCTATCGTTTATCACTTCCTTTCTCTATCTTTTATTATTTCACATTCATTCTATTTTATTGTGTTTCTTTTTCCAAACTTTTAAAACAGCAGACAATAACTATACATTAACTTCCTTACTATAACAAAT
>NC_051412.1:14480935-14481020 GCF_015228065.2 Penaeus monodon
TTTATTTATTATATCTTTTTATGACGCTGTTTTGTTTGTCTTTCTGTCCTGATTTTCTCCTCGCTCTTCCTTTGGAGTTTTTTAA
>NC_051412.1:14481415-14481515 GCF_015228065.2 Penaeus monodon
CCCTCGAGTCGAGATTGGAACAGGTCCAGAAATACAATCGATTAAGATAAGAGAGAGATATGCTTAGAAGAGAAGATGAATGCAGTAAGGCGTGATGTAG
>NC_051412.1:14481574-14481889 GCF_015228065.2 Penaeus monodon
AAGCGCAACGAGAAAAACGCCCTCATCAGCAGTTTCCGGGAGCCCGGGCCTGCACAACCCCGCAGGACGAAGCGGGCCGGGCGGAAAAGGGGGGAGAGAAAGCAGTCCGATGACCCTCTTTCTCTCCTTTCTCCGCTGTTCTCCTCTATCCCTTTTCTCTCAGGTGCCCCCCAAAACCCCCCCCCCCACCCCCTTTCTTCCACTCCACGGCGTTTTTTTTCCTTTTTATCTATTTAAAGTTCCCTTTCCTTTTTATTATTTTTCTCTGGGCGTTGTTTCTGTTATCTGCTTGGGCTCGGGTCCTTCATCTCTCCC
>NC_051412.1:14482113-14482326 GCF_015228065.2 Penaeus monodon
TGAATTTAAATCTGTTTCACGAACCTTTTTCAGCTTTACATCAATTTTTATGGGAAGTGTCATTTTGCAATCACACTAAATAAAAACAAATGATAACAAAAAAAAAATAAATAAAAAAAACAAAAGCATCACGAAAAATTATTTTAAAAAATAACAATACTGATTTAAAAAAATAAATAAAAAATAATAATGCTGGAAGCTGCTGCTGCCGTG
>NC_051412.1:14483362-14483552 GCF_015228065.2 Penaeus monodon
CTCCTATTAATGTAGCTTTCTATCTAATCTCGCGTTCGTGGCATTAGTGGTTTAGGGCTCATTATCATTAAGATTTTTTTTTATCTTTTTATTTCCTTAAACCTCAAGCCTCATTGCAACTTTTCCCATGGTTCTTTAAGTTACTGTCGTTGTCAGTGTTCTGCTACTTATCTGTTCATCTGTTCAGCCG
>NC_051412.1:14484116-14484215 GCF_015228065.2 Penaeus monodon
GTTACAAAAATTAATACAGCCGTGTGAGTGCGTGCGTGAATACTGTAGTGCTTGCCTCTTTCTTTATCCGCGATACTATTCTCTACTGTTCTCTATCAC
>NC_051412.1:14484483-14484568 GCF_015228065.2 Penaeus monodon
TTCCAACTTAGCCTTGTTCTCATGGCAACAAGGCAACGGGAGGACAAAAGCGATATTATGGCGAGATTGCCGTGTTGTAAATATA
>NC_051412.1:14485378-14485507 GCF_015228065.2 Penaeus monodon
AGTAGGTTGTCATTTGGGTTGATTGGATTTTGAAGCGATTTTCCCGCACGCTTCCCGTTTTCTTCTCTCCTTTCAAACCCAATCTACATTATCTCTTGCGTGTTGTGTTTCTCGGTGGGGAGTCCGTTC
>NC_051412.1:14485825-14485921 GCF_015228065.2 Penaeus monodon
TATAATGCTCAGACTGGGACTCCTATATCGAGTGACTGTTCAACGCCATCTACGGGTCACGCGGACAAGTGGAAGCGCGGCCGATGTTACCGTTTC
>NC_051412.1:14486531-14486802 GCF_015228065.2 Penaeus monodon
TGTACAAATGAGTAAACAACGAAGGGAGTATAATGGTGAGTAAATCTGAGGGAGGGAGTAAGTGCATGAACGAGTGTAAGATAATAAATAAATTGATAAATGAATAAACAAATCGTGACTACTGGATTTAGTCGACTGAGTATGCAATATCAAAATGAAATACACCCAAAGAGCAACAGGGACTCGTTCTACCCTTGCAACATGCAGAAGTCCAACTTGACCACTCGGATGTTGCAATCCCAACAGCCATTAACACAACATCCCCCCCAGA
>NC_051412.1:14487233-14487546 GCF_015228065.2 Penaeus monodon
GGCAAATCCTTACCTCAAGAACATGGGACAATTAAGGTAGGAAAACGACATTATAATCTGTGTGGTAATCCGGCCATGGGGGGGGGGGGGAGGGGGAGAAGGGGAGGGGAGGGGGAGAAGGGGAGGGGAGGAGGGAAAAAAGGAAAGAGTGAAAGGGGTGGGGGAGGAGGTATGGTGCAGGGGGGGAAGGAGGGTCGGAGGTATGGTGGAGGGAGGGAGGGAGGGAGGTATTGTGGAGGGAAGCAGGGAGGGAGGGAGGTATGGTAGAGGGAGGGAGCGAGGTATGGTGGAAGCAGGGAGGGAGGGAGGGAAA
>NC_051412.1:14487625-14487718 GCF_015228065.2 Penaeus monodon
CAGACAGAAAAGAGAGAACATTAACAAAACTAAATTGAGAAAAAAAGAGAAAAAGCGACAAACACTATTCTTCTTAAAATAATCCTCAACCGG
>NC_051412.1:14487846-14487929 GCF_015228065.2 Penaeus monodon
TTACGCCAGCCACCACACACAGCGCCAGAAATACCCTAATGCCCCTCGGTTTATACACAGAGGTGTCTGGCCTGAAGGGTAAA
>NC_051412.1:14488280-14488369 GCF_015228065.2 Penaeus monodon
CCTTATTGCTCAAGGGGAAGTGTTGGCTTCGTTGTATCAATTTACACACGCGCGCGCGCGTCCCAGTCCCCCTAAGAAGTGTACATTTT
>NC_051412.1:14488625-14489184 GCF_015228065.2 Penaeus monodon
CCCGAAGGTAACCGTAAGTTATCTCCATAATACATCCGTAATAATGACAAGAAAAAACAATAATACAACCTCACCTTTCGATCGTCGGAAGAAAAACTACGCGGAAAAAAAACTCTATAACTCTATCTCGGCCTCATAATATCACCGAAGCATATCA
Source organism: Penaeus monodon (assembly GCF_015228065.2). Classification (NCBI taxonomy): domain Eukaryota; kingdom Metazoa; phylum Arthropoda; class Malacostraca; order Decapoda; family Penaeidae; genus Penaeus; species Penaeus monodon. The sequence continues at coordinate 14,488,783 of NC_051412.1, forward strand.
AGGTAACGTCTCAAACGGTCCCGCGTTCCCATTGGCTCCCAAAATCGACCAATCAATTCAAATCCCAACGGTCAAGGTCCCCAACATGCAAACGGTTTATGTCCAAATCTTAAAAAAAAAAAAAAAATCCGCCGCTAATTTCTTGCATAAAAAAATACTAGTAATTTATTTCCCCCCCTCATTCAAAACGGGATTTGAGATATGCATACTCTCCCTTTCGCGCGAGTAGAGCGTGGTATAGGCTCGTGTGTAAGTAGGTCTTGGGAGAATACAGTGGACTGAGGTTTCCTGTAAACTTGTGAAGTGACGTCACGAAGGAACAGCTGGACTCGAGACTGCGTAATTAACACGTAAAAAAATAATAATAAAATAAAAAACGTTCTTTTTTATTATTCTCCAAAC
>NC_051412.1:14489289-14489835 GCF_015228065.2 Penaeus monodon
AGGCCAAGGAGACCGTAAGAAGCCAGTTCTCCTCGCGAGGTGAGCAACGATGACACAGTTCAAAATCCGCTGGACGAACGGTGAAATCTCCGCCCCCCCCCCCCGCCACCCGCTCTCTTCAATTTTGCTGAATTATTATTCAACGTCAAAAAAAGCATTGCATGAGGAATCTAAAGAATCTCAACTGCCACGCGCTCGTACGTGTTTCTCGCAAATGCAGAAATTTTACTCCTCGAATAAAAGCTTTTAAAAAAAGTAAAATAAAAACATTAAGGAAGTAGCATGGGGCGACTATCATCTCCATCATCAGCTATTAATGCTTACAAAAAAATGACCACCTTCAGGAGGAACAAGGGCGTGTCCTGAACAGCGTCGGAATTTCTTGCAAATTGCATGATAGGAAGTACCGTACACTGCCACGGTTACTAAGGTATTTGAAGTAAATATGAATGCAGTCAATATGTCACTTAATTACCACTGTCTTTTGAAAAGCGCGATAAAAATAAAAGATGGCAGACCGGCATATACAGAAATATCTAACTCAAG
>NC_051412.1:14489978-14490116 GCF_015228065.2 Penaeus monodon
AAAGGGCCTGGCAGATGATCTCCCAAGACAACAGCACATAAAAGGGGCGGCCACGGTGTCAACGGGTGCCAACAGGAGAGGCATCGCAGCCTGGCACCAACCTCACACCTGGCTGTGGTAGAAGCCATTGTTCAGCGG
>NC_051412.1:14490672-14490856 GCF_015228065.2 Penaeus monodon
CCTCCAGAAGAGATGTTGCATCCAATGACCTTTAAGCGAATCTTGCAACTGCACAGGGATTCTAATCGGGTGTAAATATCCCTCCCGATCTTGCCATTTAACACTCCCAAAACGAGCGGCTTGCGAGTGCGTCTATCAACAAGGCACTCGACTGAAGGGGAAAAGTGTAGCGCTACACACTTTA
>NC_051412.1:14491083-14491288 GCF_015228065.2 Penaeus monodon
CGAAACCCCTGCCCCTTACCCCCCTTCTTCTCCTTACTTCTCATCCATATTTCAGCGGAATGACGGAGGAGGGGGGGGGGAGTTAGAGGGAGTTAAAGGATAGGGTTTAGGTTCAACAAGCGTCTAATTGAACTACCGTGAACAGTTCACAGTTCAACGAGCGCTATGACTGACCGACTACCGAAGCGAACAAGAAACTCCATTG
>NC_051412.1:14491889-14491958 GCF_015228065.2 Penaeus monodon
TTTGAGCAATTCCGGTGATTTTGGAGATAAGGATAACGATTAAGGGATTCATGTCGATTTCTGGTCGTT
>NC_051412.1:14492228-14492556 GCF_015228065.2 Penaeus monodon
CCCAACCCCCAGCTGTCATATGGACAATCACTCTTTCTTTTCGAAGCAACAAAAGGTCAAGCATAATCTCGGCAGCTGACCCCCTCCCCCCTCCAACCCCCCTCCCCTCATCCTCGAAGTCAGCGGATAAAACTCAAGTCACTAACACTTGCCTGACTTCAAGGCTCACTAAGCTTGAGATAATAGCTTATGCTCGTCTCGGGAGTCTGGTTACACATTCTTCAATTAATTGTGTATTCATTTTTTATCTCTACATCTATCTATCCAGATAACACACTTAACTATCATTCCTTGTGCGTTTACCTATTCTATCGATTTATCAACTTCC
>NC_051412.1:14492599-14492790 GCF_015228065.2 Penaeus monodon
GTGTTTCTTTTTCACAAGACTTTTAAAGACAGCATACAAATAACTATACATGAACTTACTTACGTATAACAAATAAAGAAAACAGTCAGTAAGTAAAGAAAGTGTAAGTAAATTTTATTTATTAATATCTTTTATGACGCTGTGTTTGTTTGTCTTTCTGTCTGATTTTCTCTCTGGCTCTTCCTTTGGAG
>NC_051412.1:14493363-14493568 GCF_015228065.2 Penaeus monodon
GAGCATTCCATTCCTACAACCCAACATCGCAAAAACAAATCTCTAATCAACGGTGTGTATATATATCTCTTAAACAACTGGGGTCAATAAATAAATAAAAAGGCCCCAATAAAAGAGAATTCCCATTCACATAAATAAAGTCAATCACAGAAGTCAGTTCATTCCCACGAAGGTTGCACTAACAGTAAGAATTACTTTACAAACA
>NC_051412.1:14494042-14494411 GCF_015228065.2 Penaeus monodon
CAGACTCTTAATAGCCATGAAAGTAATTCATTTCCCCTTCCTCCCGACTCGCCAAATTACGGGCCATTTCCCAGAATTCCGCCCCTACCCATTCCCCTTTCTCTCGCCGGGATCGTAGCTCAAGCCCATCAGCTGATTCGGTCCCAAGCCTCGTTACAGCTCCAACAAAAACCTTCAGTAGCAAGCCAAGCATCTTGCGAGGTCGAAACATGATATATCTTCAGACAAAAAAAAAATCATTTACTTAAAAAAAAAGGAATCACATTATTCAAAATAAAAACAAATCACATACTTCGAAAAAAAAAAGAATCTCATACTTCAAATAAACAAGGAATCACATACCTCCTTTTAAAAAATCTCATACTTCAC
>NC_051412.1:14494468-14494616 GCF_015228065.2 Penaeus monodon
CCGCAAAACCTCGTGAAGAATGTGTGTGACTGCCGGCGTGACAGCTGTTCCTTCATTCATGGCGAGCCGTGCAGGGCGAGCCGAGGAGGGAGATCTGCCTCGTGCATTCTCGGCGTCGCTGCATGGGCCTAGTCGTATCACTCGTGGT
>NC_051412.1:14495049-14495225 GCF_015228065.2 Penaeus monodon
AAAAAAATACACACATTACCGACCTCTTATCTAAAAGTGCACGCAACAAGGCTCAGCACCGGCTCATTACTAGCTAATTAATCAACCCTAATTACGACGCCCGCACCCATCTGGCGGGCGGATAAGAAGGAACACCTGTATATCGAGGCCGCAGAGGAATGGAAGAGAGAGATCAA
>NC_051412.1:14495502-14495737 GCF_015228065.2 Penaeus monodon
CCCTTCAAAGCCCTCCGTTAACAGTACGTGACACACCACAAGCAAATAACTGCCCTAACAGATATTTGGACAGCGAGGGTCAACTGGGCTGCAGGTGTAATGATCGGTGACGTCACAGGTGTAATGATCAGTGACGTCACACCAGCTGTGCTTTAACGGTGATAGTAACAGTTACTGTGATTCTAACGGCGGGAATGCTGGGCAGTGACAGTAATTCTTGCGGTTATAGACATAG
>NC_051412.1:14496368-14497245 GCF_015228065.2 Penaeus monodon
TCAAATAAATAACCAAATAAATAATTAAATAATCAAATAAATAGATAAATAAATAAATAAATATTTAAATAAATAAACAAAAACACAAAAAGGGTGCGTCCATTTTCTACCCCCAATCCCCCCCCACCCCTGGCCCCACTTTGCCTATTTCCCCATAACATTTCTATCTATCATATAATCACACCCTTGGCCAACTGCCGCCGCTTGCTTCACCCATTTAGAAATCCCCTCGAGGCTTGAGGGCGAGGCAAGGGAGAACGATGGGGGGGGGGGGGGGCAGGGAAGAAGGAGAAAAGGGGAAAAAGGAGAGAGGGGCCACAACGGGAGAAGGGGAAAATAGGAGAAGGGAGAGAGGGGAATAAATTCGAAAGTGGGAGAAAGGAGAGACGAGAGAATGGGACAGGAGAGAACGCAGAGAAAGGGAGAAGCAAACAAAGAATAGGAATAGAAGACGAAAGAATGGAGGGGGGGGGGGCGAAGGAATAAGGAGAAAATCAGAGAAATATGAAATAATATAAAAAAAACAACGAATAAACAAAGCAAAGAAAGTAAAACACAACAGACATAAAAACCGACAACCCAAACAATAAACACGAGAAAGAGGAGGAGGGGGAGGAGCTGAGAGAGGGAGGGACAGAAACAAAAGAAGGAAAAGACAGACAGGCAGAAGGGAATTTCAGTGAGGGGGGGGGGGAAGCTTCTACATCCGGACGTGCTAATGAGCGGAGAGAAAGTCTGTACGTAGCGCCTCGTGCGTGCGTACGGGCGAGCACCGTGACACAAGCCTGGCGGTCCGCTAACCCAGATCCCGTCGCGAGCGGCCGGGTGCTCGGCCACTGCGCCCGCCGGTCGTCTTTTGTTTTTCAGCTTTTTCATC
>NC_051412.1:14497434-14497575 GCF_015228065.2 Penaeus monodon
ATCGCTGTACATTTTCAAATCTAGTTCTCTCTCTAATTCATTTCTCTGATTTGCACCTTTGAGGGGGAAAAAATGTTTCCTCAAATAATCAATCTCGCGGCCGAGGTTTCCACACAATCGATGAAAATCTAGAGAAGGTTC
>NC_051412.1:14497847-14498066 GCF_015228065.2 Penaeus monodon
GGACTATCCTTCAACATCTCCGCAGACCGGAAACTGCGTAAAAGACGATAATATTTTATTTTCTTGCAATTGGTCACGGTGCGTTTAATCTGGGTTATCAGTGACAGGAAAATGTGCAATTACATTTTCTTCTCCGGATTATATCTAATCACTATTTGGGGTTGCTCCATTGAGGCAGAAATAAAGGCCTTGTTGTACAATCGCGCATGAGATGTGTCT
>NC_051412.1:14498425-14498537 GCF_015228065.2 Penaeus monodon
CGTCTATATTGGCAAACAAAGAAACGAAACAGAACTCAATAATAATTACGGTGCAAGAAACACACACAAACAAGCAAAAATCATTCCCGTTCAATCCTTTCCTTCACGAAAG
>NC_051412.1:14498575-14498721 GCF_015228065.2 Penaeus monodon
AATGAAAGGAAAGAAAAACAAAGAAAAAAGAAAAAAACAAAGAAAGAAAGAACAACAAAGAGAGAGAGAAAGAGAAACAGAATAACAGAAGAAAGAAAGAAAAACACTGAAAAACAAAGAAAAGAAAAGGGACGAAAAAAAGTGTG
>NC_051412.1:14498787-14499003 GCF_015228065.2 Penaeus monodon
AAGAACATATAAAGAAAAACAAAGAAAAATTAAGAACGAATAAGAAGACAAAAAAAAAAATCAACATCTTACTGACATCCCGCGGCCCGTGGCGACCTTCGACCTCAACTTGAAGTCACAGGCATCACCCCGAGACATCACCTGGGCGGAGTGGGAGGATTGCATCTCCACTTACCTGGAATGAAAGGAAAAAATAGATCAGTCACATGATGTCAT
>NC_051412.1:14499361-14499693 GCF_015228065.2 Penaeus monodon
TACGTGACAGGCGAGGTCATGTGTCATTCAATCCCGCAGGTCAACCACTTGTGACCTAATACGTGTCGCGGTTTCCAAATATAACCGTGGACAATGATCCGCTGTGCAGTGCAATGCAATGCAATGCGTCTAAAATGGATAAAAAAAATAGATGATCGAAAAATACAAGACCGGAATATTACTCACATCACAGCCAAAGCCTTGAGTACCACAATAAAAATGAACCAGAGAAGCCAAATCTTAACATTGTAAGGCAATGGATAGAGCTAAGGTAGTTTCGTTATATATTATATGTTTGTTATGCCATATGTTCCTTGGATGAAACCTTGAGT
>NC_051412.1:14500481-14500556 GCF_015228065.2 Penaeus monodon
TCAACTTCCGGTCTCACTGTTGCAATTGCAAAGGTTCTTTTTTTTCTTTCGTAAACGCCCGTCCGTTGTTTCCGA
>NC_051412.1:14500696-14500964 GCF_015228065.2 Penaeus monodon
GCGCACAAGTCACCACACTTCATTTCAGAAAAAAAAAACAATTAACAAAACAACAGAAAAAAAATCGCAATTAAAAAAAACGCAAATTGCTGTTGTTAGGAAACCCTTTGTTACGCAATCCTGAATGACCTGTGAGGGAGGTTTCCGGTATGTTTGTATTTTGTTTGTGAAAGAGTGCGTGAGTTACGTTGTAGAGGGTAGTATGTGGTATGTGGTTTGTAAGATGAGGTAACATTCGCACACATACATACAGATATGTAGGATACGC
>NC_051412.1:14501089-14501238 GCF_015228065.2 Penaeus monodon
CAGTAGTTTCATATAATTAAGATGCGAGGAGTACGTGAGTAAGAAAAGCCTTCATATGTCTTATTCATGTATAAAAAAAGTTTATTTCCATCTGCTAAATATTTACATCGCATTGCCAGACACAACAACAACAATTAAGGAGAAATAAA
>NC_051412.1:14501384-14501822 GCF_015228065.2 Penaeus monodon
ATTACTCAATCCCAGGGATGCCACACGCACGCGCACCGAAGGGAAAGGAAGATGCTCTTGCGGTCACGACCACCGTTTCACCATAATAGAAGCGGGGGGGGGGGGGAGACAAAACAAAGAAACAAGAAAAACAACGATTAAAAAATGGACTCGGAAACTAATCTATTTTGACCGCACGGTGAAATTAACAAGATTCGTGACGCAAAGAAAATGGCGGTTGAAAGTCTGAAACGACGTAGAGGGCGGGCGGGAAAATAACAGACAACAAAAAGTGAAAATGCGGATAAAACGCAGGCCAACTCAACGAGTATTTTATAGCCATGTCCACTTCAGAGGAACAGGGAAAATAAATCAAATCAAATTCAAAGAATCATTAGGAAGTGAAAAACAACGAAAACAACGAGCTGAAAGACGAATAGTAACTGAAATAACGCTCAT
>NC_051412.1:14502589-14502962 GCF_015228065.2 Penaeus monodon
TCCCATAGGGGAACGGACAGTGCCACAAGAAGGGGAACCGACAGTGCCACAGGAAAAGGAACAGACAGTGCCATAGGGGAACGGACAGTGCCACAGGAAAGGGAACAGACAGTGCCATAGGGGAACGGACAGTGCCACAGGAAAGGGAACAGACAGTGCCATAGGGGAACGGACAGTGCCACAGGAAAGGGAACAGACAGTGCCATAGGGGAACGGACAGTGCCACCAGAACCACATACCTTGCAGCCATCCCCAGCGTCGAGGAACCTTACCTCTTTCCAGCCGATTCCGACGCAGCTCAGAAACAGGTTGTTGGGTCGAGGCATCTTCTCGTACATCGTGGCAACGGACGACCGCATCACCTCCGCGACAC
>NC_051412.1:14503029-14503357 GCF_015228065.2 Penaeus monodon
TTATTCCATTGCTTCACTAATTTCCGAGTCTCTGGTTTATTATTTTCTTCCTCTCTCTCTTTCTATTTCCATCCGATTCTCCGATTTGGGTGAAGCATTGTGCATATATATTTCACATTTTCTTTCGTTACTTTCTGCCACGAGATGTCATTTCGGTTGTCGTTATTAATCCGAGATGCCAGCGATTCGCTCACGATCAGTCGTATTTCGCAGTAAGTGGTTTTTTGTGTGTGTGTTCGTTATTCGTTGTATTTCGCAGTTCACAGTGCACGGGGAAATATACAGTGACAAAACCTAAAGAAAACGAATAAATAAATAACTATAACTA
>NC_051412.1:14503442-14503858 GCF_015228065.2 Penaeus monodon
TAATACCTACCAAATACAGACACCAAACATCACTCGCACCAACATACCCTCCTCTAAGCCAAGCCAGAATCTCAAAGCAAGAGGAAGCCAAAGAACACGCGCCTCCCACCCAACAACCCCCCTGCCCCTCCCCTCCCCTCTCTCCCTTCTGCTCCTTCCCCTCTCCTCCCTCTCCCCTTCTTTCCCCTTCTGCACCTTCCCTCTCCTGCCTCTGCCCTCCCTTCCTGTCCCATCCCACTCCTCCCCTCCTCTCCCTCCCCTCTCCCTCCCCTTTCCCCCCCTCCTCTCCCTCCCCTCTCCTCTTTCACCCTTGCTTCCCCTTCCTTCCTCTCCCCCTTGCCCCTGCCCCTCCTTTCTCCTCCCTCCCCCTCCCCTGCGCTCTCCCCTTTCGTAGCAACACGATCGTCAAATCAGGT
>NC_051412.1:14503995-14504117 GCF_015228065.2 Penaeus monodon
CCCACGAAGGTTGACACGCCACACGTCTGGTATTGGCTTTCGATTGTAACAGGGTAGACAAGACGATCTCACTGACAGCATGTGACGCGTAAAGGGATGATGACGATGACGTTGATAACGAT
>NC_051412.1:14504503-14504742 GCF_015228065.2 Penaeus monodon
GCGGCAAGCAGCGGCGTCACCACACGCACAAATCCGCCCCACACGCGCATCCAACGAGCCAGAAACAGTCCAGAGAAACCTCACAGGCACATGTCACCCATTGTTGCAGAAATGTTAACTCCATTTACAAGTCGACCACGCCCACTCCCCTACGCCCACTCGCTCCCACGTGGATAGACACGTGGCCACTTAACCACTCCCTGAGACTCATCGAAATTCCGAATCAATTAGTGACATCA
>NC_051412.1:14504982-14505109 GCF_015228065.2 Penaeus monodon
TTAACAAATCTCTTCATTAACTCCAATCGCCTGTGAAGCAGAAAAACGATTTCGCACCAGATGACAAAATTAACCTCTCGCGCTTTAACACCCTTTAATAACCCAATAAATTAATGACATCGACTTT
>NC_051412.1:14505231-14505439 GCF_015228065.2 Penaeus monodon
GCGAAAAGGGCGACAGGCAGCTTCCATCAGTGACTGCATCAGGAAGCAGTCGCGAGGACGTATCCTGAAGCATCCTGAAGCATCCTGACGCGTCCCTCCGCCATCCACCCAAATCCTACAGCCCAATTTGCCCATAGCAGCCTCAAACCGGCTCCATGACGACACACATCCTGTTGATGGGCAGAATTCGCTGAAGATGGGGGCTTAC
>NC_051412.1:14505889-14507598 GCF_015228065.2 Penaeus monodon
CCAGGAAGTCAGCATCCCAACTACGACGTTGAGATGACACGCCAGGCAACGGCGACCTCCAAGCCAAGTCCCTTTGTACGGTAGCTGCGCGTCGTAATTGGCATTCCTGCCACGGATATTGCATCAGAGTGACTCTTGTAATAGGCAGGTGTCGACAAGGTTAACCTCAGAATTTCAAACTAATAGCAGAGTAAATCACCAAATCACCTTATATAATTGAATTACAGAACCCAAATGTCTTTCTGAGCCTTGGGCTGTCCTCCTCGAAGGCTGAAAATCGCGTGTTTTGGCCGACAATCTTTTTTTTTTTTTACAACATGGCGTGAATCCCCTAAATGCACCCCATCCGTGTTATGGCTCCTTCGCCATCTCGTATTCCACTTAACCGTGACTCGCTCTAGTATGACAGATGGCACGGTGACACCTTGGCTGGAATGGGCTATGACACAGCGCCTGGCCAAGGGGGACCCGAGCAGAGTCACCGCGCTCCGGCCGCAGATCACAGACAGCTTCCTTCAGTAGCCAAATTCATCATTTCGCTTCGCAAACCGCTGAACGTCGCGTAGAAATCACACCACAGCGCCAGAGTCACCGTCATCATAGTCAGGAGCCTCTAACCTTGGCCTCCCCACTGGCAGCGAGGGGGCGCTGGTACCCACATGTAAACAACACACATACGGTGCCCACCAGCGTAGTCCTAGCCCCTCCCCTTTACCCCCTTCCCCCTGAACCCAGGAACCCACAGGCCTCTCTCCCTTCCCTTTCTTCCCTTAAAACCCCAAATTCCCCCTCCCGTTCAAACCCCTTCGGCAAAGGGGTTCGAAGAGATTCAACAGACACAAGCGAGCGTCACGTTTTGCACTTGTCACAACACTCCCGCCGTCGAAGACACTTGAACGCTTCTGCAGGTTGCGAGCGTCGTTTTAATGGGGCTCATTCTCCTGCAGACGACCCCGCTACAAGGACCCCTGTTACTCTATATGGGGTGGAAGGAGGATAGGTGTTGCGACGGGTTGCCATCTGCACTTGATCAGGTGGTTCGCCCCGAGTTGCCACGACCTCGAGAGGAGGGGCGGAGTGGTGCCACACGTCGGCGCGGAGTAGACGTCCTAAGGAGGTTATCTACTCCGTTGCAGATCCATATTATTCTAAAAGAGTTCATGAGCTTTTGAACTTTGTCTCGGTGTCGCGCGCGCAGCCGACACCACGTAGCATGCGCCTGATTCACGTACAACCCCGCCTCCCCCATCACCTCCCCACTGCCCCCCACTGCCCCCACCTCCCCCAATACCCCATTGCTCCCACACCCCCACTTCCCCCATTCCCCCACCCCTCCTGCTTATAGAACGATGTAGTTGTAATCGGCGGCAATTCCATTTAAGGGAGAAGGTGGCAGTTGTTGGTGACGCCATATATAGCAGACGAGAGAGACGCGAGGATGACGTCAACGCATTTTCCCGTCTTGCCTGCCTGTCTTCGGGATGCATTGTCTCTTTAACTGTCGGACGCCAAGCTATCCCTTGCGCCGAGGATAGGGGATAGGGGCGTGTGGCGGGAGACAGGGATAAGAAGGAAGGATAAAATAGGTAAGAGACGTATGGATCAAATATATAGACATAAAGACATAGACAGAATATATTTAAATATAGACAGAAAGACGGATGAAACCAGACACAAATAAGCAGAGGAGATATAGTTACCATCTTCGT
>NC_051412.1:14507658-14507805 GCF_015228065.2 Penaeus monodon
ACTTTGAGATATAAAATTTCTAGGTACAACATCCATCAACCCTCGCTCGTGGCTACACTGCGAAAGGACTTTGTTACCCTGGGCCCGTGGTTCCGATATATAAAAACTGCTATAGAGATGCCGTCTTAAGATCGGCAAATCAACAAG
>NC_051412.1:14508243-14508386 GCF_015228065.2 Penaeus monodon
CGTGTGTTGCAGAGAGGACAAGGATAGTGTTGGGCGTCGGGAGGGCGGGTGGTCGGGCAAGGACTGCGGGCGTGAAAGCACAGCAGCAGTTAACGATAGGGAAAAAAGAGTAAAACAAAGCAGAGTTCTTTAACAACAATAGC
>NC_051412.1:14508448-14509199 GCF_015228065.2 Penaeus monodon
CAACCAGAGCGACAGCAACAATAAAATGCAGAAAAAAACATTAAACGGGAAAAATATAATAACTTATCCTAACGCACTACATTGAGTAGGTCAAAACAAACAGTGCCACGAGAGGATCTGAAATGCCAATGCCAGGCAGCGAAATGGGCGTGGCTCCGTGTCAAACAGCCTGGGACACAAGACACGCCCACCCTTACCCCCCTCTAACACCCCCATCCCCCCCTCTCCCACACCATCACCCTCCCCCTTCTCACCCCCTCTCCTCTTTCCCACCCCCTCCCCCACCTCCTATCACCCCCCTCCCAACGGTTTCGCCCCCAAAACTAATGGCTAAAGCGCTCGATAATTGGCCCCTTTGACGCGCGAGGGTGATCGGCCGAGCGGCACTTGGCACACCTGCGCTACGGTACAGGCACTCGGTCGCGCTCGCCGTCACACCCGCGCGTCGGGCTTGATATCACTGACTTACATTTCTTCTTTTTTCTTCTTTTATGGCGATTCGTAGGGGAGTGGGGGAGGGGGAGGGAGATTTGGGGCGGAAGGGTTAATCTTTGCTTTTTTTATTATTGTTGTTGAATAATATTTTTTCTTTTGTGGCGTGTTCAATTGCGGTTTCATTAAGGTCCTTTAAGGTCCTTTGTCTCGTCAATATAGGGGTATACGAAGCTCAAACATTGCTATAAGACGATATGTCACAGAGACAAACAACTGCAAATCTTTTTGATAAATCAACCTTATTCCTCCTTTTCAT
>NC_051412.1:14509249-14509364 GCF_015228065.2 Penaeus monodon
GCCAACCATCCTAATCTGCAACGAAACCCCCATAACTAACACAAAAAAATGCAATGAAAGCCCCTTCCGTGCACACGCAAAACACATCACTCACACACATATCACTCGAAACACC
>NC_051412.1:14509444-14509736 GCF_015228065.2 Penaeus monodon
GACACCAAGCACACCGCTAGGCGACTGCAACGACACCGCCGCCGGTTGCTCCCTGCCACCTTCTGCAGCCGTGCGCGCTCTCGACGGAGTCACTCCCGCGCGGCCGGACGGTTCGCGCGGAGAATTCCAACTGACAGGCGCCCCGACTCACTCCCCGGGACCCGCCATGACCGCCAGGCTGAGTCACTACACAGATGAGGAGACCACACGTATACAAACACACTCAGATGCACACGCACGCACTCAAACACTTACACGCAGAAACGCTCAGACATTCTCAAATGCGTAAAAT
>NC_051412.1:14509842-14510030 GCF_015228065.2 Penaeus monodon
CCCCCATAACGGACTCACTGTATAAGTGAGCATACATACACATGTGCACCCAAATACGAAATAGTCCTACATATGCAGCGACGAACGGTATCCCCATACACAGCGCTGTATACATCTACATTCTTAAAACAGTAAGTAAATAAACAAGTACTGCTGATGAGATCGTCCACACTCACAAAAAAAAGCAT
>NC_051412.1:14510170-14510285 GCF_015228065.2 Penaeus monodon
TATTGGCGAATTAGTAAATGAGTGAATGAGAGCTGAGAGAGTGAGAATAGGTTTGGATTGTGTGTGAAGGGATTTTGTGGGTGTGAGAGAGACTAATTGTTCGTTCGTGAGTAAT
>NC_051412.1:14510530-14510702 GCF_015228065.2 Penaeus monodon
CGCACACAAGGCCACTGCCAATACCGTGCAACAGCAGTAGTTACCCATCACGCTATGAGCAAATTAAAATTCTCGATAAAAACAACAACAGCTTCGGTGCTTATGAATAACAGGCTGTGATAACGATTGCGGGAAAAGACAAATTGATAAATGGGGTGTTAGCGGAGCCCTT
>NC_051412.1:14511263-14511394 GCF_015228065.2 Penaeus monodon
GTATAAAGATAATACTATTACTATGAAATCATAATAATACCATAAAAGAAAAGTAAAAGTTAGGAGAGAGTGAAGCCATATTATGACAGGTGACGCCCATACATGCACTACATCTACATCCCGGGTTGAAT
>NC_051412.1:14511645-14512533 GCF_015228065.2 Penaeus monodon
CCGATGAATCTCTTCACACGCGCATGTACGCGGAAACAAGCCCACCTACTCTCACACGCACATAAAAAGCCACACGTACGCGCCGCCACTCGCGCCGATCCACCTGTCGAGCGCGCGACCCGCCCTGTCGCATCCATCAATCCGCGCCTTCCGCCCGGAGGATTACCACACGCGCCAAACTTTCCCGCCAACTTCCCACCATAATTCACGTCTCTTTGTAAAACAATGCGACCCCCCCCCGTCCCATACCCCCATCGTTCTCCCATCTCTACCTTTCTCCCACCTTCTCCTTTACTACCTTTCCGATCCCTGCAGTTCCTCCCTGCTCTCCCCTCTACCACCCCTCCCCCTCTCCCCCACCGCCTCCTTCCACTTCTACCGAACCCCACCCCCCTCCCTCTCTCTCCCTTCCCCCCCTCACTCCCACCCATCTCCCCTCCCCCCTCTCCTCCACTTCTACCGAACTCCACCCCTCTCCCCCCTCTCCCCCCTCTCTAACCACCTACCAGCCCCACCCCCCTTCCTTCCCTCTTCATCAGCAGACAATGAGACACTATAGTGACATAATTACCATAATACGTGTACTAGTGAAAGTAAACAGAAGTCTTGCGAAAGAGGAGTAAGAGGACGAAAGAATAACACAAAGCGATAAAAATCTAAGAAATAAAAGGAAAAACTGTACCGGAATCAGAGAAGACGAGAAGTAACACAAAAAAAAAAATGTGATGAAAAAAAAAAAAATTAACAAAATAAACAAAACGAAAAAGACCAGACAAAAGAAGGAGAACAAGAGCGAGAACAAGAAAGAGGAAGAACAACAACAACAACAACATGAACAAGAACAAGAAGAAAAGGAAAAGAAAGAGACCAACAAGAACAAATACAAGA
>NC_051412.1:14512720-14513029 GCF_015228065.2 Penaeus monodon
TCCTCGTGACCCCTTCTCCCTTGACCCCTCGACGCCAACCTTACGACCTTCCCAACAACGGAAACTCATCACAACGACCATAATAACATAAAAGGTCGTCCCCAGCCTCGTCTTTATTATAAGTAGTGATGATTACTAATGCATTTTTTAAGGGTTAATTATCGAAGGAGCGGCTCCGTTGCATCCTCCCCTAACAACCTGCGTGACCTTAAGGGAAGGTCGTCGCCGATTGCACTGCATGCTGCAGGTCACTGGATGGGAGAGAACCGGCTGGGCGTCGCAAGTGCGTTTGTAGTTGGTTAACTTCGG
>NC_051412.1:14513142-14513373 GCF_015228065.2 Penaeus monodon
CGAGGGGTCGACACCGCCCCTTGTAAACACCACTGTACCCCCTGCCCCCCCCCCAAATAAGGCCAGGATGCAGTACCCACGTAGCACACCTCTGTTCGCCCCCCAAACCCCCACCTTCACCCCCTGCCCCCCACTGTTTACACTCGGGACCCCAGACGCGGACGCCACCTGTGTATATTAACCGTCCGAAAATATACTTCGCCTTACCTGTTCACTATCACTTTATGGCAC
>NC_051412.1:14513711-14514136 GCF_015228065.2 Penaeus monodon
GCGCGTGAGTTAGAACGAAGGTGTGCAAGCGAGCTCTGTGAGTGCTCTTAACAAAAATAAGTGCACGTGCCTCTCAAGTGAGTGTCAGGCTTTCTCATGTGGATTATTTTAGCACCAAACGGCGGATGAAAATTGAGGAAGCAAAGAGAAAAGGAAGAAAGAGCGGAAGAACGAAAAGCCGGTATGGATATGACACTCGTATTCACCAAAAGAGACAAGCTAACTGATGATACGCGAGACAGAAAGGAGGGAGTGGGGGAGGGGGGAAATGGGGAGACGGAGACCCCCCGTCGCGAAATCCATATAGGCGCCTCGACGGACCAGCAGCCGCCCTTCCCTAGGCCTCCTCCTCCGCCGCGCCATGTGCTTTGCTATCAGAAAAAAACACGGGGAGGCAATGGAGAGAAATATATCATTGCAGATGT
>NC_051412.1:14514349-14514680 GCF_015228065.2 Penaeus monodon
AAGCCGAACCATGGAACGGTCTCCGGGTCCACGTTCACAGAAAACGTATATCGCAGTTTCTTTAAAAGCATATAGAAAACGGCCTTCTTTTATTTTTCCGCGGGAAGAAAACATAAAAAATCATCTCGCCATACATAATAACTTCACAAATAACTCCTTCCAACTAGTAACTTTTCCGAAAAAAACTCACATTCAACCCAGAAAGAAAATATAAAGCAACTCTCCAGTCACCCTGCAAAATAAATCACATTTCCTCGCGCCGAAAACCCTTTGTCTAGGCCTACCTTCTCACGCCGCGCCCTCATTCTTACTCAACCCCACCGGAAGCACA
>NC_051412.1:14516380-14516722 GCF_015228065.2 Penaeus monodon
CCCCCCCCCCGCTTTCTCTATTTTTTTTTTCTTCCGATTTTTTATCTTTTTTTCCCTCCTTGTGTCACGACGTAAAATTTGCTTCGTGTGTTACCGTCACGACCTTACTAGACGTCTCCTGCCCACCCATTTCCAGACGCTATCAGAAAAGTTGTGTTTACTGAAATGTTTCATATATAGTTGGATATTTTTTTTCCTCACGTCGTCTTTCAAATGTACTTAGATTTTATTATCAATTTACTTACTTATTTACCGTGAGACGCGGCACTACCTGACAACCAAAACGCGACCCGTATATAGAATTCGAAGGCCCTGGCGTGGTACAGGTACAGGCCTACTAAT
>NC_051412.1:14517200-14517547 GCF_015228065.2 Penaeus monodon
TGCCAGGTCCCGCCACGGCGCCGCTATCCCGTGCTTCCTTGAATCCGGAGGTTATTGCAACAGCAGGCACTCTCGGTGTACTCCAGCAGTGCCTTCCCACGTGACCGCTTGAACCTAAGGTGTGGATTGCGCGCTTTTGAGAGATTCTACTATGCATGACCTCTTAGCTCTAATCCCCCGCTTCAAGATCCTGTGCCCTTCGCCGACCCAAATTTTGCATTCTCCTTGCTTTTTCCCGTTTCCCTGAGTTCTTATTTATTTATATTTTTGGGGGGAAAATTTCTTCTCTTCTATTTCTTCCATCGTCCCACCTGTCTGAATTTCTTTTCCACTTTCACCCTTATCTT
>NC_051412.1:14517787-14518013 GCF_015228065.2 Penaeus monodon
TCCCTTCACCCTTACCCCAAACCCCCCTTTCCTGTTGCCAAGCACCAAAGCAATTGATTGACCGTGAAGTAGCCCTTTTACAACGGTGTATCACAGATCGCCCGGGTTTCGCTCACGTAGAGGTATGTGCTTTCAAGCACGTGGCCATAAATGTGCGTAAACTGCGTCGCTGAATCCTGAGATGATTTTTTTTATAAGGGTTAGAGGGTTTACTGGGTCACGTATC
>NC_051412.1:14518947-14519256 GCF_015228065.2 Penaeus monodon
GAAATTCAACCGGGCCACAAAATTCCAGAGAGAAAGAAAAAATCTTACGAATTTTCTTCCAAGGCGCAGCTGCAACGCCTCCTCCTTGGCGACACTTGACAAATCAGGACAATAAGTACGCGAGACAACGCCAACAATAAGGAAAATACCACAACCCTTTCTACGTAAGGTGTGCGCTAGTTGAGTTCGCGAGAGAGAGGCAATGGCGATGGGGAAAATCAAATGGAAAAGGTTAGACTTTTGACAAAACTATGATTGCAGTTTTTATATCGCCAATAAAAACATGGGCCTATACAACATACTAACATT
>NC_051412.1:14519350-14519632 GCF_015228065.2 Penaeus monodon
ACTACATCTATTCAGCAAAACCAACATGGAGTCGGAACCAGACAACATAAACAACATACCAACATTTACCTTTTTCACAACAAACTATCCACTATATCACCCGTTCCAAACTGCCCATCATAAAATCCGTACCTCACAAAACACCGCCACCAACATGCATTACGCCACATTCAATCACATGCATGTCATGCTGAACTTGGCCATATGTCTTGCAATGCGCCCGTCTGGCCCCGCATATCGGACCACATGCATCGGCGCTGACCAAAACATCCGGGTTCTTTG
>NC_051412.1:14520213-14520573 GCF_015228065.2 Penaeus monodon
CTTCCGCGAATGAGATAGAGCAACGCCTGCCTGAAGCATTGCCTTTGCAAGAGGAGGGAAACGCATGGCCCTGGCTGACTCACCCCTCAGGCTTCCCCTCCCGCCCTTTCCCCTCGCGTAAACCTGACCTACCTCAACCCCTTCTCCCCCCCACTCCCCCGAACACACGACAGAAGAAAAAATAAAATCGGCGAAGCACTATGACCCCGCGGGAAAGGACAGGAAAGTATTAGTGGCTAAATATGGCTCGAGTGTGTATGGGAGGCATCGGGCATTTTTCCTTCCTTCTTTAAAAGACAAAAAATAATAGTACTAATATAATAAAGAAAAAATGGGGTTTTCTTTTAATCTGTACTAATT
>NC_051412.1:14520616-14521105 GCF_015228065.2 Penaeus monodon
TCCTTTGGGACAAATACATAAAACACAAGAAGGAAAATAAAAACATGTATCAACCCCAACCCTCGCTTCTCCTTGACCATCCTTGACACCCGAACGAACTAGGATTTGAAATCAAAATATAAATTTGTAAAAAATTCATGTCAAGGCCTCAAAAAGAAACTGACCCCATGTTGTCTCAGGCATTGAAACCTGCCATGCACTCTCATGCATTCGCTTCTCTCGTGGTTTTTATTTCACTAAAAGGACAGACTCTTTCACTGGCATTTCCAAGCTGAAATGCCAGTGCTCTGTCCTGCGGGTGATATCCGTTTTCTTTGCGCGCGTCCCGTTTTCTTTGATACGGCCTGTTGATGGATTTCTGTCCTTGAGTCATGAGCACTTGTCATTTCTTTCCTGATTTATATCCTCCATCTAGATTTCGTTTCGTTAAGGTATTATTAAAATTGCTGATAATCTGCCATCCCTCACCCCCCCCCCCCTCCTACTTCC
>NC_051412.1:14521307-14521396 GCF_015228065.2 Penaeus monodon
TTCCCTCTCCGTCTATCCCGGCTCTCCGTCTCAATTTTTCACTTAAAAAATCTTTCTCCCTTTCTCTCAATTTATGTCTTTTTTTCTAC
>NC_051412.1:14521739-14522505 GCF_015228065.2 Penaeus monodon
TCTTAATTATCCCACCGACCCGGCCAGCATCGCGTGAACCGCAGATGAACAAGCTTAGCAACCCAAGATCTCTGAACATCCCGCGTCTGGCAAAGCAATTAAGGCGAGAATCCAATCTTCGGAACATTACGCCGCTCTTTACAGTGTCCGCCATACGTCACGGGGCGCGGCCGTGACGTCATACGTTGAAGGCGACGACGCTCGAGGAAATGCTTGGCGTCGTCGCGGGGTCGTCCCTCTGGGGCCTTGGCTTGCGGGGGTCGTTCACACTATTAGTTGAAGCTTGGGAGTCGAAATGACATTATTACTATGGTATATTTTCGTTTGTTTGTGTTTGTTCATGTTGTGTGCGTCGTTCGAGCTGACGCCTGTAGGCTTACAGAGCTCAAACGTTAGATACACATTCGTACATCTCCGCGGTACATACACATCCACAGAGCTTAATTTTGGTTTTGTATGCGTTCATGTAACATTCTCATTCAAACCAAACGGAGATTACGTATCTGGACACCTCATGATAATAAACATAATGGCATAATTTGCTCCGTATATAAACGTATATAAACCTTACATATTTATACAGTGCTGTGTATTTATTTATTTTCTCTACCTCAGATCTACATAACAGCGTTTCTTCAACCTAACCTACACACTCACCCAGGTCAGCATCACCATCACTAACAGCAGAGAGCGCAATATTTAACACACAAAGGGGAACCGAAACCTATTCGATTAATTCACGCATCAAACCCCAACCTACACGCAT
>NC_051412.1:14522596-14523056 GCF_015228065.2 Penaeus monodon
AGCCCACCATCTCGGGGACATCCACATCCACAAATCCACTCATGAATCACATCCGTCCTGCCCTGCATCCTCTTCGTGTCTAATTATGTCTTGTGGCGCCGCTCTGTTTGTCATATTAACGGTGTCAATGTATTTCCCCGAAGACACTCCATCACAGAAAACGTGGAAGGTTGATTTATTACAGGGGTGACGCATGCAAAATGAAAACAAATATTATTTCTCTTGCTTTGTGGCGGGCAAGCGCTTTTGTTTGCGTTTGTGCTTGAATGAGTTTGCTCCCGAAAGCATTATTAGTTCTGGCTTCCAAAGCAGTTCTAAGAAATGCTGACAGAAGACTAACTAATTTGTTCACGTATCTCACTCTTCCTACATTCTCGATACAAGGCGCTGTTTACAAATCAAACCAATTAACGAGAACACATTTCTCAATGCTTACCATTCCCTCCCTCACCATTTTAAT
>NC_051412.1:14523235-14523432 GCF_015228065.2 Penaeus monodon
ATGACCAAAGCTAATACCCCCCCCCCCTCCCCTGAATAAAAGACCAACATAAAACCCTTAGTCCCCAAGCCCTGTACGTAGTCCCGTAAGTAGCCCGTAGGTAGGCTTCGTCACAGGGGCACCATAATTACTTGGGGCTAAAGTTACGCCAGGCGGACCCCCCTCGCGGGCACGAGCGCACGCGCCCAAGTGCCAGA
>NC_051412.1:14523894-14524843 GCF_015228065.2 Penaeus monodon
CAAAAACTCCATCCTTATCCCACAGTTCTTCCCCATGTAAAGTCCTTAAAGCACTTTCTTCCCCCCACCCACCCCCACCCGAAACCCTCCTTTACAGCCTCTATTTTCGATCCCCTCTCCGGCCAGACTCAAATTACGCCCACGTGCACCGAGGGGGAAGTTCCCCTCTCTCGCGGGCTGGGCAATACAGCGACGCAGCTCTGGTCCCGACTCCTTGCAAGGATGGGTATCGTTCCACCTACGTGGCTATGTAATGTTGTTGTTTTTTTCATCAAATGCCAGAATTTCAGCTTATAATCTATCAGACGTGTGGCTTATCAAAAGCAATGCCACGATTTATACTTAATGTTTAACAAAATTAAATACCAAAACTTGCACGAGTCTCCAAAATGTAATACTAGAATTTATACGTGTGGTTTATCAAACTTAAATTCCAGAATTTATACGAATGTTTCGCCAAAATTAAATACCAATATTTGCACGTTCGGTTTATCATCTAGCATCTATCTCATCTGCCCTGACGAATTCCTTAAAGGGAAACTGAAAACAATCTGAGATCGCTGAATAAACAAGCTTTCCTATTAGCCTATTAGTTACTGAACGATAATAAATTACAATATTTTCCAAGTAAAGATAATCGAAACCGAAGATAACTGCACCTGAACAAATCCTCTGTGATAAGAAACATCATTACAAAAGGAAATAGATAATCCCTGAGCCTGGAATGCACTCATCGCTACCCCTATTAGCCAATTAGCTAAACGTAATGAACACCATACGACAATCTCATTTCCGAGTAAAGATAATCTAATCTAAACCTAACCGAACTGTTCCAATAAGAAATATTACCCAATCACGTTTGAATAATTACTTCTGCAAACATCGACAATTGCCAATCTTTTCATTGTCAATTCCAGCTAATCTCTGAATGACCTAAACTAACCCGACA
>NC_051412.1:14525219-14525386 GCF_015228065.2 Penaeus monodon
GCTTACCAACGAGCCGCCTCCATGCACAAATCAGTGGTCGCCATGACGAGTCACGCGCAGGCAGTCAGGGAGTGGACCGACCCCCACAGAAAACGGAAGGTCAAACATAGAGAACGTAAGGTCAAACACAGAAAACGGAAGATAAGACAGAAAACGGTAAAAAAAAA
>NC_051412.1:14525421-14525560 GCF_015228065.2 Penaeus monodon
CTCGTGTCCCTTTCCCCATGTCATGCAACGCCTGTGCCTAGCTCGCCATGCGTTGGATTACGACCTGCACCTTTCCCCTACCCCTGCCTCTACCCCCACCCTCAAAAGTACAATTCTTTTGGCACAGACCTCACACCTG
>NC_051412.1:14525765-14525949 GCF_015228065.2 Penaeus monodon
CATCATGTCACCGCAGTCATTGCCAGTCCAGCTTCAGAAGCGAAAAGGATGCCTTTTACTTCGCCAATTAAGACCACATGAGCCCAATCCAGTCGCATCAGTGCCAACCACACCACACCCTACCTTCTGTGACCTTTCTTGCCCTCATTTAACTTAATTTCTGCATCGGGCACCTCAATCAAAC
>NC_051412.1:14526017-14526159 GCF_015228065.2 Penaeus monodon
GTACTTACTCATTCTTCCACCAATTAAGAAAAAACGGGTTCGTGAACTCCACATGTAAGCACTTTACCGTACAAAGCTTAAGATCGTACGGTAGGAAGCCACACCTTAGGATGACGTTAAAAAAACACTCTGTCGAAGGAAA
>NC_051412.1:14526241-14526521 GCF_015228065.2 Penaeus monodon
CGCGTATCTGCAAATTCATAAGTATGCGTGTTTGTGTGTGAAGAAGAACGTTGTCTTCCCGTTTATGTATCATCTCCCTGCCAGTCAGTCATCCATTCACAATCACCCGTTCCCAACAGGCACAGCGGAGTCTTCGGTGAAATCTGAGGGAGTCGGGTGGAAATTAGCGACACCGACGGAGAATCACCCTGACACTTAATAGATAGACAGATGGCAGATAGGGAGAGATACATAGCTGGATAGAGAGTCAAAGACACTGATAGAAACAAGGACGGGAGAA
>NC_051412.1:14526688-14527305 GCF_015228065.2 Penaeus monodon
GCGAGGCAGCGTCCAACTCCGCCTCGGTGGACCAGGAGGCAAGAGCTCCCAGATCTGAAAAACACTCCAGGCTGAACTTACTTGCTGCGTGTGCTGAGAGTCCTCCTCGCCGGACTCAGCGCCAGTAGAGTGAATACTCCACCTGGCGTACTGCTGACTCACGGCCTGGATCAGGTTCTGCAGATGTCCAGTCAGCATCCTGGCTCCGGCTTGCCTTCAGCTCCGGGCCAGACAGCGGCTACTAAACCCACCCGAATGCCGCGTTCACTTAAAAAGGGTCCGGGCCACTTAAAAAGAGGACCCAGAGTGCCCCGTCGCCTGTTTACAGTCACCGCTTCACTTTAGGTCCCGTTTACGTGGTTTGAGAATCCTCGCTCGCTCTGACTCGGGCGATCTCCATAGCAACGGCCTAAGTATCTAAGTGCTAGGATCCCTTTAGGACACCGCAAGGACACGGGGAGGACACCGAAGGACGCAACTACGAGCACAGTGGCACCTCCCTGCTTCCCCAGTGCCGCCTGAGATATGACTAACCTACAGGCATCAGCTACCCTGGGCACATCCTGTCGCCGCGGACCCCCTGCCGAACCGTCGAGTACAGACATAGCCCGCGGAGG
>NC_051412.1:14527788-14527875 GCF_015228065.2 Penaeus monodon
TCGTACTTCTTGTATTTTCCTCCTTTCCGTCTAAATGAAAAGAATAACTCGGCTTCCGGTCCTTTGTCTTTGCCAGTATTCACCAGG
>NC_051412.1:14528409-14528653 GCF_015228065.2 Penaeus monodon
TTGTTGAAAAAGTAAAAAAAAAGGCAAGGATGAAAAATTAAATCATACATTACCCATATGACGTCACGTGAGGAATTCCAACGAAAGCACACTCACCTGAAATGAATGAAAAATTATTAATGATTGACCAACACTTAAACATTAAAATCGAAAAAAGGTCCACTTATTGTAACAACATCGAATGTAGATCGAGTGTGAAACAAGGCAAAAGTAGTAGAGAAAAAAAACACGGAAAACTACACAA
>NC_051412.1:14529210-14529346 GCF_015228065.2 Penaeus monodon
GTCTCCCTCCGACGTCGACAGAAACAGAAAACGGCCGCCATGTTTTCCTCCTCTGGTCCATCACGCAAGACGGACCGGATATTAATTAATCAAAGGGAAGGCCGGCCGGATACCAAGAGAATTCAACACTCGTAAT
>NC_051412.1:14529711-14529958 GCF_015228065.2 Penaeus monodon
CCACTGACATGACCGGAAGTGGGAGGGCCTCAGCGCCGATTCCTCCGACGTGAGGGCACTGTCGCGTTGTCATGTCATGTTTAGTCGCCGTGGCAATCAGACTCAAGGACCAATTGCATTTAGATGCTGTGTCGATTTTTTTTTTTTTTTTGGGGGGGGGTGATAGGAGGGGGAGGAACGGGGATGTGATGGGGGATGAAATTTAAAAAATGTAGACTAGCACGTAAATAAAACATGGACGCATAGG
>NC_051412.1:14530294-14530497 GCF_015228065.2 Penaeus monodon
CCCGAGAGGACACCAACATCCTCGAAACAGCTAGATTCTCACCCTCGACCCAGCGATCGAGTTTTTGCGCGTCCTCCTCCGACCTCCCCCTCGGCACGATGATGACGAGAGCCAGGAAGGAAAGATCTCGAGAAATGCGAGAAAATGCGAGAGGGACGTGGGAAATTCGGAAAATTGTGAGACGGGCGTGGGAAGTATATGCC
>NC_051412.1:14530649-14530819 GCF_015228065.2 Penaeus monodon
TGAGTGTGCGTTTAACCATTCGACTTTCGCAGCCATGTTGAATGTTGATAATCTAGCTCCATAATCATGAAAATGTTCCAGGTTTTTGTCAAGACCCCTTGCATAAAGCTAGTTTTTTTAGGGTTGAGGGGCGCCTGAAGTCCGGTGTGGCTTCCTGTGAGCGTATATCC
>NC_051412.1:14530927-14531103 GCF_015228065.2 Penaeus monodon
TTTCGTGTTGTTTTCCCACTCTCATACTCCTCTTCTTTCTTCCCTGCTCTTATCTTTATTTTCCTCTCCCTCTTCCTGGTTTCAAAAATACACGTGCGTGCGAACAGTGAATGCTCAAACGCGGACATGCCTCACATAGCCAGAATCCAACCAACATGAAGTCACGACCATATATT
>NC_051412.1:14531200-14531274 GCF_015228065.2 Penaeus monodon
ACTTTATACTCTCATTACCCCCTTTACCTTTATTCTATGCACAAAGAATGAAAAACACACACAGCTTTCTCTAC
>NC_051412.1:14531522-14531742 GCF_015228065.2 Penaeus monodon
CCCCACAACAAAAAACGAAGATTTCCCACACGAGGTGACTTGAGCCGCTGGTGGCGACCGCAACGGAACGGCATCCAGCGCTTTCTGCGTCGGATCGCCAGCTATGGAAGAAATCTGGCCGCCACTTTGAAGGATCTTCGCCCGACCGCTGAGGCCGATGCCATGCACTCGGCGGCCCCGATGACCAGCCGGTCAGGGGGAAATCGGGGAGCTCGGATGG
>NC_051412.1:14532208-14532369 GCF_015228065.2 Penaeus monodon
TCACACCAGCTGTCCCAGACGCGAACAACTGTTATGCTCCGGTGACGAAAACGACCAGATGATAAAACACTGGGCTTTGTGAGAGTTGCCACTTCTACAGCCCCTTACAGGACACCATATCAATCACCAAGCTTGTAATAATGAACAGCTGTGTATGAGTG
>NC_051412.1:14532567-14532718 GCF_015228065.2 Penaeus monodon
CATACGAGTACGCGACTGTGAGCAGAAGCGCTCGCATGCGTCCGTGTGTATATACCTGCATACATCCCACACACATCCACGATACCATATGCCATAAAACTCTCCTAATCGAAAGCATCATCCGACCACAAATCACAAGTTCTACAAGTCA
>NC_051412.1:14532774-14532895 GCF_015228065.2 Penaeus monodon
CGATTCATCCACCGTGAACGCCATGGCCACGCATTAATTCATTACGTAATGGTTGATCATGGTCACCCGACTTTCGCCCAGGAAGTCTGCAACAGGGCCGACGGAGAGGCATAGTCCTCGC
>NC_051412.1:14533845-14533948 GCF_015228065.2 Penaeus monodon
CCAGCTTATGAACCATCTGTAAAACTCTCGAGTAGATTTTTTTCGGCCGTTCTGAAACCGCCTTCATCTTTCCCTCCCACCATCTGGCTTTCACACCCCACCT
>NC_051412.1:14534149-14534280 GCF_015228065.2 Penaeus monodon
CACCCCCCTCCTTCAACGCAGCGCCGCAAGCAACACGCAGACAGGTAATAACTCCAGTAGCTGCAAAACACCTCATTAAGGAGCTTGAACACATGCCTGCACTTGGAGGAAATTTCATTGCGATGTTCATA
>NC_051412.1:14534844-14534973 GCF_015228065.2 Penaeus monodon
ATAACAGACATGGATAGAAACGCACCTGAATAATAACCACCATCAACAACCAACCAACCCCCCCACCTTCTCCCTACTCACCCATACACGTGACCGGAACGAGTGATAAGGGGTGGGGGGAGATGAGGG
>NC_051412.1:14535099-14535438 GCF_015228065.2 Penaeus monodon
GTTGATATGGCGAAGCGTCCAAGAGAAAGTGGTGCGGCAACCCATCTGTTCTCTCCCCTTGCCCCCTTCTCCCCCCCCCCCACGACCTCAACGCATGTCCGAATCCCATCCATCAAGCAAGGACACTCGAACAAATAACTAACACCGTAAGTCAGCCGTAAAAAAAGAAACTCAAGCCACGGACACGAACGCAAATATAGTAACGGTTGTACGAAAAAAGGAAACAGTAAACTCTTAGACGTTTCGGCGAGACTGGACTCCTCATCAGGTGTTCCTTTCGCTACTTACAGGTTAACGGAACAGCCAAAAGAGTGATAATGAATAATATAAAGAATAATT
>NC_051412.1:14535605-14535705 GCF_015228065.2 Penaeus monodon
GAACAAATCTAGGAAAACCGTCTTATTGCAAATAACTTTCCCGCCAAAGAAAATGACCCCCCGTGTCCCTAAATACCTCCCTACCAACACGACCTCCCTG
>NC_051412.1:14535743-14536177 GCF_015228065.2 Penaeus monodon
TGAGAACAGAATTAGGAAAATGCCCTAAATACTTCCTTGCCTTCCTTACCAACACGACTGCCCTGACGAACCTCCGGGCGCTGAGGTAGCAGGCCGTGGAGGCGGGCGAGGACGAGAGCGCCATGGCCGGCCAGGTCGAACGCACACACAATTAAAGGTTTCCACGTGTTAGATCACTAAGTAGGGAAAATAATAAAGGCTGATATTTTCTTGCTGTGCTTTCCTTCTTTCCGTTGTTGTTGTTGTTTGTCTCTCTCTTTTGTATAATCGAGGTTAAATGAAGAGGTTTAATTCCTTTCCTTAAACGAGCCGACACATTGCCTTATGCTTCACTTATTCTATATTTCAGCAATCCAATTTGTCTTTCTTTTTCCTTTGTAAAACCAACGTTCTAGTTGGACATAAAATTTCCCTTTACTTTACTTATATCCACT
>NC_051412.1:14536197-14536673 GCF_015228065.2 Penaeus monodon
CGGCATGAAGCCACAACACGTTGAACGCTCCACCAGGCCATCCACACACCGAGCCGATAGCCGCCTTATCCACTCTCTGATCCACCCGACAACGCCTTATCCACTCTGTTCCACCCGACCACGCTTACCGACCTCTCCCCCCCGCACACCAACCTCTCACTACCTCCATACCACACACCGTCTGCGTCACAGCGGATCAAGGGGCTGTGTTATCGGTGTTATTCGTGTTATCTTGTTATCTTCGTCCGTACAACGAGAAGCTGAAAACCACCCACGTGAGCCTGTTTTTATCTTATCGTGTGATTTATATGAAAAAAAAATACATGCTTCACTTCCGCTAATTTACGAATGTTATCGATATTCTATTTTATTTCACGAAAAAAATTAAAAATGATGGAATAAGAAGTACGAAAGTTGATATAGAAAAGATTTATCAACAAATTAAATCGAACATTCGAAACAAAAAACTTCTGCAG
>NC_051412.1:14536835-14537125 GCF_015228065.2 Penaeus monodon
TCTGGTGGCGACGACATATGTGGGAATGCAGCATGGCGAGTGGCACCTCATGACACACCGGCCTTCCCCGAGATCCCCGCGCTTCCTGGCACTCTCCTGGGGCACTGGGCATTGGCCCGTCTCGAGGTGAATGGCACGCTGCCCCCCCCCCCACCCCGTTCTAACGACCCGGAGGCGTTAAATAAGAGAGCTAATTAATCGCCTCGTTGTCCAATTACACCCTTCGTCTTAACAGCTGAAAGCTCGTTCAATGAGAAACTGTGCATGCAACTGGGGTTTGTTTTTTTTCA
>NC_051412.1:14537365-14538007 GCF_015228065.2 Penaeus monodon
GAGAACCTACATGCACGATAAAATATCCCTAACTATCAAAAAGTGAAAACGGCACATTAAAACTACATAAAACAAAAATATTCGCATAAAGCAAGGGGATAATAAAGCTATTAAAAAAACAATCGTAATTACCAACATTTTCACTTTTCTTCTTTGGAAAATGGAAAACGGGAAAAAAAGGTCTCCACACCCTGGCTGACCCTCCGCTTCCCTCCTCTCCCCTCCGCCCTCCGGTTCCCTTCGCCCTCCATTTCCCTCCATCCTTCGCCCTCCGCTTCCCTCCTCTCCCTTCCGCCCTTCGGTTCCCTCCGCCCTCCATTTTCCTCCACCCTTCGCCTCCCTCCACCCTCCGCTTCACTCCGCTTCCCTCCACACACGTGCTTATAAACAAAGACCTCACGAGTTTCATCACTCTTTTCATCACACTCGCAACCTCACTGAATAAATATTAAGAATGAGTGAGGCGTGAGCTGTCCTTCACGTCAGAAGAAACGCTCGAGTGACTAATAAATATCTGCCCATAAAAAAAAAGAAAAGGAAAATTAATCGATGAAACCTTGGTATCTGACCGTAACGAAACCACAAGCATCGGTAGGACGGAGAAAATCTACGGGAAGACTCCTCCGTGTTTCACTCTCCGCT
>NC_051412.1:14538679-14538936 GCF_015228065.2 Penaeus monodon
TACTTAGGTGACTTAGTCGTAGTCGGGAAGATAATCTATATTGAATCGGTAGAAATTTTGTTTTTGTATTTTTACGTTTACTTCTTTTAATGAAGCACTTGATAATCATAACGAATACTTTAGCACTGCAGGGAGAAGGTACAAAAAAGCGTCCTGCCTTCTACCACCGTTCAGGCGAAACGTGCAACACACCCGCATGCAAATGAGATGAAGCAAGTACCGTTTGAAATGCCCCTTCGCCGACATCCCGTGTGTGT
>NC_051412.1:14539106-14539234 GCF_015228065.2 Penaeus monodon
CTTTTTCTCTCTAACTCGACATGTTCCTGACACAACACTTCCTTGCACCACACCGGAGTCACGCACGACACCGGCCCTGTCACTATTCCAAGCGCCCGTTACGGATTGTGTCGATTGGCCATTCGACT
>NC_051412.1:14539821-14540029 GCF_015228065.2 Penaeus monodon
TTAGCTTCCTATATGTCGTGGAAAGAGACAAGAGGAAAACCGTGCAAAGTAACCCAGAATCGTGATCATGTACAAGTTGCAAGACCTAGAAATATGCAACAAAAACAGGTAGATTTCCTTGCAACAATGATGTCCTCACAAGAGACAATACTTGAAATTGTATTTACTATTAAAAGGGGCCGTTGCTATGGTTACCGACGTTATGGTG
>NC_051412.1:14541011-14542186 GCF_015228065.2 Penaeus monodon
GTCCCGTTAAGGAGCGGAGTTGGAGTAAACAACGAGATTTGTTGTGATGGCGAGGCGGCCGTCTCTCGTCTCTCGAGAGGTAATCGGCGAGCGTCTGTTCTCGTTGCGTTGTCTTCGAACTCGGGGCTGCTCGACGTTTTATTTTTTCTAATTTTATTGATTCGTTTATCTGTAGCGATTCAGTTATTCTTATCCGTTTTTTTTTATAAATTTTATTATTTACTTGTTTTTTGTCCCGAGGAGAACGGTTCGTTTTTTTATATTCCCCTCCCTCTACCTGGGTCTATTCACATACACAGGCCTCACACAAGGAAATGTATAAAATACCACTAAAACATGCATGAGACTGAAAAGCCTTTGGCTGCTATACATACACACAAACATAAATATGTGTACATCATTTTTAAACTCCGTGTGCATAAGGAAAGCCTAAATATACCCCAAAGAGAACCAGTTGATCCCAACGATCACACTCAAGGCCTCCATAACAGGTGTCGCGTTACACAGCTGCCCCTCTGAAAAGCCTCATCCCCCCCTGGCGTCATGGGGTGTCTGACCAGAACCAATAGGTCAAGGGTCATGACCTGGGCCGCCACGATGCCTCAGTCAGGTGGAAAGGGCGTGGTCACCCAAACAAGTCTGTTAACTTACGTGAGGAAATGAAATCATTGAACATATACTTGTAAAGTCGATGGCAAATCAAAAGCAAGTAAACAAACAAACAATAACGAATCCAGATTTTGTTATTTAAATGTAGAGGAGAGAACGACACCACGCATAACCATAGAAAAAACAGCAATACTGACGAAAGCTGAGATAGGAGGAAAAGGAACGGGAAGGTGAAAATAGACCTTCTTAATCTTGGACCAAATAATCTTCACCGGTACAGCAGTAACCCCAATACACACAACCCCCTCCTACTCCTCCCAACTCCCCTCTCTCAACTCCACCTCCTTTCCACTCCGGCCCTCTTCCCACGAATCCTGGCCCTCGTAGAACAAGCAGAAGAAGCAGAAACAAGAGCAGACGACGCCACCGAAGTCCCGCAATCCTGCTCAAGGCACCGCAAGGTTCAGCAGGCGGAGAAGATAGCCTCGAGAACCTTCGAAACCTTGTTGTGTCCAGGT
Source organism: Penaeus monodon (assembly GCF_015228065.2). NCBI lineage: Eukaryota > Metazoa > Arthropoda > Malacostraca > Decapoda > Penaeidae > Penaeus > Penaeus monodon. Next base: position 14,542,139 of record NC_051412.1, read on the forward strand.
GAAGGTTCCGGCAGGAGTGCTGGCTGCGTCGCCGAGAAGGGAGAGGAG
>NC_051412.1:14543639-14544242 GCF_015228065.2 Penaeus monodon
CAACCCCTTAAAATCACGCCCTTCCCGCGACCTTCCCCGCCCATGATGCGCCCTTGCCCTGCCCAGGACTCCTCGCACCTGCAAGCTGCATTCCTCCCCGTGCAGACCCTAAGCTTACTGTTGTTCCCAGGTCGCTGATCCCAGCTTATCCCAGGCTGCAAGCTGTAACGCCGCGCTGTAACGAACTGCCCGTGGCCTTAGAACAAATCGCCTTGCTATTTCTGACGTGTACTTTTTTTTTGTACAATGGATGCCTCAGAATAAATCACCTCTGCTATTTCTTACGTATATTCTTTTCATTTCCATTTTTCGACAATGGATGCTTTAGAACAAATCGCCTTACTGTTTCCTTTTTTACCTTTTTAGACAACGAATGCCTTTAGAATAATTCGTCTTGCTTTTTTTTGCCAATGGATGCGTTTAGATGACATATGCTAACACATATGTAACGAGGTATTAAAAATCGACGTCGACTGCAGATAATGAAACCAGAAAAAAAATAATATCTCCGTTATTTTTAACGAGAAACTTACCTTCAACCCTTGTCCCCATCACACCCCCAATCACCATAACCCCATCACCCCTTGCACCCAAATCACCTAG
>NC_051412.1:14544272-14544528 GCF_015228065.2 Penaeus monodon
TGCCTCCACAAGTACACCCAAGACACGGCCGTTGACTCACACCTCACTGGACGGGTCTAACACGACACGCGGCTGGCTGGCGTCGCCGGGTCTCTCCTTAGCATTTCCAATCGCTTTGTTGAAAAAGCATAGAAAAGGAAAAAATGTATACATATCGAAGAGAGGGGGAGGGGTAATGAGATCGGTTTGCTGGAAAATAAAATATATGGAAGGGATAAAAAAAAAAAAAGGATCAGTCTGTTGAAGAAATTTTGAT
>NC_051412.1:14544563-14544703 GCF_015228065.2 Penaeus monodon
TGGTGGAAAGAATAAATTTAGTATTGTTGGCTACTCTGTATTTCAATCTTCTTTTGTCCAATATCTTGCAGCGCTTAAAATTACAATTTTATTAGAGGAGGGGAGTAACCAATCAGAAAATCGAACGTCCTCTGAATAAG
>NC_051412.1:14544748-14544951 GCF_015228065.2 Penaeus monodon
GGCAGAGCGGTTTCTCCCAAACAATGCACGAGTTACGCCACGTTCCCACACTTTTTATGAGGGATGGATGAAGCTACAGACAGCGCCCGGCTTCACTTTCTCCTCACTAAATGAGTTACGTTTTCCTCATACACAGCGGGTGGCGATTCCCTCTCTTGCCTTCCTCAAAACACACAGCATTGGTCAAGATATATACCCGAATC
>NC_051412.1:14545096-14545398 GCF_015228065.2 Penaeus monodon
TGAATGAAGTTTAAAAAATAAACAATGACCAAGTAATTCCTCCTCAAACATAGAAATGAGTCACTATCCTTTTCCCAAAAAATAAACTGGTTAATTTCTCTTCCTCGTGAATACAGAAAATAGACATAATCATCACATTTTCTTGTTAAATGCATAAGTGTCCTCCTCTCAGTAGAAAAAAATGGTGATGAAAAATTGGGTCTGAAATGAAAACGACAGAAAAATGGTAAACAGAAGACCATATTAAAGTGTAAAATAAATAATGATAAAACTAAAAATCAGTCTAATTCTAATTCTTTCTT
>NC_051412.1:14545665-14545809 GCF_015228065.2 Penaeus monodon
AAGAAAGAATTAGAATTAGACTGATTTTTAGTTTTATCATTATTTATTTTACACTTTAATATGGTCTTCTGTTTACCATTTTTCTGTCGTTTTCATTTCAGACCCAATTTTTCATCACCATTTTTTTCTACTGAGAGGAGGACA
>NC_051412.1:14546110-14546203 GCF_015228065.2 Penaeus monodon
ACAAAAAACTCTAAACTTATCACACCATGATGCGTGTCATCCTCATAACGAAGAAAAAAAAATCATGGTCCTCTTTTCCGACTCATATTCCTA
>NC_051412.1:14546251-14546496 GCF_015228065.2 Penaeus monodon
CTCCTCCTCCTCCACTGCCCACCTCAACTCCCTAACCTCACTCAATCTCCTCCTCTCCCCCTATGCCCTCTCTTCCCCACCTTCCCTTCTCTGCTAACATCCCCTTCCCCTCGGCCCGCCTTTCCCCCTCCCTTCCCCTCTCCCACCCGCCTCCTTTTCCCGACTCCCCTCAAATCGCATCTAGTTTAGGAGCCATTACCAATCCGGTTCAAACATCCTGAGCGCGGCACGTAGACACTCTCGCC
>NC_051412.1:14546736-14546860 GCF_015228065.2 Penaeus monodon
CACATTTATTCCTCCATGACTTACGCCTCTGTGATTCCCATTCAGGAGTACAGGCAAATACCACGATATAATGATAGGGCAGCAAACAGAAGACAAAATGGCTCAGAAAAAGTAAGTATACAAA
>NC_051412.1:14546935-14547071 GCF_015228065.2 Penaeus monodon
CGCTCGCCGAGGTGTGGAGAGGACAACGACTAGGTATTCCCAAAGGAGATACCAGCTGAAAAAAGAAAATATAACATATACATCTAAAAGAACAACGCGAAAGCCAGAAACCAAAACAGATAGGCTTACACCCCCT
>NC_051412.1:14547133-14547337 GCF_015228065.2 Penaeus monodon
CGAGGAAAAGGGGCCCAGACAAGAGGCAGGCTGAGAGCACACACGCCTCGCTCTGACAATGACTGACACTGACCCCTTAGGGCGAAGGGTGAGACAACGCACGCGTGATGACCAACAAACAGGGAGACAAGTGAGGAGAGAGAGGATAAAAGGCCACACGACCTTTGCTTTTTCCTCTTCTGTCGTTTTTCACGGACTACCTAA
>NC_051412.1:14547554-14547924 GCF_015228065.2 Penaeus monodon
GAGCAGAGAGACGCGAGGGGGCACACCAACCCCCACCTGAAGGCACACGGGGAGGTGACAGGGTACAGCGGCGTCGCAACAGGCAGGAGGTTCGTTGGAGGTGGGGGTTAGGGGGTACTGAGAACCACATGGGGGAAGGGGGGGTGAGACCTAAAGGGTGGCGGTGGGGGAGAGTGAAGGAGGGGAGGGTACGGAGACCCACAGGGGGTAGTAGGCAAAGACGAGGGCGAAGTGGGAAGGGGGGGGGGAGTCAGTGGCACTTGTGTACAATTGCTTAAAAAAAAAGAAAATATTTTTGGGGTCGAGCAGGACGGTGACATAACTGCGTCACGACGCGTCGGGAGGTTTACTTAGGAAGGTGGGTGGGCGG
>NC_051412.1:14548291-14548702 GCF_015228065.2 Penaeus monodon
CAGAAGAACAAAACGCCCAATCAGCTGTCATGCACGTAGGATAATGCCATTGTCCTGACCTTAACGAAAATGCTCGTCATGCGATGGGCCTACTCTCCCAATTTCTCTCCCCCCCATCATCTGGTTTAGGCCTATGCCGCGAGCAACAGACAAGTAAACAAATCACGCGGTAAAGAAAGAAAGAACAATATATTATAACTAATAAATGCATAAATACATACACATCAAAATAAAATAAAATGCATAAATAAAATACATAAAAAAAACCTTCCATAACCCCCACCCCCACCCCCCTTGACATGCAACAAGTGCGTCCGTTATGCATACTAAAGTGTCCTTATATTGCACGATGATGTGGAGACTCACAGACTTCCTCCTTTGGGCTTCTATGTTGCCTCTCACAGAAGGGGA
>NC_051412.1:14548781-14549367 GCF_015228065.2 Penaeus monodon
CAATTTGCCTCTCATGCACGGCCAACGGCAAGGGAGGGGGGTTAGACGGTTGCTAATTGGGGTTTTCACTTCGCTTACTTTGCAATTTTATTGTAAAGTTAAAAAGTTATATTTCTGTGTATATAGGCCTACACGTGAATATACATTAAGCCCTGTATTGTCTTTTTTTAGAAGATAAAAAATGCAAAATCGAAAATATTAAGTACTCGATACACAAAACCAGCAAATAACTCACAGCAAGGACAATAACGAACGACTCGCCCAAATCAACACGATCGCTTCATTTTTTTTTTAATCCCGCAAAGACGAAACCAGGTCCGGGTCCCCTCCCCCCCTTGCGCCCCTCCCCCATCCCCCCTACCTCGATGAACCCCCTCCCCCTTTCCTTCCACCCCACTCCCACCTCGATGAACCCCCTCCCCCTTCCCCCACCTCGATGAACCCCCTCCCCCTCCCCCACCTCGATGAACCGGGCCGCTTCCCTGACCACCAGTTAACCTTCGCTGCTCTCACTACCTGGCACTGCCGGAGATGGGGATCGGGGGCCCTGTGCTTCCTTTGACGGGCGGCGTATGGGTGCGGTATA
>NC_051412.1:14549996-14550177 GCF_015228065.2 Penaeus monodon
CTCCGCCCTAATACGTGGCCAGCTCCATCCCCCAGCGCCCGACGCCCCGATGCACCAGGAGCGCGGGCGGGTTTTCTCCTCGCCGCCCACGCCCAAACCAGTCAGAGATTGGGCGCGGGTTGTTGCTTTCCAAACACACCTCCACACAAACTTAGAAGCACGGACCGGTTTCCCCTCAAGT
>NC_051412.1:14550426-14551569 GCF_015228065.2 Penaeus monodon
ACAGTCTTCACTTTTACATGGCATCCCATCCTCCCGCCTCGCCTTGGAAGAGCAGGCAACCACTTTCGCCAAATCGCACGTGCTATGCCACCAACAGCAAACACGTGCTTTTAGAACTCAACGTAACACAAACACCAGACTCACAGCTACGCAAACACCAACCCGACTTTCACCTTGGAATGGAAAGCAAGTATGTCAACCACCATTAACACCCAACCTTTCTTACAACCTTTTTATTACAAGCGAATAAAAGAGTCATCACCCTCATCTAACTATTACTCACTGTCTTCAACCCTCATCTAACTATTACTCACTATCCTCACCCTCATCTAACTACTACTCACTATCCTCACCCTCATCTAACTACTACTCACTATCCTCACCCTCATCTAACTACTACTCACTATCCTCACCCTCATCTAACTATTACTCACTATCCTCACCCTCATTTAACTACTACTCACTATCCTCACCCTCATTTAACTACTACTCACTATCCTCACCCTCATCTAACTATTACTCACTATCCTCACCCTCATCAACCTATTACTCACTATCCTCACCCTCATCTAACTACTACTCACTATCCTCACCCTCATCAACCTATTACTCACTATCCTCACCCTCATCTAACTACTACTCACTATCCTCACCCTCATCAACCTATTACTCACTATCCTCACCCTCATCTAACTCTCATTATCGTCAAGCCACCCCTGCGACGACTGAACTCGGGGGCAAAAAGCGGCTAAAACGCAACACATATGGTTAGTGGAACAGAGTATCACCGTAATGACATATATCCGTTGCGGCGAGTCAATCCGACATCAGCTGGTCCGCTATACTGACGTCTTAGTTACCCGCGGGCGACATACAAGTAGATGGGAGAAATGTGTTGTAAATGTGTCCACAGAATGTATAATAATATGTGCATATAAAAAAAAACGGATAAATATCGATTTTCGGTGGGGAAAATACTTCCTTGAAAGAGACACATCCCAGCACACGCGAAACCTAGTATAACCTTATCACTAAAAAGATAAAAAGGGGAAAAAATCATAAAACATATATTACTTATTGAAACATACATTTATATAATAAAAAATCCTCGAAAGAATATAAATATACGAATATCGATTACAC
>NC_051412.1:14551697-14551785 GCF_015228065.2 Penaeus monodon
AACATTACTTCCAAAATGCAAAACATTTATTATTTTAGTAATATGATATAAGCCTACATACATATTAGTAAAATGAATTAATACATAC
>NC_051412.1:14551853-14552159 GCF_015228065.2 Penaeus monodon
GTAACCGCCATAGCATCACCATATCACCACACATAACACAACAACGAACCAAATTCACGAAACAAAACCATCTAAACACACCCACAAACACACAGGCCTACAAAGGAACAAAAAAGACAAACCACGAACACACTGCAAACCATGATGTGCCCTGGATATGCCCGCCATCAGAAATGCATTTGCCAAGAACGACTCGCAACTCGCACAACGACTCGCAAGGTCCTCGCTCTTCCCTTTCCTGGAGGACACGCGGGTTCTCGTCGCGGCCACGTGAAGTCTCACATTCCCTCCCTCTCTCGCCTTCTT
>NC_051412.1:14552791-14553048 GCF_015228065.2 Penaeus monodon
GGAGTTCTCTCGCCTTGCCATGTACGGGGCGAGCGCTCCTCTCAGCCCCAGCTCTGGAAACCTCTGGGCGATTGTGGGGATTCGCAGGGGCCATGTAAGGCTGGGAAAACGGTGAAAGGAGTTTGCCAGAAGAGGGAGACAAGGAGAGACAGAAATAAGACAAATAATCCTCTTCCTTATTTAGAGAAAGAAGGAAAACATATAGTTGTACCTTTATGTGCAATTTCGTTATTGAGCAAGTACTGCTAGGATGATAA
>NC_051412.1:14553209-14554205 GCF_015228065.2 Penaeus monodon
AGCAGGCGGAAGATGTCAACAAACATGAAATCTATTTCCTTATGTATAAAAAAAAGTCTAAACATGTCAACAGGAAGTAGAAGACAAACAGATTCCAGACACAGATTGCGATTACACATGCGACTCTTCAAACAAAAAAGACATTCTCATAATGGTCCTTGAGAACTGCAGAAACATGGGTGTTCTGTACCTGTTTATCCTCTGTTTATCCTAAACAATACGGAAGCTTCCCTAAGCCTTCATCACCATTCGCCGCCCACACGAGAAGACGTGACAATTACCCAGTATAAAAGATTACTTAACAAGACGCTAAATAAGCCCGCGTCAGAGATAACACGTAACAGTAATTAATGGAGCCTTCAACCACGTTTATGTGGGGAAAAAGGGGGGAAAATCTATGTTATGAAAAGAATGACCCCAATTTCCAACAGATTTTCTTCTATAGGGGATGAATAGTAAAAATAAAGACACAAGAGAGGAATGGGAAGGGAAGGGGGGGGGGATCCACATCCCTTGCATTCATCCTAATCCCCATCCCGCTACCCCCCCCTCCTCCTTTAATCCCCCCTCCCCTTGTGAAATACCCGACGGCCGTGACGCTCTTCCAGTACATGTTCACTCTTACTGATAACGATAAACTTTTTTCCGTGTGGTCAGCTGTGAATATTTTTTATCTTTCTTTTTTAAGATTCATACATAACAGTAACTAAAACAAAGCTGAACGTAGTTATTTACCATTTCTGATTCGCGAAAGGAAGGTTGAGACTGAACTTTTGATTTGAATGACCACTGCTCTTGAAAAATGGTTTGTTAACATTATACGTGAACTTTTCGATTAGGGCAAAGATAGTTCACAGGTCAGATGCGCGCACACGCGCACGGCACATGCAATGGGAATACATGCACACGTAAAGAGATCAACATGCAAACACACGCATTTATGCAAACACATATGCACAAAACAGGAAGAAACAAAAGAAAAAACAGGAAAGACGA
>NC_051412.1:14554305-14554514 GCF_015228065.2 Penaeus monodon
CTTTTAGCCTTGATTTTCACGCTTGTCTGTCACTTAAACTGCTTGTCATTCATTTCCCTCTCTCTCTCGTATTATTATCGCGGCTGTCATTAAGCATGCAAATCTCACAGAATGCCGGATTGCGTGTCATTCCAACTAATTTTCTTTTTAAAAACTAATTCATTCGTTACCCTTCAGACTGTCGACAGTTATCTTCTGACTTAGAAAAG
>NC_051412.1:14554696-14554966 GCF_015228065.2 Penaeus monodon
CCGAAATGGGATACAAACAAACTCTCAGGGAACACTACACCATAACACTTGTGACAAACAATAATGTTGCAAAAGGTGTTTCTCCGTAGCCCAGTACACCCACACTCACTTGTCCAAAAGCAAAAACAAATTTGCAATCTCCCAACAACCAAATCTATAAACACCCGGTTGTTGTTGTTTTTAATGACAACATTTAAAAAAATGGAACTTGCAACTGACAACAATAACACCAACGGCAATACTTCTTCTGAGAAGTCTTCGCTACATTGC
>NC_051412.1:14555028-14556124 GCF_015228065.2 Penaeus monodon
CAGCAAAAAACACCTGCCACCCTGCCAACGTTTCTAAGCCTCATTTCCATCACTTCATGACAACGAAGATACCTGGTGGTAATTTCAACGCCTCTCTCTCCGTGTAAATAAGCGTATTTTTTATTATTATTCCTCAAAATCTTTCTCTGTCCCTTCGTATCCCACGCAAAGGTAAGGAAGAGATGATGAGTAACAGGTGAGTCAGGTCCTCAAAGGTGAGTCACTTCTTCCCAGAAAAATGGAAAAGAAAACGATTGTCGAGGAAGTGAAACGAAACGAAAAGGATATCATAAATACGATTTTTTTTTAAATCTACATATAGGCTTTATATTATTTCTTATTCCTCCGTTGATCTCTGGGTCTCAAATGGCCGAGATAAATGAAATTAGGACTTTCTGATTTTCCTTTAGGCCTATGCTGGAGGCTATCACAGACCCCCTTAATAACAGGTGGTTTTCGGGGATGAACTAAATAACTTCGTTCTTCGATATTTCTCCTGAAAAGTAAAGAGATGAATAACAAGTCTTCCTTACCTGTCTCTTTCGCATCGTCCTGTAAGAGTGTTTCACGGTGATTTGTTTCATGATGAACACATTAAACACAGCAAAGCGTTATATGTTTTATCTCATAAATTCTAATCTTGTGTATCACAGTACAAAAGGCAGTTTTTTTTTTCAAAGCCCTTCTCTTACTAGAGTGTGTCTGAGTTACACTATCTTCATCATGTGTAAATCCATCCCGGAAAACGAAGCTTTCTTGAGAGAAATAAGTTTCCCCCACACGGACCAATACTTCCTCCCGCCACCAACTCCCCGAGTAACTGATTACTTTCTGAAGTTCGCTTCGAGTACCCACGCTACCACGCCGTGTTTTCTCCGGTACGACAGTTTCACTGCTCTAATTTCTTTGGCTTCTTCGCTAACGATGAACTTTCGGTATGATTGTAATGATTCGTGTGTGTTTTCGATTATGTGTTTTTCATAATCAAATAGGTAACGACAGCAGCTACATCATCGGGAATGATATACAACAGAAAAAAAAGAAGCCATAGAATCTAGCCAGCCCGCGATCATACCCCGAGAGCTTTCCGCTCGAA
>NC_051412.1:14556224-14556411 GCF_015228065.2 Penaeus monodon
TTCTTCTCTCTGTCCTACTTCTTCCCTTCCGTTTTGTGTTTTTTCCCGTGCTTTGTTCTCTCACAATTTATTTTCTTCCTCCTTCTCTCCTCCCCTTTTTTAGCGAGGCAGAAAGGGTCATATTCAGTTGCTGGACAAAAACTGTTCAGGCAACGACTAATGAAAAGGAATTTAGATATACAAACTC
>NC_051412.1:14556956-14557223 GCF_015228065.2 Penaeus monodon
GCCATGAAGAATAACTCGAATGACAAAATGAATTAATGAAAACAAGCAGCTCTCATTTTAACTTTTAAAAATTATCTTGACAAATAACAACTATGGTTCAAAATAAAATAAAAATGAAGATCTCAAAACAAGGAAATACATCCCGGGCTTGACAAGAGAGAGAAAAAAGTGCTCAAGGTACCAAGATGTGAGGGGAAAAAAAGTAAAAGAGACAGGGAGAAAAAGAGAATATGGGAAGACGTCATATTAGAGAAGAGGTGATGTCTT
>NC_051412.1:14557383-14557558 GCF_015228065.2 Penaeus monodon
CCTCCGAAAAAAAACATTTTGAAGAGTGTGTGACATGTACGTAGAATGCCTATGGTAGTGACACCCTCTTAGCAAGGTGTTTACTGTGCGGGGGAAGGAAGTCGTGACTTGGCAGAGATGAAGAGCCGAGCTCGTACAAAATCTTTTTTTTCTAAGAAGGAGGGTTACTCTACAA
>NC_051412.1:14557699-14558233 GCF_015228065.2 Penaeus monodon
TTCAGCATTTCTCTTACCAGACAGAGAAAGGTGAAAAAGCATTTTAATTTTTATTTACTCAAGTATTTTATAAACCTTTATTCGCTTATTCTCCTCCTTACTTCCGCATACAGTAATACACAATAAGTGTCTTCCCTCTCACTCTGCCTCGTCCCCGTTTTCTTTAACACTTCATTTGTTTCACTTATTCTTGGGTCCAGAAAGAAAATACTCAATTAATCTAAATAAATGAATTTTACATGCCGTTCCAATTATACATTTGTAAAAAATACTGTATGTTCTTTTAGACGAAATATAAATGAAGGTTATTTCAGGATGAACTGATTTTACAATCACAATATTGTTTCTTTTCACTCATTTTAGTCAGCCATGTGCTCACTCACCCGTTTGAGTACTGAGGTAACAGCAACAAGAATCCAGAACTTACCTGCGAATAGAAGAAAAACATATTAGAGAAATAAAGTGATTAAGACACAGGGAAAATGAAGTTAGATATATATCTTATCAAGGGTCTGCGTATGTACTAAATGTAGA
>NC_051412.1:14558493-14558827 GCF_015228065.2 Penaeus monodon
CCCTGCACTCGTAAGCCCCGAGTGCCACCAGGCCTACATGGCACTCGATGACTCCCCAGCACCACCCCCTCCCCCTTCCTACCCCCCTCCTTCGCCCTACCCCCCTTTCCTTCTACCCCACCCCCAGGGAAGGAATGCCAAGTGGCGCCGCTTATAGCCCTTCTCGACGCCGACGACCACGCGCTAGGTCGTCCTCCCATTGCCCCCCCCCTAGTGGTACGACCTCAGACAGGTCGTCTTGAAGTCGTTTTGGCCACGTGGCGATCATCTCTCGCACGAGTTTACGCGGAGAAGATTTCTTTTTCTTTCGAGATGTGGGAACAGATAGCACTGA
>NC_051412.1:14559290-14559484 GCF_015228065.2 Penaeus monodon
TAAAACAATTCCCTCCCGAAACCCGACCGATCTAAATGAGGAAACACCTGTTACAAAGCGTCTAAAAATTACACCTGCGGCCGTTTTTTCCTTTCCATCGAGACGTTAACTGCGCTGGGAAGAAGCTTGGGCGCGTCAGTCACTTTAGATTTATAGAAATACTCAAGGGAAAGTAAATGTGATGGTAGATTAAC
>NC_051412.1:14560248-14560404 GCF_015228065.2 Penaeus monodon
CCTAACGCAGTTATGGCACTCGCTAGTGGCACTTAAGCAAAATTAGATAACGTCACTTGACAGATTCCTTCGATGAATAACGTTAAAATACCACGGGAATTTTTACACTGAATGGTTTCGTCATATATTGTGTAATGGGAGCTAGCTCGCGTGTGT
>NC_051412.1:14560908-14561349 GCF_015228065.2 Penaeus monodon
CACCCTCAGGTGTCTTATGCATTGACGTTTCTACATTTGGAAATGCTTCAGGTCACACACTCACGCACACACTTCTTTGCCAACAAGATGACTGTGTGCAGGAGTCAGCGGATAATTATGAAGAAAAATAACAACAAAAATAACAATAAGAGAAATATGGATAGGAGATGGGGCTGATTGAATTATTTGCATTCAAGTCTGTATATTCACGCATATCGATAAGTCACGTGTACAATATCCAGGAAGGTAAGAACAAGAACGGATATATAACATTTCTCTACAGAAAACCCTTTTCTTCCTCTCTACTACTACTACTAGGGCAAGCTGAACCCCCCGCCAAGACTTCCCTGTTTCGCTAAGGAAATTCTAAACTTAGCCTTGAGTGGTGTGGCTTTGATGAAACTAAGACTCGAGTACTCTGCCCGTGGGTACGCGTGACTC
>NC_051412.1:14562297-14562500 GCF_015228065.2 Penaeus monodon
CTTTCTGACTATCATTCTGTCTACTTATCTACCGTTCTTCCTATATTTATAGATCTTGCAACGTCTTTCATTTTTATCTATCTCTGTACACCCTATAATTCCTTTCCTTTTCGCACGGCGTGGATGGGAGATTTCCAGTTCTGGGAGCGACAGGTGGCCGCACATTAGGCAAACAAACTTGATGTTTATTAGCGTGCGTGGGC
>NC_051412.1:14562884-14563325 GCF_015228065.2 Penaeus monodon
TGTAGAAGAGAAGACGAATAGGGAACAGACGGAGGAAAGGGGGGAGAAAGGGGGAGTGGGAAGTTATGAAAAGGGAAGTTCCGCTACCATACAGAACTGCCAATGCCAAAATAATATCGTTTGCATGTCGTAGTGGGTTTTGTGGTACAATAATGGTACTATTACTTAACACTTTTTTATCATCAAATGCGCCATCACTTCAGAGGGCACCTGGGCCATGTGGCACCAATTTCAAACCAGCTTAAGCACCGTGGCACTCTTCCGGAACGCTCCTGTGGCACTCTCGCGGGGCACTCCTGACCCCTATGGAAACCGCTGCTCCACGGCAACTTGTTTTCTCCATAACCCACGAAACCCCTGGAGGTTCTAACACCAACCCACAAGCCCTGAGGGAAAGTTCTAGGGCCCCTGAGGGTGAATAAGGGGCCAATGTGTGCCAAA
>NC_051412.1:14563752-14564048 GCF_015228065.2 Penaeus monodon
AGAGTATCATCAGCTGTCTACACCTTAATGCCAACAGTAACCGAATTAGCGGTTCCACAGTCTTTGTGTTTACTGAAAAAAAGTTATTCGTTGAAAAAGTTTATCCATTCGTTCACTAAGTTATTAATTTAAAAAACGTTGTTAAGAAAGGATTGATGGTTATTTTGTTATTCTCGCCTCTAGAAATTCCCATGAAGATATCTTTTGCGTGGACAGATTTATATATTTTTTTTATCAAGAGGGAGTTAATCTCGTCACGTGATTCAGGGGGAAATTAATAATCACTTAATTATGAG
>NC_051412.1:14564320-14564882 GCF_015228065.2 Penaeus monodon
TACCCGACAGCTAACTTCACTATGTGATGTGTATATATATTTTTCAGCTGACGAGAGAGTGTGAGAAGTAAAGGCAGGGGAATCACCTCCTACTTCGGTGGTAGGTAAAAAAAAGGTCAACTTGGGTGGCACCTCGAGAGCTTTAGTATTATGTGATGTTTAAGGTGTAAATGATGACTTAAATAAATCTTTGAAATGGCGCGAAGAAGTGACAAAAACATGGGAAGTGTGCGATTAAAACTTAATTAACAATAGTCATGGTGGTTGTCACTGTAAAAAAAAATGTATAGACACGACCTATGTTTTTGTGTGTGTGATATCCTAGTACTTACTTATTAATATATTAGTTTACTTATTAATAATTCACTTAATCAATTTATTAATTTAATATACTTCTTTCTGTTATATACTTTATAATTACCATTTTCATCTCCTATGGCACATCATTTATCTTAAACCAGAATAACGAGATACTGAATGTGTAGGAAAAAATAACAGGAAAATACATGCAGAAAAAATATAGCGACCGTTTCCATTAACTTAATATTGGTCTTTCAGAGGC
>NC_051412.1:14565157-14565672 GCF_015228065.2 Penaeus monodon
CATGAGCGTCTAAAAAAAGACACATTCACAAAAAAGTCAATTTAAATAAAAATAAAACAAAGCATGCTATTACCTAACCCTCCGTTTTTTTTATAACTGCTCTTTTTGTCTCTGTTGTCAGCCACACCGAGGCGCATTTGTCAGCACATTAAAGCGGGCGATAAGCAAATATGCAAGAATGTCAGCAAATACGCACAGAACAGACGATGTTCTTTAGTCGATTTGCGGAAAACATCTCTTGCTTATTTTTTCCCCTTTAGTTTCTTTCTGCTCCTCGTAAATTAATTCTAGTCTCACTCTCTCTTCTTTTGTTACAACAGCTTAATATGATAGTGGAACAAATGTTTGATTTAAATGAATGGATATTCCTTAATATTCGAGTGATGTAGAATCTGAAGCATACGTGATCTAAAGTTAATACAAAGGGAAGGAAGAGGCATGTGGTGCTTATAACATATGGGTTCCGCGCACGTGTTTCCCGGTGCAGCTGGCCGAGCGTCTGAATGTGTACGGGC
>NC_051412.1:14565798-14566269 GCF_015228065.2 Penaeus monodon
GTTTATTCCGATGTCACTGTCATAATAAACGTCCCGAATGTACACAGACGTCGCCATGCAAACACGCATCCTCTTCTCTCCAAAATCAAAAATTTCCAGAAAGTGATAATGTCTTTCTTTCCTCTGCCTCCGTCTATTTCTCAGTATCTGCACTGATCTGTCCCTCCGTCTGTCCGTCTCTGTCCGCACATCTCTGCGAAGGTGCGTCTGTCCGTCTCTGTCCGTCGTCTGTGCGTTTCTTTGTGCATATTGTAAATAAAGTAAGAAAAAGGAAGAAGATGCACATGTCGAGGGCCTTTTCATACCCGGCACATGTGTGTTTTCTTGATCGCTGTTTTGCTTACAGTTCGTTCGTCCCGATAACTTTTGTCTTCCTCTCTAAAATCATTCGCAACTTTTATATTTTCCTCTCTACCATCCCTCCTCTCCTCCCTGTTCATCTCTCCGCTTTCTTCTTACTTATGACCCTAT
>NC_051412.1:14566506-14567298 GCF_015228065.2 Penaeus monodon
TTTCCCAGTGTTCTCCCCTTCCCTTTTTCCCCTTCCCTTTTTCCCCAATTATCTCCCCTCCCGTTTCCCCCCAATTATCTCCCCTTCCCCTTGTTCCAAGTTATTTCCCCTTCCCCTTGTTCCCAGTTATTTCCCCCTCGCCCTTTCCCCAGTTATTTTCTGCTCTCCCCTTCCGCCAGTTGTTTCCTGTTTCCCGCTTTCTTTTCCACCAGAAAGCGACAGACAGGGTGCCAGGTGCGGCCCCTTGTTTATCTGCCTTGACGCTCGGTACTCATGCATGCGCGCTTGGATCTGACAGAAGTTTTTTTTTGTGTTTTTTGGTTTAGTTAACGTCTATGACCATTTTTTCTTCCCTTTTGTTTTCTTTTCATCCCATGTTTAGAAGAAATGTTACTTTTGGGACATTTTTAGTCGGTACAACCAGTCAGTTTCTATATTTTTTCTATAATCAATTCGACTAATTGCTCACAAAGTTCTTTTATCATTCTAGCTTTCCAAGTTATCCAAAAGAAAAAAGAAAATCTCTAATCTAATAAATCCTACAACTTTCTTAACTTTAAAGTTTTCCCAGAAGTTCTTAAAAAAAAAATACACCCTTATCCCTGAGAAGACAAAAGAACTTTTCTGATGTCTGCTGAAAATCTGCTGATCCCACCTCGTCCAGATAATAGATGCTCCCGTGTCATTAACATTTTTTCCCCCGTTAGTTTCACACTGTTTCATTCGGTAGAGTTTATCGTAGAGGAGTCGGGATTAAAGTATTGGGCTAGATTATTTTCCACGTGTGACTCC
>NC_051412.1:14567829-14567948 GCF_015228065.2 Penaeus monodon
TTTCCTTTTTCCCCTTATAAACCCTTTTTACCTATTACGGAACCTTCTATATTTTTTTCTCTGTAAACCATTCCTGCGATCTGACTTTTTTTTTTTACAGTGCTTCTGTTTCATGCATG
>NC_051412.1:14568100-14568165 GCF_015228065.2 Penaeus monodon
AAGCAGTGTTGTGTAAATGTGTTCCTAGTGCTGATGATGATCTGATGTGTGATGATTGCGTTCCC
>NC_051412.1:14568741-14569041 GCF_015228065.2 Penaeus monodon
CCCCCTCCTCCCGCCCTCCTGTGTCCCCCCTTTTCCTATTTCTCCCTCTCTGCTTCTGCTCCTTTTCCCCTTCCTCCTCCTCCTCCTCCCCCCTTTCCCCCGGGCCCCCCTCCTCCCTGGGGCCTCTTCCCCCCTTTCCTTCCCCCCCTCCTGGGGCCCCTTCCTTCTCCTCCTCCCTTCCCCTCTCCTCCCCCTCTCCTTTCCCCCTTTCCCCTCTCTCCTTTCCCCCTTTTCCCCCCTTTTCCCCGTCTCCCCCTCTCCCCTTCCCCCCTTCCTCCTTCCCCCCTCCTTTCCCCCCCC
>NC_051412.1:14569162-14569375 GCF_015228065.2 Penaeus monodon
TTTCTTCCCCTTCTTTTCGCCCCTCCCCTCCTCTTTCTTTTCTTTTTCCCCTTTTGGGTTTTTTTTTTCTTTTTTTTCCCCCTTTTTTTCCCCCCCCTTTTTTTTGGGGGGTTTTTGGCCCGGCCCCCCCCCGGGCTTTCCTTGTTTCCCGGGGCCCCCCCCCCGCCTTTTTGTTTCCCAACCCCCTCCCTCCTTCCCCTTTCTCCCTTCTTC
>NC_051412.1:14571463-14571659 GCF_015228065.2 Penaeus monodon
TTTTTAAAAAAATATAAATATTGTGAAAATTAAAACTTAAAACACACACACCCACACACCCCACACAAAACCCCCAAAACAACAACCCCACACAAAAAAAAAACACCAACAAACCACCAAAAACCCAACCAAAACCACCCCCCAATTTAATAAACCACAAAAACCCCAAAAAAACCCCACAACCAAAAAAGTTATG
>NC_051412.1:14571704-14571839 GCF_015228065.2 Penaeus monodon
CCCACAAAACAAAAAACCCAACTACTAACTAATAAATCTAAAATACAAATCAACAACGCATCATCATGCATAATACATAAATACTTTCTCTAATTTGTGTGTTTTTGTTACGCATTTAACTACTTTCTTACTTTC
>NC_051412.1:14571961-14572149 GCF_015228065.2 Penaeus monodon
AGAAAGACGCTTCTTCCAGCTAAACTCATTCACAAGCCCTTCTTCCCTCAACAGCAGAGCACCGCCACGCCTTCGTAAATCCACACGACCGCTTCATCAGGAAACAACGACACACGTCGGGAAGAACTCTTGCGGTGCGGAAGATAGAGTGTCATCCATCGGTCTATTTCGAGACGCGTGATTTTCCC
>NC_051412.1:14574538-14574723 GCF_015228065.2 Penaeus monodon
TTTTTTCTTTTTTTTCCTTTCCCCCCATCTTTTTTTTTTTCTCCCTTTTCCCCCCCTTTTTCCCTTTTTTTTCCCCCCCCCCCTTTTTCCCCCTCCTTTTTCCCCCCTTTTAAAACAAAAAAAAAAAGCAGTCTGCCCCCGGGGGGTTTTTTTTTTTCCTTTTCCCCCGCCCCGATTTTTTTTAT
>NC_051412.1:14574746-14574852 GCF_015228065.2 Penaeus monodon
TTTTTCCCCTCTTTTTGTTCCAAACCCCTCTCTTTCCCCGTAAAATATTTCTTTGGCTCTCTGACTTTCTGACACTTTCTGAGATTATTATCATTTTTGCAGTCCT
>NC_051412.1:14574911-14575211 GCF_015228065.2 Penaeus monodon
CTACACCCACCCACCTCTCTTTTATCCTACAACGCTATTCCTCTCTGTATTTCTACACTTCTACACGTCACCACCATCTTCTTCAATACCTAGCTCTCCCCGTACCAAGGCCTCGATACCAGACCTTCCAGTCGCCCGGAGGTCTTGGCCGAAACCAAATGCATTCCCATGGGCACCGCCGGGACAGAAGTTAAGCGCCGAGGAAGTTAAAAGTGGACTCGTTTCCTCTGCCAAAATAGACGGGGCGCGTGTAGGCTTAAGGCCGCGTTTTAGGGTTATTTTCTTAGTATGATCTACCTG
>NC_051412.1:14575259-14575730 GCF_015228065.2 Penaeus monodon
GGATTAGACAAGTGTGATCTACCTGTTTCTTTAACTTTGGATTTTTTTTTTTTTTTGGGGGGGGGAGTGGGTTGCTTTTAATTTAGTTTTATTTATTTTTCTGTGGGGAAGGGGCTGGTGATGCTTCAGGTCATAACAAGGAGGAGCCCAGAATAAAGATTGCAAATGATGGTATATTCCAAGAATAATATACCCACAAATCTTATTTTTTAAAAATCATCCGCTAATTATACAGAACCGCCGACGCAATCATTCTCGTCTTGAACAAATAATATTTGAAAAAAAAGCTACGACGCCATAATAAAGGGAAAATAGAAAGAGGTCGCGCAGCCACAGACTCGACCAACAGCAGGTCTCAAGACGAAGCAGACAGTCTGACGCAGGTGTGTGTTCGTGGCGACCGCAGGCAGATCTTTCTCGCGGAGGCGCACGCCGACACTCCTGCTGCTTGCCAACCTCTCTTTCCCTCTT
>NC_051412.1:14575926-14576004 GCF_015228065.2 Penaeus monodon
TATCTTCATCTTTTCCCCGAAGATTTTCTTATTCCTTTCCTCACCCTTCCCCCTTTATACCTTCTCACCTTCATCCAT
>NC_051412.1:14576046-14576112 GCF_015228065.2 Penaeus monodon
AAACCATTTTGCTTTTCCCCAAAATTTTCCCCTCATCATCATCCCCTTCCGCCTCCCTTCCACTCT
>NC_051412.1:14576289-14576743 GCF_015228065.2 Penaeus monodon
ACATTACCCTCGCTGTCACTCCCGCTGTAGCTTCGTCTCCACTCTAGTCGCATCACCGAACAGGGCCTTGTTTGCCTCTTATTATCACAGACGATCGCCGTTGTTTGAGTTAAAGGGTGTCGCTAGCTTTCCTTTTTAATAATTTATCTATCTATTTTTGTTATATTTATATATTTTTTATATTTTATCTATTTGCACATTTCTTTCTCATTTAATTTGTTTGCGCATTTGATCATCTCTTTGTTTTACGAAACTTGCCATGCTAAATATTATTGACTTAATGACTGTTGATTTTGCTTAGTGATGTCTCTGTGTTATGTACCGGCGTTGCCCCTAGCGTTAACTGCTTATTTATCCGCGTTGTTAATACTAATCATTACAATTTCTTTTGTAATATATATCTGGTCAAATGTTCATATCATTTATTATTCCCTCCTCATAGAAAGGAGGAAAC
>NC_051412.1:14576810-14577044 GCF_015228065.2 Penaeus monodon
CTGACCTGTATTTGCTTGTGCCTACCCATATTACTAACAATCAAGTCCAGGAGCACCTCCTATGTGTGACATTCTGGCCTCTTTAGACCTCTCGTTGGCCTCCAGTCGATGCTCTTCCTTCAGGTCTTAACCTTGAAAGCAAACCTGGCCTCGTCTCTTCTGATGAGGGGCGTCACGCGACAGTTTTTCGATGTCAGGTGTACACAACACAACCTTGCGGACGTGAGCCAACAA
>NC_051412.1:14577828-14579103 GCF_015228065.2 Penaeus monodon
TGCGCGCGGGGGCGATGGCGAGTGTCACAAGATGAGGGCCATCACACTTGGCACTCACACACGGGTGCCAAGAGGGGCACTGATGATTGGGTGGCACGTCTGGGAGCAGGCAAAAGCAGGAAGAGAGAGCGATCCGTGTCCTAAATGAATGAAGGTTTTCCATACGAGTTTATATGAATTAAGACACCACATATGTACAAAGGAAGAACAGAAATAGAAATGACGTATTTGGCAACCCGCTTGGTGTATATATAAGCGTCAGAAATCAATTGATATACTCCTCTTCTGGAAACAGCCAAGGGGGAAGTCCGCTAATAGTAACGGCAAGACATAGTTACATGTGTAACTTTCGTTTCTAATCTTGCAGGAAGTCATATGTCAAATAATGACCTTTTTGATATCATTAGACTAATAATTTCATTGGCGACCGCATGTCAGCTTGGATATTCGCGCCCGTTACGTATAATGACGTCAGTGGGATTTGAACTCAGCATAACTTTTCTATTTTAGAAACTCCTTTTCATCATTCTTCATATTTATTTTCTTACCATCTTTCTCTTCACGGCCAGTTTCAACTGCCCGTTTACTTCCTTTTCTTCCCGCTATCATTCTCCGTCCACCTCTTCTTTTCTTTCCCTCGTCCGATTCCTCCTATTCTTGCTGTTTCTTCGTACTCTCGCTACTTCCTACGACCACTTTGCTACTCTACGTACTACTCCAACCTCGAGCTGAAACACCCTCAAAGCAACTTCTTAAATAAGGATTTTCAAGTTCGACATCAGCTACAAGCATATAAACTGCGGAAGTGCCAAAGCGAACGCAGCTACGCGAATACGATTTCTTCGAAGCTTTTTACCAACGAAGTTTTTCCCAGGATTCTCACCTCGAACTTCCTGCGTCTCCGAAGTCCCTTGAGTCCTTTTATTCCTTTATATTTGAGTCCTTGTGGAAGCTTGAAAAGAGTAAGAGAATAAAATTTCATTTTGTGATTTTTAAAAAATATGTTTTCCTGATTTTTTTTTTCTAAGAATGTTTAGATATTTAAAAGCTTTTATCAGTATTTTATATAAAGAGGTATGGTAGAGATGTAACGTATCCTGCATCTCCCCTTACTGCTTCGTCCTTTTCCGGTGCCAACGACGTAATTTGGGAAATAATTCCCTTTGTTTTGGAGAGGAAATCCCGCCAAAAAATAAGCAGTTGACACATTTATCATCTGGTATGCTATACAGTATATGCAGAAGGAGCTAGCAGTACAGGAACATTTGCACTAAG
>NC_051412.1:14579188-14583017 GCF_015228065.2 Penaeus monodon
GTCATTCTACGCTAAGCATTTGAGTTTTTCTGAGATTCCTCAGCGCCCACGCCTTGATTAAGCGGTGGCAACACGTACCGTCTTGTGGTAGATGACCCGCTGGATCCAGGTAGTGTCAGTGATGGTCCCCTGCACCTTGTGGGCGTACGGGCGGGCCAGCGTCCCCATCTTGTTAATAACAGAGGCCGCCCGCGCCGACTTGGAGTTGATGAGGACCCTGAGCGCCGTCACCACGTTCAAGGCGTTCGCGTAGACCGTCGCCGTCTTGCGGCTGATTTTCCCGGGGGACTCCGACGCCCTTGCCTGCTGCCGGAACTTCCGAGCCAGCGAGGCGTACCTGGGGTCGTTCTCGTCGTCCAGGGCGATGACGAACTCGTCCTGGGAGTAGTCGGGAATGTCGGCGTACACGGTCTCGGCGTTGTCCTCGTTGTCGTCGACGAAACGAAGCTCGTCCATGCTCACCGACGTGGGCACGAGGGCTTCCTCTGCCTGTCGAACTGCATCCTCGTCCGCCTCTTCAACGCGCCGAAGGTTCTTGGGGATGTCGTAGGCGGACAGGAGCTTCGCCAGCATTTCCTTCTTGGATTCGTCGTCAGTGTCGGCAGAAATACCGACACGTTGGCTAACAGCTTCGAGCTCCTGTGCAAGTTCCTCCACTAATTTGCTGAGTTTGGCTCGTCCTGTAGACTCGGTGTCGGAGCTCTCGACGAGCGAGGACTCTGAGGCCACGTGATGTCGAGGGCCAGGGGAGTCGAGCGACGACGCTGAGGCCGGAGTGCACTCCACCTTCTCCACCATCTTGACTTTCGACGTCTGGCTAGCTGCGGTTTCCTCCGTTAGGGCGGGAATGCAGCTGAGCGTCAAAGTGGGGGAGATCGGAGACGTTGGCGCCGCGGGCGAGGAAGGCGAGGTCGCAGGCGTCGACGGGTTGGCACTCGTCGTGGGGGCAGCGTAACCAGGGTTGCTGATCGTGATGACTGCCGGGCGCGACGCGGCGATCTCCTTGGCCCGCACGGTCACCTTGCCGTAGTCGGGCGACACGCTCTCGCTGAAGAAACTCTCCCGCTTCTGCATGGCTTCCTCGCGCGGGGTGAGGGGAAGCGGCTGCGTGTATATGGGCTCCTTGGCTTTGATTTTACTGTCAGACGCATCTCTGGGCAGGGTCCCGCCCTCCTTGCGCTGTATTTTGCTATAGATGGGCTCCTTCGGCAAGGTGTTGCTTCTCGACTCCTTGGGCTGGATCTTGGTGTAGACCGGCTCGACCTTCTTGGAGGACGAAGGAGGCCCGCCGCCGAAGACGGTGAAGGGGCCGAGCGGGCTCCCTGGAATGGCTGAGCTGGTCGGGCTTCGCGCTGTCACGGGAGCCAGGGGATCCAGAGGCTTCACAACGTTGTACATGGGCTCGGGCTTGACCACCGCCGAGCTGGGAGTCGTGGGGCTCTTGGAAGAGCTCGGCTCGATGGGCTGAAAGCTGGTTTCGATCGTCAGTTTGGGTTTGATTTTGGCGTAAATCGGTTCCTTCGAAGTGTCCTTCCGCTTCACGATCTTGCTGTAGATGCTCTCCTTCTTCGTTACCTTGGTCTCTTGCTTAGCAGCAGGTGCCGTGACTGCAACGGAGGGCTCTGCTGCCGGAGCTTCCTTGGTCGATTCCTTCGCAGGCGTTTCGGCGGCCGCCTTCTCCGTCGCCCCTGCCGACGGGCCCGGCTTGATCTCGCTGTTGATCTCTGGCATCAGCGGTATGAAGGCGGACAGCCTTTTCTCGGAGCTGTCGGGAGATACAGGGATGAAGGCGGACTTCCTGTTCTCTGTATTACTCGACGATACAGACACAAACGCAGATCTTCTGCGGTCTATCTTTTCTGTAATGACAGATTTGCTGCTTTCTGATATTTCTGAAACTGCAGAAGAAAACACGGATTTCGCCTCACTGTCACATCTACCTTCTGAGAGAGTTAGTTCTGAGTCTGAAAAATATCCTGACGTCAGACTTTCGGCCCTGCAGGTGGATGCGATACTGAGAGTAGTGGAGGTGCTCTCCAGATTCTTCCTGTGGACCACGCCCTCCGTGAGAGTCTTCTGTCGCAGCGTTGCTCCACTGGTACTCGTGGCGAGGGTTTCCTGCGCCGCGGCCTCCGGCGCGCTCAGCAAGGGTACCGTGTCGTTCACCGCCACCGCCGTGTCGTCCGCTGCGCTTTCGTCACGTCTGATGCGCTTTTTCTTGAGATCTTCGGTTATCTCGGTGATTTTTTCTACTTCTTTCATCACCTCGGCCATGAGGCTCTCTCCCCTCTCGCTCGATGTCGCTCGTTTTAGTTGTCTTTCTCCTTTGCTCGCAGGCTGAACCGCTGCAGCTGGTTCAGACGAAGGCTCGGTCGGGGCCGCCACTTCAGGCTGAGTCTGAGGCATGCTGGATGCGCCAGGGTTCTCGGCAGTATCCTCGGAAGTAGCAGCAGCAGCGGCGGCAGGGACAACCTCCACTAAACATTCGGCGGACCCAGTATCTGGGCCGCAGTAACTGCTTGGTCGTGAGCTCGATTTTGCAAGCGAGGTTGCCTCTGCATTCCTGACAGAGCCAGGAATGTCTCCGTCAGAGAAAGGTGCACTCCCGAGGGGCGCGCTCTTCCGTTGCTGTGATTTGGATCGTCGCGAAGGGCCGAGTTTATCCACGGACATGCTCAGGCGGTGTTTAATATTGCGAAGTCTCTCCATCTCTGCGTATCAATCGAAGCGATTAAAGCGTAAAGCATCCGAAATCCGTAGTAGCACAGTAAGTCACGAATCACAGCCGCCGAATGTCCTTGCTCGTCACGCCTGCACTTGCCACTGACGTCAGGTGAGGAAGCGCGGGACGGCCAGCGTGCCCCGTGGCTTGTATTACACGCACACGCTCTCACCCCTCACCGATCTCCACCAGGATCTGAATCGACATCGGAAGAAGCCCTACATACTATGAGCGGTAACAATATTCTTTCTTCCTCCCATATAAAAAGCCACTTAAGAAGATATGAGTCTACAACACAAGCGGGGCTTCAAATTCTTATCGGATTCCGTCCCTTTTGGTCCACTAGTTACATCACTCGCCTTAGCACATACTTTTAATTACCCACACAATATGGATCGCTTTCGGCCCCTATTTATAACGTGACATCAGCTGTTGGCGCAGCGCAGAATCCTTTCTACAGGCGTTCAGATCGCGTACGATCCGCGCCCAAGACCAGGACGCAACAACTGAGCAACTCTGACACTGACCACGGTTGCGGGAGGCTCGTGCCCGCACGCGCTCTCACCACTTACCCGGCAACTAACTGGCCTTCGGTGGCGCCCGGTGCCAGCTTCCCGGTGCCACAGGGGGCCGCTGCCAGGAGATGCCACGCTGCCAGGCGCACCCCGCTCACGGTGCCAGGAGGAAAACCTGAAGGCCCGCCGATGATATTAAAAGATACGGAGTGCAAAACAAAACTCAAGACCTTCATGATCATCACATATTATGAAAAGAGCAAAAACACGATGAAAAATCACAGTCACATGCTAAAGAAGGTGAGCCCTTGGAGGAGGGGGAGACGAGGCACTCCCCCTACCACTCCGCCCACCATTCTACCCCCCTCCGCCCTCCTTCATGCCCAGGTGGTCGCGGGTTGTAAAATGGATGATGACTGAAATGCACGGGCATGCAGACCTGCGTCACAGTAATTGGGCATCCTTGCAAGCATGGCCATTATGCAATTGCATATAAACTTAGTGGAAACCTTGGCTTGTGACGAATATTTTGAATCAGAAAGGAAGAGAGACGGGGGGGGGGGGGTGAATGGACAACGGAGGAAGCTGAGCG
>NC_051412.1:14583127-14583244 GCF_015228065.2 Penaeus monodon
CGGTAATGACCACTCCGAGATTACCAAGAAATACAGAAGAGAGTAAGAACATAACTTCCTGAAAATTCGATCTTGCTGTGAGATGCGATCTTGTGGTCGATGTTGCCACCACATGGT
>NC_051412.1:14583785-14584302 GCF_015228065.2 Penaeus monodon
GTCAGCTTTCCTGAGAACAGTTGCGACTCGCCAATCATCCTATTAAATGTATCTAAACAACAATTACGCATGATAAAAGCGGTTATTTGCTTTTGAGACAATCCAACCGTTAGAACTTGGCGTCGTGGCATCGCAGAAGGATGTGCTGCAAGGGAGTTCCAAGCTAGAATGCATGATTTTGTTATGAGAAAGCAGCCAAGAGAAAGAAGTGTACGAAAGTGGAGAGGCAGGAGGCAGGCTCAGGGCCTCAGATAATCTCCTGAAGGAGCTGCCACTGGAGGACCCAGCTACATACCGGAAAGTATTGGGGCTGACGTGCGAAAAAATGAAGAGCTGTGGATGAAGACCCATCCTTCTATACAAAAGAAAACTGGACAGTGCACCCTCTTCGCCTGGGCTAGCCATCTATTCGCTACTGAAACGATAGACGCGAGCGGTAAAATTGAACATGTTCAAATTTATCGCAGTGTCAAACGGACGCTGCGAATTTAACGACAGCCGCCGGGTCTTTACACGC
>NC_051412.1:14584624-14586783 GCF_015228065.2 Penaeus monodon
ATGACGCTGTAGTCTCGATATTGTATTTTATATTCGAATTTCTATTCATAACTCATCTTTATTCATCTTGGTATTCTTCGTCTTCCCTTCAAGCTATCTTCAAGCAATCAAATCAGAAATCGAGCATGGAAACCGTCAACGCAATAGATCTCTTAATTAGTAACTTTTTTTCTCACAATTTCCATCAAGTATTCTTCTAAATCAACTTCTTTTCTTCTTCTTTACGACCCAAATCATGTCATGACCACGACCATCTTAATTTAACAATATACATGACTAAGTGTGAGTCGTAATAGTAAAGAACTTGCGTAAAGAATGATACTTTAAGGATTAAAGAAAAATAATAGTAACATTTTCATTTTCATTCAAATAAACAAGAACAAATACCGAGACGAAAATTTTCCTTCAGAAATAATAATGTGTCGCATACCATTCACTACCTACCTAAAATTTATTGCCTCTCTCACCAGCGTAATGAAAACAAATATTTGTTGTTAATAAGTACGTAAGTATGAGTAATATTTTGAGGACTTAGCAGCCTCATCTTTGAGAATCAGGGTTCTAGATTTTTATTTTTATATTCTTTTAAAATTTCATAAACCACATATTTCCAGTAACGGTATCCTTATCTTTCTAATTTCATCCTTAAAATAACCTTCAGCGATATAAACATACTGGCAATCACGACTCTCTCCATCTTAATAAATAACCCTCATAATCTTCTTAATACCATCCCCAAGGAACTTTCTGGAAGACGAAAAAGACGAAGAAGGAAGCCAAAGATATTACGAAGATCACGTGACTTTCTCTTCATCCGGTTAGCTTCTTCTCTAATGCGATAAGGGTTAGGTATTCTTTCTTAAGATGAAATGGGATACTCTGAGCCCCCTCTTTGAGTAGTATGTCTCAGAAACTTACTTTTTGGTTGTCGGTGATAGTTATGGTGGTATATGGTTTGAGAGAATACAGTGCGGAAATATGGTGTGAGGATGACTGAACTATAATTTTTTTCCTTGCTTTTACCGTGCTCTTTATCGGGTGTTTCTGCATTTTATTATTTATTTCCCTTCTTTCTCTAAGGTATCATATCTTTTAAGTTTTTTCATTTTTGCATTTGTTTTTTTCTTTCTTTCATCATATCTTTCGCAGTTTTACTTCCTTTTTCTAATTCATGTTTTCCTTATCCTATTTCCGTTGAAGATGATGTACCTGTAAATTAAATATCTATGGCGTTACTAAGATCTTTGTTCTTAGACCAGAAGTTCAATCTTTAAAAAAAGGAAAAGGCCTTGGCATTCCAATCATCCTGCAATTAATGTTATTTTTTTATTAAAAGGTAATTAAAAGTAAGTATACCGAGAATCGCAGAGACATTACAGAATCTACAAAACTAGGATAGAGAAAAGGGAGAGCCACTTAATACAAGGCAAGACGCTGGAGCCCCCTACACCTAGAGAGCAGAACGAAACACAAAACTGCGATTAGATCACACTAGACTTTCTCTAAGACTTAACACTTTATTGTATAAACTTGTGCCTCTCCTACATTAGGGATTTATGGCGGCACGATAGCTAGGTATTTGTGCTTCACTCGTAAAACTTTACAAAACGCCTTTGAGACTGTGCAGACGAAGGCGCGACGGCACAATTAACGACAAGGAGCACCGCCCTCAGCAATATCATTAACCATCGCTCCACACAGGACATCCTGACGAGACACCTTTGTGTCACGAGAGGCGAGACAAACGCCATGCGGAGAGGGGAGAGCAGCCACACGTTACCGCATGCTTTTCGGTTCTCAAATAGTTATCAGAAAAAAACGTCACTGCAACGGCATTTCACTCCCGTGGTATATTGGCATTTCGGCATTTTCTGGCTGGCACTTCTGAACGCCAGGAAATCCTCAGATCTTCCCGGCACGGTTGGCAGCCCTGGGAACGGTCGGATGCGCCCCTCATCCCATCTTTATATATATGATGGGATGTTGTCGGAACCGTAGCATCCAACATGGCTACTGGTTCTGCGGGGCATTCTTGGCATTCAGATGACATCCGTGTGAGATAACGGCGAGCTAAGGGCACATAAGAGAGCTGAGAGGTTTAGGCCCTTTAGATGGAAGCCAGTGCGAGGCGAAGATGGCTGCCATATGTCTCGCGCAGT
>NC_051412.1:14586808-14587207 GCF_015228065.2 Penaeus monodon
GCATCAATCAATCAGATTTAAAATTCAGTATACAGCTGAAGCAAAACTTACACAAATTAATTCTCAAGACACAATCCCACACCAGACACTTCGTGAATTAAACGAACTTCAGCGACATCCATAACAACCGTTCCGCAAACAAGTCTACAGAAGCGACGGTATCCTTTGGGCGTGTCTTCAATAATCTGTTCCGCTAAAAAGCCCAATTATTGTTAGGTGATTCGGCAGCTTAATAAAGGTTTCCAGGTAGCTGAGCGCCTTAATTACCATTTCATTAATCATCAACGGGAATTAAGTATAGTTTTCTCGGGAGATTCTTCGGGGAAAAATATTAGAAAAGGAAGGTGTTTTGTTCACTGTTGCCATATTGGAGTCCGATTTTTATTAGGAACTAAAGAG
>NC_051412.1:14587677-14588152 GCF_015228065.2 Penaeus monodon
TCTCAATTACAAAACAAATTTATTCGCATTTCTATCGAGAGAAAGCGGACAGATTACCACAATTAGTATGTAAAGAAAACATAATTTAACATGAATTCCCAACCGATAAACAACAGACTCACTATTATCCCGGTCCAAAAAAATCTGTGATACCTGAAATGAACATAGAGTGAGTCAGCTGGTAACGTCATGATAACTTGAGATTCCTAAGGAGAAATAATGCCAGAGAAAGTTTGCTTATTCGCACAACAATAAAGATTGGTTGGAGAGAGTGCGAATAAACGGAACGAAATGTGATACTTGTAAACTGTCGAAAAAGTTGCCAGTTTGTGTTTATCAATGAACAGTTTATCACAATAATACAATGAATAATTAGTAAATAGTTACATTGAGAATAACTATACCACTATACTGTGTTCTAAAACTTTCATAGTTATTATTGTTACTGGTTTAATATAAGTAGCTTTTTGATATG
>NC_051412.1:14588250-14588533 GCF_015228065.2 Penaeus monodon
TTAGTAAAAAAAGAAACAAAAAATCACTGTATTATGCATGTTATTCAATAATTATAGCTTTACAGTAAACCATGTTTTTAGAATGCTATTGAAAATATTACACTGGCGTAACTATATTGGTCATTCCGGTATTAGTTACTGTAGTCACTACCATATTATTGTTTACAAAGGGGAAAAAAAAT
Organism: Penaeus monodon; assembly: GCF_015228065.2. NCBI lineage: Eukaryota > Metazoa > Arthropoda > Malacostraca > Decapoda > Penaeidae > Penaeus > Penaeus monodon. The sequence goes on from NC_051412.1 coordinate 14,588,433, forward strand.
CACATGATCATCATCGTTTTTCTGATCACAACCAACACAAATATTCACGCGTTAAACTATGACCTCCGAAGTCAGTACGTGGCCCCACCTACTGCCTCATT
>NC_051412.1:14589128-14589249 GCF_015228065.2 Penaeus monodon
GACAGGTATGGCCACGTGGGGAATCTATTTTAAGGTTGACAATGGCCAAGTTGCGGAGTCTCATTTGGTCATCTTTTTAAACTGCTTTGCCCGTCCCTTTGCCAACTTGGGGGGTGTCTAG
>NC_051412.1:14589611-14590014 GCF_015228065.2 Penaeus monodon
GTATTTTCTCTAAATATGAACTTATGATTTCGATCAACCGTAGTTTACAATTCCTAGTAATCTATCCGAAAAATTACACTATTTCCCCAAAACTTTACACGTATTTTCAGACTAGTTGAAAAAAAAAATCGAGTTTCCCTTAAACTTTACCACAGGCTTTGAATGTGAAAAATGCCACCATATTTCCAAACCTCGAACAATATTTTCAAAAAAGCTTATTTTCTCTCCGTAGATAAACAAATATCGAATATATGGGCGTTTTAAACATTCCATACCATAGAATTTGACGTCTGATGTTTGATTGACAGGACGAGACCGACCCAACTAGCATTTTAAACCATAATTCAGGAATGTGATTTAACGAATAACCTGTTTATCTACTGACTGTGTTGAGGAAGTTTAT
>NC_051412.1:14590135-14590586 GCF_015228065.2 Penaeus monodon
ACACCTGTTTCGCTTTACTATCATTGTGTTTGTATAAGGATTGACTTTGTGAGGCTGAATAATGTAAAATGGTTGATTAGTGAATATGAAATCAATTATTGAAGAGTGGCTTATAAACTACAGTAGAGATTTATTAAAAAACAGTATTACAACCGACCGATAAAACGAATTAAAAACGCATTAATTTTCAATCGACTTTTGATTTTAAAAAAGTCTATATGGGAGATCAATTGCAGAGTCTTGCAACATCTTGCTTCTTCCTGTTGCAAGAATATCCCTTACTGAGAGTCTTCGCTAATAATAGATAACACGACAAGCAAGTGTTTGCCCCTCTAGAAGTCCCAATAATATTTGAAGGTCTCTAATCGTGCATAAACTAGAGACGTGTTTTTGCAATAATATGCAACATATGGAAGGATAAAAGGGCTGAGCATAGAGGATGGGATGATTA
>NC_051412.1:14590872-14591189 GCF_015228065.2 Penaeus monodon
CTCATCTAACCCAAATGCTAATCGGACGCGCGTGAGGAGTGAGACCCCGGGCGCCAGCGGCCTTGAGCTCCGACGGCGCTCGCTCTTGGCCAGCCCTCAGCTTGCATGCACCGGCACTTGCCAAGACGTCGCATGCCGCAGCTACTATGAGGGGTGAAGGCTTTTAGGTTGTTGGTGTAAACAGTGATATACTCCTCTCAACAGACTGTAACATCGACGAGGATTTCATTAATTTCATTCCACGAGATTTTAGGTTTGAGCTCGGTTGCGAGGGTGAAGGCTTTCGGCGCTAATGAGCTTGTTTATTGGCGTTCTCT
>NC_051412.1:14591520-14591640 GCF_015228065.2 Penaeus monodon
CATTTTGACTTTGCGAGGCTGAACAATATAAAATGGTTTGTTTGATAAAATGAAGTACTAAGATTTATTAAAATCAGTATTACGACCGACCAATAAAACTAATAAAAACCGTATTAATTT
>NC_051412.1:14591936-14592100 GCF_015228065.2 Penaeus monodon
AGCAAAAACAAGCAAACCGGACTGTCCGAAGGGTGAAATTCGAAAACGGTCGACTCGCCGGCAGCCGTCCGCCGCGGCTTTCCATGCGCATATTTATGGCCGCTATTGTGGTTCGAGAGCGGCATGAAATATGAAATTCTGCTCTATTGAACTCGAAAAGATCT
>NC_051412.1:14592415-14592841 GCF_015228065.2 Penaeus monodon
ATGACACAAACCAAAGGGGAATAACACCCCTTTGCGCCTACGAAAGGAAACCTCAGCTTAGAGTCCATGTAAATTTCTTCGGTGAAAAAGACAAAAGCTCTTCCTTCAGTGTCAAAGACCGTAAAGATTTGAAGAAAAGAATTCATAATATGTAATCACTCCAGTTGCTGAATTTCGTCTTCCTGTATTCTTTCCTCTTTCTTGCTCAACTTTTTTATCATACATAAACGGGGAGTAAGACAGAGAAAACCGTTTTAAGTCGATTTTCAAGAACAAAGATCAAACAGTCAAACCGAGGGGGAGTGCATGCCCTGTTTCCCACGCACAGAACGCGTATAGACGCGCACACGACGGCGCGTACACATATAGAACACGCATAGAAATCTACGCTCATAAGCAAGCGCCAACACATTCATATACACATGT
>NC_051412.1:14593065-14593208 GCF_015228065.2 Penaeus monodon
GCAAAAAATGGAGGTCAAGAAGATCCGACCGACCGCCGTTTCCCTGCGGCGGTATCTCCCACCATTGACCTTTGACCTCCCGTGGACTCAAGAATGACCCCTTACCTCTTTCCGTTTTATTCCTTTTTTGTATTAGTCTTCAC
>NC_051412.1:14594691-14595493 GCF_015228065.2 Penaeus monodon
TTCCTCACCCCATCTCCTTCATGCCAGAAGATCACCCTTAAACTTTTTCCCAGGCGATTAAAATCAATATCCACTCGCAAGAGAAAATCTCAAGCAATGAGATGAGAAGGAACGATGTGACATCATGGCCTTATGCAAACTCATAATTCTACGCAACACATAATGAAAAATAACAGTATCGCACCTCCTGTGTAGAAATTCTCTGAATTTTTCGAAAGAGAAGAGAGACAGAGACATGTGAGAAAATGATCTTGTACGAAATCCACATGACGAAATCTGGATTCCTATGTGAAGGATGAAGCAAATGAGCCATTGCTCCTTTATTTTCTCCTATCTTCTTTCTTTTTCCTTCTTCCTTTTCTCTCATTTCTTTGGTTCTCCCTCCGCATCCCTCGTTCCCTTTGCGTTATTTCCTCCTCTTCCTTGCCTCCTTCTCCTCATTTTGTGTACCCATTCTCTTCCTTCTTCCGTCTTTCTCCCTTACCCTTTACTCCTTTTCTTCTTTCTCGTCCTTTTACCCATCCTCCTCCCTTTTTCCTCGCTTATCCCCCGATTCCTCCTTTTTTTCCTTCTCACCCTTCCTACCCATTCTTCTTTTTCCTGTCCGTCCTCCTTTTTTTCCCCTCCTGATTCATCTACTTTCTTCTTCTTTTTCCTATCACATCCTATTTTTACCCTCCTTCTTTATTTCCTCCTCCATCTTCCTCCGACCGCGTTAGTTTTGCTCTCCCGTCCCCTTTAGCGTTACAGCACATGATCGTGACGAAGCGCATTCCAGCAGTAGCGTCCAGCATTGTGAGTT
>NC_051412.1:14595613-14595750 GCF_015228065.2 Penaeus monodon
CTGTACATGACCTTTCAGAGTGGTAATACCTGTAGAGGGCGCTGTACGGGACCACATATATCGAAGTTCAAATGTAGAGGTCCCACATTATAGCCTATTATACTGTAATCCAGCTCGTCGTAAGTGATGAGCGAACA
>NC_051412.1:14595918-14597674 GCF_015228065.2 Penaeus monodon
GGGGGGGGGGGGCAGTAAATGCCGTATTTCAGACATATGCAGTGGATAACTGTCGAGTTCATGTGGTCGCTGGCGTGTTGTGAGCTACGTGCGTCGAACACGTGTGCACGCGGCACCTGTCCTGTACACTGCATGTTCTCTTATAACGAGTGGCGGCTTCTTGTTGTCAGTAGAGGAAACCTAGTTATCTATAATTAATTACGAAACTCATAAAGGCATATGGCATTACGATCTGTAAGCAATTGTCATGTGATCTAATGCATATCACTATGACCATGCCTTAAGTATTATCGGTTATAACGCTGTTATTCCGTTACTCTTGTAAAAATAACGGTCGTCACACGAGAGGGTAACATGTAATCTAAAATGGTTTATAGCTATTAATTTATGAGTGGGTTATGTGAATGTTGGAATTGTTTTCACTCGACCCTCTCGTTTAGTTGTTATAACTAAAGAAGCTTTACCAACTATAGATTACTCATTCCACTTGATTTAGTGAATATTACATACATCATATCCATTGAGAAGGTAGACAAGTTTTGAAAATAAATAATTACTGTAAAAACAGACCAAACCTTGAACATTCATGAGTAAATTAGAGAAAGTTGCATGTAAACAGGTGGAGCAAGAAGTAACATAGAAAACGACAGCACTTGTACATAGGGGATACTACTCTAAGTCAACGCGAGGCGGAAGTTTACTTGAATGGAGTTCACACTAAAGATTAACGGAACAGTCGGTGTTATTATCCTTAATAAGGTGTTGCTAAAGTGTAGCCAGATTGCACTGAAACCTCTAAAAAAGTTTCTAAAAATCGTTTTCTTAATATGAGAGGTTTGACGTATTTTCAAACGTTATGCCTGTCCAAAAAGTAAATAATAAAATGTGTTAGTTCGCTAACAAAACCAATCATTTTCTTAAATAATATGCATACCAATGTTTTTACCTAGCATACAGTTATAACAGTAATTTCCTCCTTTGCTAATGAAGGCAAACTCTGAGAACAGATAATGATCTCTTTAAAAGAATTGCTTTTGCATGAGGCTCCCATTCTTAAGACGGCACAAATAAAAAGAAGCTCAAAGTGAAGAGAAATATGACGTGTTCGTCCTTTGAGTCATGAAACCTTAATGTGCCTCGGCTTTTTAAGCAAACGAACGCGAAAATGATGACACAAGTTGAATGACAAACAAACAAATATTCCAAGGACTGGTGCTTTTTGGAGCCGATCCCGACACCGGAGGTTTTGCGATCGATGGTATTTAAGAACTTCAACGTTTTCATCTAAATTCCTAAAATATATCAGATATTACGATGAGCAGAATAACATGAGTTCCAAATCTTAAAAAGTGAAACGAAGCATGAGAACCCACAGAACACAAGTAGTCCCTCCGAAAGCAAGGCAGGACACTCGCCATGTTGGTCCGCCTTGTTCTCTCAATGTTGCCCAGTTATTTCAAATCACATAAGCAGCAGGCAGTTACTGAGGTTACTATGTGACCCGCATCATATTGTTGCACAGGCTCCTGTTCTATATATTGAGCGTTCCTAAGCCTATAATTCTAACTCCGGGTTGAGTAAGCAGGATTGCCGGTATCCATATTAACAACACTATCTCCGGGTTGGGTGGAAATACTCTTTGGAAACCCAAGACGCTTTGTTCTGCAGTGATAAGTCGAGATAACCGCAACCTCACCGGGTACTACTTATAGGAATGTCAGACACAATATCCACTGGACCATTCAAGTTATATACA
>NC_051412.1:14597783-14598249 GCF_015228065.2 Penaeus monodon
TGAAGTCGTGTCCGATGAAAATATGAGTTTCAATTTCAAGGTTTTACAGAAGAGACATTTATCTAGGTCGCACTACTGACACGGATAGAAAAGACGTATGTTGAATATACGTTTTTACAGTCTTATGTGTTGCATCGACTATTCACTGCACACCTGTTGGTACTTGAGTGATACAGCAGAGTATCGTCTCAACAAATATTTGGATACGCGCAGGTGTTTCAAAACGAAATCACGTGATTACTTATCCCTTTTTTATAAGCGAAGGAAACATTTTGTTGTGCAGGGACTGCTTTAGTATAAAATAATTAGTAGAGGAAGTTAGAGTTCTTGATTAGGTACATTACGTATGATGTTTGCCCAGAAAATTACAAAGTCAAACCCAAAATGTTGTAGTGGTCTGTTGTTGAACTTTCTCAGCTCCTCAAATTCATCTTTCCTTCTCCCTTATTTCTTCAATTTATCCTTA
>NC_051412.1:14598344-14598451 GCF_015228065.2 Penaeus monodon
ACGTGTGCAATTTCATATTTCAAATTCATATTATCACTACAAAATATCTAAGCCACCCATGTCCCACAATTTTACCCATGCATCGATCAAGTAGCATGGTTCATGGA
>NC_051412.1:14598537-14598880 GCF_015228065.2 Penaeus monodon
CATAACGGCCACGGGTCATGTCTTCGATTTCATTAGAACAGATTTTTGTGGCCCCCGTAAGATATAAGAATAAGGAAAGCACTATGGCGTAGTCCTTTAGGCATGTGTAATAAATATTAGATTGATGATCCCACACATCAGTGAAAACCAAACTAGACTGGATAGAGTCTACTCATTTTTCCTGGCTCTTTACAAGGCATGCAATGGAAGAAAACAGTGTAAATAATATTTTTAAGTCAATTTTCATTTCCCTTCACAGTAGGAAGCTTCCTCCTCCTCCCTCCCTCTTTCCTGTACAGAACACTTCTACCTTATGCCTCTTTTTTCCTGTACAAAACACTTC
>NC_051412.1:14598980-14599125 GCF_015228065.2 Penaeus monodon
AGTTGCACGTGCATCACCCTATACCTTCCTTAATCTCCCCTAAGTCCGTAAGCCTGCTTTCGACCGGCGCCCCCTCCCTGAATCGCATTCTGGTCTCACTGATCTCTTTATTAACTCGACCGGTAAGTAACTGTGGAAAAGAAGG
>NC_051412.1:14599275-14599360 GCF_015228065.2 Penaeus monodon
CAGGTTACTTGAGGGAGTCACGGATACTGAACGTGTTAAATCATCTCATTACATTCATGAGTCTTTACCATTCCGTCTTTACCTG
>NC_051412.1:14599559-14599961 GCF_015228065.2 Penaeus monodon
TGCGATTGCGACAGAAGCCTCGCGTGAAGACTTATACAATACAACACACGAAAAGGAGCTTAAACACCGTGTTAAAATAGTGAAGCCATGCATGTTTTCCTTTGCTCTTTTCTGCATTACCAGCATCGGCATAACAGGAAATGAAAGAACAAAATAAGATGAAGAAACGATAAAAAAATATAATTACATTTATTTTAGCAGAAATATATATTTCTGATGAGGGCTTGAAGAAAAGGCAGTAAGTTTACAAAGAACTAGGCGTGGAAGGGAGAGTCAGGTAATAATTACATACTCTTGAAGCGTCAACATTTCTAAATGACTATGAACTTAATTATCTGTCAGTCGATGTGCACAGAGCTGAACAGCAGACTTGTAGATGCCAGCGTACGTCACACCCACCTA
>NC_051412.1:14600042-14600515 GCF_015228065.2 Penaeus monodon
CATGACTGGGTGTTCATATGTAATGAAACAAGCGCGTCTATTTTAATATAATATATATAAACAAAAATAAGTGGACAGATGTGAATCTTTCGACAATCGAGACAGCACTTTGTAACTACGTTTGATTACTTCCTTCAAGGCAGCGACAATCAGCGGTATATATTCTTACAAGACCTTAGGGTTTTACGCAACATTGGTAATCTTTAGGTGTAATATTCCAAGGTAGTTACTCCCCCCCCCCCCCCAGGTGAAATTTAATTTGTTTTATATACTTTCAGTAACAGCTGTAATTACAACACAAGGTGCCAGTTCTTTCGTTTATGTTGGTATATAAAGTTCTGAGGAAAAGTATTTTGTTTAGTCGGTAAGCCTGTCGCTGTGCAGGGAACCGAGTCAAAATAAATGGAGTGGAACAAGGCTTCCATAAATACTTGTGAGAATTGTAAGAGTGCAAGTAAGGTCAGAAGTTATTT
>NC_051412.1:14600615-14601139 GCF_015228065.2 Penaeus monodon
GAATTTATATCTGTGTCTTTATACCTATCTGAACAGGAATATGAAAAAAAATCTGAAGCATATAAACCCTCGTCAGCCTGTGCGACCTACAGCAGTCATAAACGCGTATGAAGCCAACCCAGACAGCAGTCTATTAACTTAGGAGACGAATAAGTGTATATTTAAACTCCATATTCCGAGAATAAACTGAAAGCAATATCAACGAAAGGAAGCAGAGAGCAACATGCATTAACGAAAGGCCCAGCACGCAAGAATTTCTGCCATGTCCGACAGGATGGTCGTGTCCGGGCGCCACAATGGGCCTTGCTGAACAATTGGCGGGAAGCGATATCATTGGCCAGAGTAAGGACAGGAAGCCACGCCCACTTATTTCATCCCAATCGGCTGTTGTGCTGATTTGGGTCATCGGCGTTGCCATGTAGAGCGTGGGGAATGTTGTGATCAGGACAGGTGATGATGAGTTGTCCTTTTTTGTTTTTTTGTTTTTCTACTTTAGTCTATTTCTGCATGGTCAATCTTTTTCG
>NC_051412.1:14601293-14601690 GCF_015228065.2 Penaeus monodon
GCTTGCCCTTTCTCGTCGCTACTGTGAAAAAGGAAGGAAAAGGGTTGTAAAAAAATCCACGAGAAAATGATTATCCATTGTTGTATTGTGTTGATTAATACTTCCGACTTTCTAATTGGTCGGAAGCTTCGGGAAATTCTCTAACTCATTACTCTTTCCATATATACAAAAAAAAAAAGATTAGAAAGGAGGACACACTTGTCCGAATTAATAGCTACGAACCACATGATTGATAGAAAACGGACATGAACTACTTTCTTGTGATGGAAGCCTTCACTGGCGCGCGCTCTTCCGCCGGCCAGACAACGCAAGAATGATTCGGTCGATAAGATGAAAGGGCTTGCACCACACTTTTTTATCATCTATCGGTGATAGGACCTGTACTGCATGGCTCTCT
>NC_051412.1:14601720-14602502 GCF_015228065.2 Penaeus monodon
CTCAAGGGATAAATATTTCTCTTAATTTATTGTGTTAAAATATGCGGGAGAATTCAACTTCCGCGTCACAGATCCAGGCTTCTTGAGTCTGGAATGTGAAACCAGACTCAAGGAAACGATTCTCGAGAGTACAGTACACCTGGATTCGTGGCCATGCGGTCCGAGTCACTCTGGCCAGGTGCTCTCTGGAATTCCGATGACGTTTCTGAAATCGGTGTGACACGTGATGAGGGACTTAGCATCTTAGCGGTTCATCTCACCGTTCTTCAAGATCGGACTAGTAACAGACTGCCTGAGGAGTGTCGAGACGATGTACTCGCTACATTCTATCTGCTTGCGATATTTAATTATTATTTGCCATGATTACTGTACTCCCCGACGTTTATATTCATTACAGTACACCTAACCCATCAGCTGTACTATTTAAGTCACCAGCCGTACGTACAGTACACAAACCAGCCAACCTAATGTATTCTTTCCCGGCTATAATACGCTCTATCTGCCAGCCAGCACACACTCGCCCCCGACCGTGCTTTATTGTCCATCGGCATTACGTACGTACGCTCTACGGCCCACGACACACCCTCATCATAACCCACTCCAAGTCCTGCGGCATCCGGCCCACCTGACTCTCGCTCCGTCGCGCCTCGCCAAGTGTAAACAAATAACCTGGTTTCTCCGACTCCGCGACAGGCGGTCACTCACTCACTCCTTTGCAAGATTTTAGCCGAGACCTTGCATAGTGCCGCGCAGAAGCCTGGGGAGTGCTGCAATTGCGACGA
>NC_051412.1:14603235-14603460 GCF_015228065.2 Penaeus monodon
CCGAGTCGACTTTAAGAAACAACAAAAGCGAGTGTCAAAACAGGCACATAACGCTACACTGTATTCCTGTGGTCGGCCTCTGTCACGGCCTCTCCACGGCTTAATAAGGTCCGATTTTGACCTCTTTACCTTCTACAGATGCCATCTTCCTTGTGTTGGAATCACTATGTGCACCTATGAATCCAATACGCATTGTCAACACTCGATTTCCATGAGGCAATTAGC
>NC_051412.1:14603554-14603947 GCF_015228065.2 Penaeus monodon
CTGACTTACCCAGAAATGGTCTTTGAAAGAAGCTAGGATGATAGAGCTCATGTCGGATGTTCCTCTCGATCAGCTGTCGGCGATTCGCTCCGTCACTGAGCACAGATCATCATCTTCATCACTGTTTAAATTACCACTTCCTACAACGATCTTGGCTGTCCGTACATCCAAAGGGTAAAAAAGGCTCTCGGATCAACATAAACCAAAATGAACCAAAAGTCCAGTCTCTGTAGTAAAATCACATACACGCGAACTCTATCTCTCAGAGCACTAGCGGGTTAGCGTAGACAAAGCGTAGCGGACTTTGCTCGACGTCCTAACGGCAAAGCGAGCGAGCCAATACTGACTGCCTTTACACCGAGACACGGACTAGAGGGGTCTGTGGCTCGTCCG
>NC_051412.1:14603976-14604088 GCF_015228065.2 Penaeus monodon
TCAATACAATTGTTTGGGAATTGGATATAGAAAGAGGGTGTCAACATAGGATTTCCCAGGAGGATCTCGTCAGCACTGGTGGCTAAAACGGGCTAAGAGATAAAATCTGTCG
>NC_051412.1:14604124-14604316 GCF_015228065.2 Penaeus monodon
GAGGGAAAGACTGAGCTTGTGTGTGGTTCTGGAGACAAAGGAAGGAAGTCACTGGTGCGGTCTGACATTTCGTCGCTGTACTCGGATAAGTGATGGAATTTATATATTTTTTCGCTCTCTCTTTTTATCATGCTGAAAAATGAAGGTATTCTTTTGTCCCCCATGATGTGGCTGTCGGACATTTTTGCGATC
>NC_051412.1:14605350-14605610 GCF_015228065.2 Penaeus monodon
CTTGTACCTGCAGAACCTGTATAAAAAATCTTTGTTACAATGCTATTGTTTCCACCTGATCTAAGCCAAACAAGGCTACTGCAGAAAGGCAAAGAATAATACAGGTAGCACATAACCCAAAGCCATGGATCATCACACAGGCACGTAATGCGAGAGTGACGTCACCCTCTCGACTCCCCTACCCCCAGTGTTAACAGCCCCTCGCATCCGCTACGTTCAGACACCCCATCGTGTGTGGGAACGGCGCGAGTCGTTCTCAG
>NC_051412.1:14606306-14606442 GCF_015228065.2 Penaeus monodon
ATCGTAGGACGTTTGTGAAAGTTGGTCTACGTGGAAGCGTTAATGCAGGACGTGCTAAAAACTGCACAGCAAAATGATCATACTAAATTGACATGCACCAAAAGAACAAGGAAAAGCGATGCACCGGATATTCACC
>NC_051412.1:14616791-14618118 GCF_015228065.2 Penaeus monodon
ATATGTTTATTAGGCAGTTTCATAAGCCAACGCGCACTTACATGAAAGAGGCGTTATAATTTCTCCAAAACCTACTATATAATTCTCCTTTTCGCTTTAATAAACCTGATCACAGTAATTCATGCATCCAGTTCATCCCAATTACACATTTTATCCTGATTAACAGCCCAAGAAATTTCATCATAATTACGCAACGGGAAAATTGGCTGTTATGTACTTAGGCAACTGGTTTATCGATTAGGCAATAATGTATGATTATTAATGTTATTGTCAATTTATATATGTTTTTTTCCCCACACTTTAGAAACATAAATTGTTACCCGGAAAATCGCGATCTCGATTTCTATATATTATTTGATTCGCTTTAAAGAGTGACATCCAATTCCCATTCCCTAAATCGAATCCCGGTACCCAAACTCTTCTGAATATGTATTGGAATACACTACACACCCAAATGATAATACGCATCTATTAAGTGAATATAACCTGTGTAATTCCATCATAGAAATATATATTCAGGCACAAGGATGTCCAGATTTCCCATAAATCGCCTCTCTTAGCCGCGCAAATCAGCCACTGGCAAAATATTGGAACTTGTCGGTGATGGAAACCATGACCCGCTATTGGAGAAAGTGCTATGGATACCGACAATTTCTTCGGATTTGACGCTTCCTTGGCGGTAAGAGAAACCAAGTGGGGTAATCACCTTATCCCTAGATGTTGTGCCTATCGGAGAAACAAGTTGTGGAGGGACAGTAACGTGCAGGAGAGTTTTAAAAGAGCGGAGAAGGAAGTCTTGACAATGACTCGGTGTCAGACCTGTGAACAGCTACATTTAGGCCGATTAATCCAGATTGTAGGCCTACCTGGCACACCTGTAGGGCCGCTGGGGACGAATTTACGCCAGCCGGGATCCTATGTTTGATCTTGGAGGAAGGGAACGAATCAGATATCCCCCAAAATAGGAATATTTGGTGTGTATCGCCTCGGGGTCATTGGAAATATTTTTTGACGTTACTGGAAATCGTTAATAAAACATACAAACCCCAATTTCCCTTCACTGCACATCTAACACATTGCATTATCCCAGGGACTGCACAGCCATCGTTAAATTTTAGTTCAGAATAACTTTTTTTTTCAAATGAGATTTTCTAGGGTCGAGGACACGTACAACAAAGGAACTTCTTAGCCAGATGGTCCTTTTCTCTGCTTGATTCTTTTGCAAGCTTTTATTCTGCTTCTGTGTGATGTATTCTGGACGTTTGAGTGTCGATTTTTATTGATTGATATTTATTGTGTTACCTTTAGTCTCGGTTCTTGATGATGA
>NC_051412.1:14618161-14618304 GCF_015228065.2 Penaeus monodon
CAGTGGTATTGTTTGTGTAAAGTATTTTTGATATTGGATTTTTATTTGGGGGTGTGACTTGGTTACGTACTTTCTTGGAGGTCTAGAATGAGAACACTTTACTTGCATCATATTTTATCAACTGGAAAGCAGTGCTAGCTATT
>NC_051412.1:14618327-14618639 GCF_015228065.2 Penaeus monodon
CTTCTGACCTTCATCATGTAATTTTCTCATTGTAATCATACTGGCTGTGTTTTATTCAGATCAAACTTGAAACTTGTTCTTGTTCAGTAATCTGAATTCTGACCCAATATTAATACTGTGTGTAGTGGTCACCTCTTGCGCCTCTGCTCCGTGCTTTGGCCAACACACCGGCATACATTTTGTGGCAAGAAGGAGTTGTATACTTTGTGTCGTACAGCCATATGGTACTAAGTTAGCCTTGGCTGTAATGGACAGAACAACAAAACATGAAGACTTTTAACAATGACATTTCCTTCAAAAGAATGAGCTGGG
>NC_051412.1:14618728-14618888 GCF_015228065.2 Penaeus monodon
TTACCTTCAATTTATTCCTGCAGTAGGGGTGGGGTCCTCCCTATACCCTCCTTTATTAGCACTTTGTACCAACTGCCACAACAATTTTGTTATAGAAAATATTTGTGCCAAGCTGTGGCGAGGAGGAATTATAGAAAACAGACTGTAGAAAAAAAAAGGA
>NC_051412.1:14619078-14619562 GCF_015228065.2 Penaeus monodon
TGATTAGGAAGTTTGTGCAAGATGTTGAGTAATAATTAGGTATACATTTACTTCAACCTCACTAAGATTGGAAAAATCTAAGGAGGCTGATATAGATAAGGAATAATATACACACACTGGTACTACACACCACAAGGAGACTAATTCCATAGGGATTGGAAGGGGCTGGGAACAGAGCCCCCATTAGAGGATTTCGGCAATTGGGTGGAGGACTTAATATAGTTTATAGGTTCAACCAGCCATCAAACTTTGTAGGTATTCTGTCTTTCAATTATCAATGCTGTAATATGCGTGAATATCTATTTTCCAAGGGATTTGGTGGTTCTTATTGTCAACTTGCAAAGAGGTTACCATTTTTTGTCTATATCCATGATGGGCAAAATTTACTATATATGATATGGCTATGTTTTTCACACAACCAAATGGTTCAAGGAATCTTTGGCAGTAATGGATAAAACAACAGAAAAGACTCATCTTTTTTTTT
>NC_051412.1:14620012-14620121 GCF_015228065.2 Penaeus monodon
AAAATGCAAGATAAATATCTGTGAAACAAAAGATTTAACAGGTGGAGCAATAGTAAAAGGGTGTGGCCTCGGAGCAATAGTAAAAGGGTGTGGCCTCTTTGTATACTGG
>NC_051412.1:14620184-14620248 GCF_015228065.2 Penaeus monodon
TAAGGTTAGATGCTTGTGCGAAACAAAAAAAAAAAGTACAGTTTAGTGCAACCATATGGTGCAA
>NC_051412.1:14620382-14620452 GCF_015228065.2 Penaeus monodon
TGTGACTATCATAAAGAAAGGGGGGGGGTGGAATGGTTAATATTTTAGGTCACAGCCATCCTACATTTCT
>NC_051412.1:14621676-14621800 GCF_015228065.2 Penaeus monodon
AACATTCATATTATAACTTACAAAGTTAATGCTGTAAATGAAAAATTACTTACATTTTTTGTTCTGTCCATTACAGTTAAATTTACCTTATACCATATAGCTGTGTGAAACTGTAACAATGCTA
>NC_051412.1:14621876-14622070 GCF_015228065.2 Penaeus monodon
GCATGACATATTTTGTGATCCAAATCTGTTGATTTCCCTCAGTAGGGAAATGCAACAGTTGGTTGTGGGCTGGGAGTAAAGCCCTTGGGTGAGGAAGAATTTAGCTTGTACTGCAGTGTTTTTGGATTCACATGGGCCAAGGTTGTTGGCTGGATTGATAGGGACTTAGTAAGCAGTTGTATCCTGTACTGGTC
>NC_051412.1:14622132-14622404 GCF_015228065.2 Penaeus monodon
TTTTAGTATAGGTTTCTCATTCTGGGTGATATAATTAACTACTTGATTGTTAGAAAGATTGAGTGCACTACAATAAGCATTTGGTGTCTTGTTCAGTATGCAGTGGCTAAAGGGTCTGGGGGCAAAGCCCCTGGTTTAGTGCACATCATCATATAGTTCAAGAACAAGAACACATCAGATATTTTTTAGCAGTAGGAAATGAAGGTGAAAGCTGCTGCTGCAAATATTTTTCTACCTTCACCTGTTGGCACCAGATACATGTGAAGTAAAGT
>NC_051412.1:14622532-14622763 GCF_015228065.2 Penaeus monodon
TATTATTATTAGTTAAAATATGCAAAAGAACTGCACTTAAGAAGAAATGAGTCAGGTAGGGAAATAGGTGATCAGTAGGGGTCCTTGGGAAGGTTTTTGGTTCTTATGTTGATTTCTGTGGCAGTTTGTGGGTTTAGGATGGAATTTATGTGCTCTTTTGTTTGAATCCAGTGAATTAGTCTCCAGTGGGTGTGTTCCTATTGTAAACTTTTATATAAGCATGGTTATTAC
>NC_051412.1:14622790-14623347 GCF_015228065.2 Penaeus monodon
GGATTAACAGGTGAGATCAGGTAGCCTCAGGTATCTGTGAAATCATGTATGTCCTCTGTTATTTAATGAATTAGAATCGCAGCAGAAATTCCTAGTTATACAAGGTCTCCTAGAGTTTGAGAGTTAAGTACCTTTTTTTTCTATTTTCCTAATTATTACAGTAGAATGAAATAACCAGGGGTCATATAATTTGTCTTGTGTAGGTTTTATTCCTTAACCTCAAAACTCCTCCCATGTAATGTGTTTTGTCTGCACAATGTTATATAGAACCACAGGCTATGAGGATTTCATAGGATAACTTTTTTTTCAGATTTTTATGATTTTGTATGAGTCTTCAAGAGTTTAAACCAAATGTAATTGAAATTTTAAATTGCTGAGAAAAAATATATAGGTACAGTTTTCTTGCATGATAGTTGGACTGTTATGATTGACAGTAGATGGAATCAATAAAGTAATGAGACCTGTGGTAATTTTCATCTGAGGTTCAGACATATTTGAATTTAAGAAGTTATATGATATAGATAAATAATACTTGTTGCATCTCATTTGACATACAT
>NC_051412.1:14623760-14624742 GCF_015228065.2 Penaeus monodon
TAAATAATTTGTCACCCTTCTGTTGGAAGAGGAACATGAGGGATGCTGATTATCTACAATGAAGCTGCTGCTGCTTTGGGATTGAAGGGACAAGGGGAGTGCACCATAGCTATATCTGCAACTTGCCTCATAGTTTGTGTACTCTTAGGAACTAGGTATTTACACAAAAAAGGGGTTCTGTTTTTGTTCCTCCTTCTTTAATGCATTAGTAGTAGTTAATAGAATTACTTTAGTATTACATTTTAAAATAATGAAAGTAATTGATTCCCTAAAACAGTCAGAAAATCTTAATCTACTTGAATTACCACACCAAAATGTATCACATTTTTTTTTACATATTACAGTCTCACATGTTGGCTACCATGTTGGTCTTTATGTACACATCATAGGGTCTTAGGAGTCATGGACTCTTCATATTTTGTTAATAGGTGAAAAGAGCAATACCCAAATATTAATTTACTGTTTATTCTCCCACATGTGAAATTAATAAACGACTTCTATCCAAAACCAGTCGTGCTTGTTCCGTGTACCATCAGTATTTCTTATAAAGTGTTTGAGTATATTGTGTGGCTGAAGTTATAGATCAGAGTTCTTAAACATTTTTTTAGACCATATAAATGCAATGGATTCTTGTATATCTCAACAACTCTTATTCTCTCCATAGCCCGATGATGGATGCTTGGAAGGAGGACCTGAGGACGAAGAATATGATGCTCTCAACGATGAGACCTTCGGGTCAGCAATGGTGGACGGTGACTGGGAGGAGGGCCACGAACAGATGGCCACCCTCACAGAAGCCGGCCGAATTAGCAACAAGCACAAACAACTTCAGAATGCTTTGAGAAGAGATGTAAGAGCTTCTTTTGTGTGTATGAGTAATTTGTGAATTATTGTGCTGTTTTCTGATTTTCATTTTGTGTGGTGTTATTTGTCCTATAATTATCTACATGTGTACATATACTGTCTTCCCCCACCCCATAGT
>NC_051412.1:14624951-14625627 GCF_015228065.2 Penaeus monodon
ACAGGGATCAGGTAGGCAAAGCCACGGACACCTTGATGACTATAGTGTTCAATCTGAATATAAAGGGAGCTATGCCTCATTTCATTAGAGACAAAGGCAAGCAACATGTTATTGTAATATGCAGTTGTTGAATGTACCTGCAAAAATAACCCATAAAAGATAGAGGATTTATAGTTTATAAAATAAGCGCATAAGTACAGAACTTAATTCATTTCCACAACAGTTATAAAATATGTTTGAGAATATAGTACAGCTTCCAAGACAGAAAATTATGGTCATTACAAAGATAATACAAACATATGGTAGAGCTAAGGTAGTTTTAAAGAATTTGTAGCTTCTAGATTTCATTCACTCCCTACCCTCAGATCACAAGCAGTGCAATTGAAACAGGATTTTGAATTGAAAGTATAAATTTGATAAATATGTTATTACTCAATTTAAATCATTATTAGTTATCAAATGTGAAAGGCCAACAATATTAACATTTTGATCACATATACTAGTATTAATATAATTAATAGTATATGAGAAGCAATTACAAAGTTAATAAAAAATGTTAACATAATTATTCATTTAATTCTTCAAACATTATTATTGGTTATTAGTCATGGCACAGCCCTGCCCACCAGATGATTACACAACTGGAAGCAGTAAGGCCTCCTATAAATCCAAATTG
>NC_051412.1:14625699-14626833 GCF_015228065.2 Penaeus monodon
AGCTACAGGATTAATCTGTAATTATTTTTTGATACAGGATGATGGAGGCTTAGCCACGGATTTTCACAACTTGGGTCTAGGACGGTTTGGTAGCCAAGATGGAAATCGGTTTGGAGGTTCTGAAGGTGGTAGGCTGGGCCAAGGCAGTGCACCCATCAACATTGTTGGGTATCAGTCTGGATCCACGGCTCACCACCATCACATGAGCTCGGCACTCCTGGCTGGACCAGATTTGCCAGGCTCCCCATCCAACAGCATTTGGACGCCCTCACCTGTCCTGGACAAGCTCCTCCCAGTCAGTCATCATTCCCCTTCCAATGGAGTCAACCACTCCTTGAACCAGATGCATGTGCTGAACCAAGGTGGGATGTCTCAGCCTTTGGGACTGCCTTCCATTAAGACCGTGGCTGAGTTGGAAGAGGAATTGAAGATGCAGCAGTCAAGGGATCAGACACCTCATGGCCTGCACATGAATGTAAATACTTTATTCCTCTTGCAGAAATTCTAAGAATATATTGCCATCTATTATCTGTTATTAGTATAATTTGCATTGCTCTTATACACAGTTTTGTAAAAGTATGTATTACAAGTAAGGTTTATTTTTTATTTGATATTGATAGGTTGTGAGAGCAGAAGACTTAGAGAGGGAATTGGCACGACAGACAGCTAATAAGCAACCACATCAACAGCACCAACATCCTGGGATGAATAATCAAATGCCAAACCACCACCAGTATCTACCAAGACAAGGGTCATTCTCTGGTGGAATGCCTAACAATCACAGCCAAATGAATAGACCGTTTCAGAGGCCATTTGGTAGTCCAGGTTTGTGCCACAGTAATTGTTATTACTTTTTTTCCTTTTCTAATTTGATTCTGTTTACTCACATGATCCAGTGATCATTAATCGTTTTCATAAATTCATTTTAATTCTGGAAAAAGTAAATAACCAAAGATATGATTTGATTATCCTGTCATTGGCAATAAATTATTGTCATAAAGACAGTTCTTAAGACTATTTTATTGCTTTGACAGGAAACTTCCAGAATCAAATGCCGCATCTCCCACACCAGCATCATCAGCAGCAGCGTTATATCAATAACTTCCATAATAACAATAACAAAGGAATGTTTGG
>NC_051412.1:14626872-14627135 GCF_015228065.2 Penaeus monodon
ACCTCATGCACACCCTAACCAAGGCCATGAAGGGTTCAATAACTACCACCACCATCATCAGAATAGCTATAATAACCACTACTCACAGCAACAGCAGCAGCAGCAAAATTACCACCACTACAACAACCGTAATCCTGACAACCGTTATTTCAACCATAATGGCTTGGACTCTTCTAGAGGTGGAAATGAGAGAAGAAACATGGACAGAAGAAACTATGACCAGAATCGTGGATATGATCAAGGCAAAGGGTAAATTCAAGGAT
>NC_051412.1:14627274-14628095 GCF_015228065.2 Penaeus monodon
CCTCCCCATCATAAAATAATAATATATGTTCTAAGTGATTGCAATTTCTTGCAGTCGCCAAAATAATAGCCGTGATGACTACTCTGGTCACTCTGGTGGACGAACACGAAGGGACAGTGAAGCAGAATGGGAGGAATGGCATCGTATGCGGGAACAGGATGAATACTGTGGTCTCATGACTCCAAGAGAGAAATCATGGCTGAAAAATATTCAAGCAATGCAACTCCATTCTGACAGCCCATACCAAGATGACTATTACTATGTGGTAAGTTCTGAATGGAAACATTTCTGAATCCTCTGTCGAGGATGATGAAGGGAAGGGTGAAGTGAGACCATGTGATTCCACCCTCACCACTCGTCCTTTCTAAACAAGAAGAGAAAATGTACATCAGTATGTTTTAGATGAATTCTTTCTTCCTTTATCTTATTATAGGCCCAAGGTTGTAAGCTATTAATATTTGATTTCAGATGTATAGTGTAAAGCAACAGAGGAAGAGGGAGGAAGAGGTGATTGAAATCGATGGACTCCAGTTGCTCCTGCCTGACCGTGGGAAAGATGGTGGTCGGGAGTACGAACCCCCAAGGCTGGAAAACTCCCTTGGCAAGTTGCAGGTTGTTAGTGTTAATGCTCCCAGAAAGATCATTGACCTGCAAGTTGTGCACCTTGACCCGTCCCACCCTACTACACCACTACAGCGTGAAATGAGGAAACATAGACATCTCCTTTTACACATAGAAAAGGTAAATGTGTTCAGATGTACTCAAGATATTATAACTTATGAAAAAGCATAACTGTTAGAGTTAGTGCTTTGATTGTTCAT
>NC_051412.1:14628232-14628967 GCF_015228065.2 Penaeus monodon
CTTTCTAACATATTCAGCTTTTCAACGTGATGATGGAGTTGGATGATCTGGAACGCAAAATCCGTCTCTTGCCTGACTGTCCCACAAGAGATCTCTTCCAGTCAAAATCTCGTACATTAGCCTCCAAGCTATGGGAAAATATACATGCAACACCAGAAAGATTAGTACAGTTACTGTGTATAAGGAAGGGAAAGGTGAGTATGATTGTGAGGCTTACAAAAATGTATTTGCACAAATGTTAAAGATGCATTTTTAAAATATATTTTGACATTTTGCTACATTGATACCTGATTTCAGTTGTGCAAGTTTCTGAGGTTAATATATTTCTTTTCAGAGTTTGCTGGTTCGTCTTTTGAACTGGCTGGGTCCAAATGAGTGTGAGAAAGTTGTCATGACAATACTGCAAAACATGACACTTCTGTCCAAGAGAGACACCCATGACCATCACCTGGAACTTTTCTGGCCAATCACAGACCATCTTATAGACTTGGCTGTGCATCAGCAGCTCTTAGAATTTGCATCAGCTCTCACTGCACAAGGAGGGGGACCTCAGAAAGCAAACCTGGTGTCTGCTCTGTACAACAAGGTATGAATCATTTCGTTGAAAATGTTGTACAATAGCTACATATGAGGGAATACTAGGCAAATTTACAATTTAGAATGTTTATTTGTTTGGTGGAGCTGTAGGAAACCACACTACTGTGCCTTGGTTGTGAGTATAATGAATCAGGAGTG
>NC_051412.1:14629467-14631650 GCF_015228065.2 Penaeus monodon
TAACCTTAAGATCTGAGTACTTAGAAAATTGAAGAAACATTATAAGTATCAAATGGAAAATTAAAACATTCTTTCACAAATTAATTTTGTTACAGTATGGTGTTAGCTTGCTGATGGCACTTATGGTACGTGGTGAGAGTCTCCTGGCAAGTCTCGAAGATTCCCCAGAGTGGCAGGAGTTTCTTTTAGCCATAATCACTGGGCTTGTAGCCGTCCCTGACAACACAGGAAAACCTTCAAATGATTCAAGCAAGACTCCCAGTGAAATGCCGCAAGCTCTTCCTTCAGTTGCAGTGGCTGCATCACCTCATCGCCCTGCCCAGCACCTAGCTCGGTGCAAAGCTGCTGACCCGGCCGTCCTAAAGGTGGCCCAAGAGAAAATGATGGCCCTTACAGTCAGTCACACCAAACCCAAGGGTCAAAGTCCTGCCAAATCTTAGTCCTAAATTGTATTAGGAATTTTTCGAAGAAAACCGTGATTTTTTAAATAGCAAATCAAGTACTTTTCTTACGACAGTTTGTTCAACTTGTCCTCTCTTTTTTTGGGTGGGTGGGTCTTAATTTACTTTAGGACTAGTCCCAGGAAAAAATTCAAGTGTTTAACTGATAACCAGATTATAAAATAGTAATTTATTTGTTTTGTGCTGTAGGACAATTGGAAATATTACCCAAAGACTGTTTTTAGTGGGATTGTAAATCTAGTGAGTGGGTCACCTACAGTAAGCAGAGACCATAGACAACTGGCTGTAATTGCATAGGGATTCAGTTAAGTTTTCTCACCTCTGTCAGTGTCTAGCTAATCTAATGTTTCATGTATTTTTAGAATAGTTTACAGTTATTTTACACCAGAGTTATCAAGAAACTGCCACAACAACCAGTGTTCAAAATTATACATTGATGAAGTGCAGCTGTCTGAAATGTTACCAAACAGTCATTCACGGATAGCGATTTGGATGTTTATGATATTAGGAATGAATGTTGAGATGAGATGGTATTCATGTGAATTTGGTGCATAGCAATATGGGCTATGAGTTGGTGCTTAGTTTGATGATTCGTAGTAGCTTTTGGTTGTACTTCAATAAGTTTGGAATACTCATTACACTGCATTGTTATTTAGTTTAAGATTTATGGAAGAAAAGGTAAAGCAGTTTGTTATATGTGATGAGTAATTTACTCATAATACAATACTCATTGTATTTGTCATCTATATACTTTGTTAATTAAATACATTTTAAAATTTCTGAATTACTACCAGGCCTGCTAAGATTCATCATTATGTAGCAAGTGCATTGTACTTTTTGCACATAAGCAAATTCAGTTGTGCTTGAGATACACAAGCCTTCCCATAGAAATGAATAATCTTGAATCTTGTTACTGCTGAATGTGCTTATGTGACCCGAGAACCATGAAGAGCATAGCTAGTGATTTTTGTTGACAAAAGGATCAAGACTCTCCCCACTCTGCTGATGTTGGTGACATTTCTCATTTAAAGATGGAAATCATATTCAAGCAACTTAGCCATCATCTGACAAATAACTAAGGTGTTAGTTAATCAGTCCACTAATCATTGTTATTTTGAATATACCCTAGGAATGGTCATAAGGGATGTTACTCTACTGTGATACACAGTATATCAAAGAAGTTCTTCCTTTGCTTTTTATTTCCTAAGCTAACAAATCCGATTATGACAAAGTGTATGCGGCTTTCACTCGTACGCAATACAGTTCAGTCCTGTTTTTATGAGTTCAGTTTTGATATGGGTATGAAAGCGAAATATTGTTCTACTCATTACAACTTACAATTTATAGATTTGTAAATGCAACAGACATGGGAGTGTGCTAACATTTTTGGGCAAACTTAAAAGCCCCTCCCTCATTTTTGTTATGTAAATCAAACATCTGATGTACATTTTTATATATGGTTCTAAAGATTCTTTTATGTTTTTTGGGCAGGACATTATGCAAGTTTGTTTGTAATTAGCTGCTCGTGTGAGGTCTGTGGGGCGATATTGGTTAAGCCCAGGCTACATTTGTTTATGGCCTTCCAACACAGACCTTCCTGCCCCCACCTCATTTTTTTTTTCTAAAATACACCAGTGGAACTGCACATGTATTTTTATACTCCTGGACATACTCGGTCCCATGGCAATGGGACTAACGTGATTTGTATATATTTGGATATTA
>NC_051412.1:14632387-14632972 GCF_015228065.2 Penaeus monodon
GTTCAGTTGAAGACAATGTACAAATTTTTAAAAGAAATATCCAAATACTTATTTCTTGTGGGAAAGATGCAAAATACATGCAAGATATTTGAATGGTGAATATCACACTACAAAAACTCACTCCTTTCTCCATTCCAGATTTTGGTGGAAAGCCAATAGGTAATATGTCCTTAACCGTAATGCACACAATGTTAAGCCTCTTCCAGATCAATAATCCTTTCACTTTTTTCTTTTTCTTTTTTAAGATGTAGTTTTCAGACTGCCAAAGAAATAAAAATCAATGAGATATTTAAGGAATTTGTAAAATAAAACACCAAAGGCCAATCCACATAACCCAGCATGATTGGCCAACACATTGGCGGGCATCCGTATAGGTGACATTACAGGCGAGAACACAATGAGGGAACAACTTGTTTGCCGAAGTAGTTTGTCCACCGGCAACGTTATCTTTACTTGTGCCCGGCTGTGTTCACTATTATGCCAGATTGTGTGGCCAAACCTTAAGAAATTGTTCAACAAAAAATAAAGGTATTCCTTAACTCGCATGCCACAATCATTGATCTCTTATAACTAGAAGAAAAAAAT
>NC_051412.1:14633389-14633580 GCF_015228065.2 Penaeus monodon
TATACCTCTGACACAGTTCTAAAGAACAGACCCTTTTCGATGTTCATGATGGCTATAACAAACAGAATTAATGAGCTCTTCAACTTACTAAGCTCATCACTCCCACCATGGCAGTAGCTCAACCAGGGATCTTATATTTTTGACATACTACTGATACCTTCTTAATATGTAGTAATATCAAGGACCCCCCC
>NC_051412.1:14636371-14637769 GCF_015228065.2 Penaeus monodon
TTACCCAAGTGCCGTTCATCAGCGCTAAACATTCATAAAAAGCCTTTATGCCATGGAAAATCAAACGGGTACTGAGAAATGCGGATAGGGGGATGTTTACACTTGATCTGAGAATACCTGACTTTTAATTATTATTACTATGGACCTTTTGCCTAGGGCGAGGACGCAACCTAGCCAAATAAGGTTGGGTAAAATCAGATTTCTCCTAGAATGGCTCTAATCGCAATTGAAAATTTTCCCACCCAATATTCCACCACAGTTAGACTTTAGTTAAGAATTAGTTACTAACTACCCTAATTTAGAGTTATATAGAGTTATGGAACCCATCAATCTCTATATCTATAGTTCCAGGTGTCTTAAGCCTATTTTTTTATATATAACTGAGAATATTTGTATCGGTGATATATTTTATAACACTGATTTCGTTAATATTAAGTCATACTAATACGACCATTCTTTTGTATGGCGTTTAGTCGGATGTCATAAAAGGTAACCGTTTTTCCTTTCCGATATTTGGCTCTCGATAAAATGGCAAGCATTCATATACAGAAAATCAAAATCTAAAAGCATTTCTCATTTCATATCTATTAATTTCAATCGCTATTGTATAACATTAATTCACCAGTAATTTAAGAAATGTCCATAAACCGGTATTATTTCCTGTAATCATCAATATTTCTAATAATCAAAATATGATAGATACAAGATAGCATAATTAAAACAAACACATCATCCAAAGATATGAATAAATCCCCCGCAAAAATAAAATACACACACCTGAAATAACAAAATCTAACAAATTACATTTCGAATTTAGCGCCCTTACCTTGCCAAAATGGCCGCTAGATGGCAGGCCGGATTGTTGTTGTTGCCCCTCGGACTCTGATTGGTCGAATCGTCGTTGCTCCTCGGCTCCGGATTGGTCAGACTGTCGGAGCTCCTCGCCTTCTGATTGGTGAGCTCAGAGATTTAAAGCAGTGGCGCTGTTTGCTTCGGGGGGATTTAAAGCTTTCACACTCCGTTTTTCCCGATTTTTCCGACCTACGAAAGGATAATCGAACCAGGAGTCGCGCGGGGAAACATGGAAGATGACGTCGAAGGTTTGAAAGCCTTGATATTGGAGGAATTGACTCGTCTGGGCGTGCAAACCACCTCCGAGGGCAAGGCGAGCCAAGGGGGCAGCAGACTCCTCGCCTACAACACCAATGCCTCCAAGTCCGGTAAACTCAAGTCCAAGGGCAAGAGGAGTCCCAGGGCGTCCGCGGCCAAGAGTCCTCACACGAAACAAGGCCACTCGAAAGGACGGGATGAGAGGAAACACACGCCCAAGTCGCCCTTTGCTGCTGCGAAGAGAAAGGCTGAACTACGGAAGCAGAATGCGAAGGAAAAAGTAATATG
>NC_051412.1:14637807-14637917 GCF_015228065.2 Penaeus monodon
CAATTTTCATTTCACAGTCTTTAGTTTGAATAAGTGTCGAGTTCAGAAGTCATATATAAGCTCCATGGTTACTTGTTTTTGTATTTCAGTTAAGTTTCATACAGCCATCT
>NC_051412.1:14638326-14638447 GCF_015228065.2 Penaeus monodon
AGCGACATTGAGCTAGTAAGGCAAATGATATATGGAAATGACAGAGCAAATGAATCTGAAAACTTATCTTCTCTATACGTGTGTTGCAAATGAAAAATTTATTTGATACACGAGTGTCAGA
>NC_051412.1:14640946-14641069 GCF_015228065.2 Penaeus monodon
ATTAGTTTTTTTGTTTTGTAGATTAAGATGGCAGCTTACAAAACAGAATATTTGTCTTATGATTATCTATTTGTTGTGTTCTATCCAATTCACTTTAATCTTGTTGTGTTCATTTGTAAGAAA
>NC_051412.1:14641318-14643243 GCF_015228065.2 Penaeus monodon
GGAGCTGGGGACTTAATCTCTGGCAAGGGAATCCATACTGCAAAGAATTGCCTATATATCTTGTTATAGGTAATTAACTTCAGTTACATGTAAGGCAAAAAAAAGCACTATGTATCTTAAGAAAAGGTTATAGGAAATTATTCTATATTAAACTCTAAATAATGGCGTGAATTTTTGGTTTCACTAAAATTATGAAACCTTGAAGTACATGTAATCAAGTTCTTTGTTGAAGAAGAAGTAGCAGAAGTAATGTCACTAAGACTGAAACTAAGATTGTTGTAGAAACTATTAACATTTTCTCTCCTTTTACTTGTGAGATTTTGACATTTCAATCTTTTTCAGGGATTAGTGTTTGGGAGAGAGCTAGGGCATGTTCCTTCAGTATGTGTGTACATGAGTGATGGTACTCAAGTTACTGTCGCAGAGTTCCTTGTGGATGTTTGCAATCTCGTCCGCAGAAATATCACAGTTGAAGGCATTTTTCGCAAGGCTGGTTCATCACAGCGACAAAGTGATATTAAGGTGGGAGCAAGTAATGATTTTCGTTTTGATAGAATGATATTAATATTTTTATTGCAACTTTTATTGTCAGTTCTTGCACCCTCTAATATGCTATGTAATGTGATGCTGTCCAAAAATTACCATTTGACAAAATTTTCAATGTTATTCCTTCCACAGAAACTGATCGACAGTGGAAGCAGTCTTCCCAATAGTGTTCATGTTATAGATGGTGCATGTCTCTTGAAGCAGTTTCTCAGGTCACTGCCAACTCCACTCTTGTCCTCAGAAGTTCATAACAAGACCATAAAGTACGTTCTGTGGTATTTTTGTTGTTTGTGGTATTTTTCATGGCTACCTTTTGTGCTTGCTTTTTGTTGATTAAAATCAAATCCAGATATTTAGTCTTTCAAGTACAATGGCTTATACCTTCAAGTTTTCAACTATGATTTTTTTTTTTTTTTAAGAACCCAAATTACATTTTTTTGACAGATGTATGCAACTTGGAAAAGAGGCAAGGGTAGAAGCAGTGACTCTGTGCACAATGTTATTACCACTGGCTAATAGACACACTCTTGTCTATCTTATGGATGTAAGTAAAGTAAAAATAATTGTATGTGGACATGCTATAAATAAATGAATATATTGTTTCTTCTTTTATTGGGTTTTCAGGTTTGTTCTTATGTGGTGTTTCTTTATCATAGTTTGAAGTAGTGTTTTTATTCATATTTATGATAGTTACAATAATAATTGATATTATGGAATATGACCAAAATATGGTTTATAAATCATGATTTTAAGGATTATATTGATTTGCTATTTCAATAAACTGTGGTATTTTTTCCTCAGTTTCTTTCAGATGTCGTTGCTGCAAGTGGAAGCAACCTGATGGATGCACATAATTTGGCAATAGTGTTAGCACCCAACCTCCTACCAACATCAATCACAGTAAACAATAGAAAAGGTTCAGCAGGGCCCTTGCATTCTGAAGATGCTATGCTTGCAACTAATATTGAGATTTTGCAGGTGAAATGGGGCTTTTGTTTTGGTAGAAATAATAAGGTTAAAGTATGAAAATTTGAAATTGTCACTTGGTCATAGAAAAGCTTTCTATTTAGCTTTTTCTTTTTTTAGTTTGCTGTTAAGGCTTTTTGTATCTTTAGGTTTAATATATATCTGGAAGACATAAAGTGTCATTTATATGTAAACACACCATACTATTCAGAATTGTTTTCAGAATATCCATAAATTGAAAATAGATTCTGAAGATGTAGTTGTCATTTGTATTGATATTGGTCATAATTTTTGGTTTTATACTGCAAACTGGCTGGAGTATGAAACTTGCACTTACAATTATTACAAAACTTAAGGCAATTACAGTATAATCATTATGGTTATTCAGCATGGAAAGCATTTACTGCTTGATT
>NC_051412.1:14644374-14645049 GCF_015228065.2 Penaeus monodon
GTTACTAATAGAGAATGCTCCAAGGTTGTGTCGTCTGCCAAACAATGTAGCGCTCGCTTTGGAGCACCGGGAACAGAGCAGATCAACAGAAAACCTACTTACACCAAGTGAACCCCATCCTGTCACCAGGAAAAAGCGCCGCAGTGCCTCAATACACAGTATGTTATAAAAAAGAAATGTCTAAAAAATTTAGAGCAGTGTTTGAGGTTATTGTCAACTATAACCAAATTTGGTGACAAGTCATTTCACTTTTCATTCCTTTATAGGACAATAAAAAGAAGAAAAAAAATAGTTTTTGCAGTACAAGATATAATGCAGAACATTTTCCCACGATTATCAATATTCCAGGAGAAATGTTGTTTTTAAAAAACTTTTGTCCCATTGCCAGGATTGATGACAGGTTTGCGACGTGTAGTAGGCCATTCCTCGGGTGGTGGTGGCTCTCCCATCCGCATGTCTGGGAGTGCTGAGTGCCTGGACTCTCTCCATCTCCACCCAGGTATTGCTCTGTCCCCAATGCCAGGATCTGGGGGTTCGCCAAGGAAGCGCAAATCCTCAGATGCATTTGATCTTGGTCTCGAAGCCTGCAGGTCAGTATGCTTGTGGTCAACTTGTATGTGTGTTGCCAATAAAGCTTGTAATGCATGTCCTCTCTTTGGGTTGTTGGTTGGGCTG
>NC_051412.1:14645104-14645501 GCF_015228065.2 Penaeus monodon
AAGTACAAATTTGCTATGAACCTCTTCTCTTGCCGTTGGTGTTGGTCCAGTTGCAGTGTGCATGTTGACTTAGTAACGCAGTGTGTTGAGAGGCATGTTATGTTCCAGGGACCCAGCTGACCACCTCCAGGGGCCAAGTCCGCCATCCCACAAGAGGGCCAAAGTTGAGGGTCATGGGGGCAATGTAGGGGCTTCTGCTACTACTACTGTGGATGCTGCAACTAGTTCTGTCTCTTCTATTCCTCTTACTGTAAACCCCTTTGCCTCATCTGTGAGTATATATATGTGGATTATATATGACACACTTGCCATTTCATTGACTTTCAAAGCATATGGATTTGAAAGAAAAATTAATGAGCTAGAACTGACTAAATATTAAAATATTATAGAGAATTGC
>NC_051412.1:14645589-14649078 GCF_015228065.2 Penaeus monodon
TTTTTTTTTTGCTGATATTGCTTTAAAGACAGACACTATCAGAACACCTACTTTGAGACATAATAGGAGTGTGATACTAAAATTAAATTACTTCTTAAAACCCTGAAATGTATGCTATAAAAGTTACCAGCATGCCCTCTAATATGGCAATAGTGGTGAATAATTTTCATTTTAATGCATCTTGTATTAAATGCTTTGCTTCTCCATTTTATAGGCGAAGTCAAGGACCAAAATGGGCCAACCATTCACCATTAAAGAAATTCCAAGCACGTGGAATGTATTCCCCCAACCAAGCGCACAACCCTCCATCATGGGCTACTCCAAGTCGAGTCTCAAGAGATCTACTTCAGCGAAAGTCAACACACTCCCCAAATCCCCGGGCACTAACCTTCACACAAACCACCAGGGTGTGAGCAGGAAAAGCCTAGGTCGCACAGAGCATATTGGGGGCAGAGCTCTGATCTCAAAGACCAGTTTGGATATTGCCAATACAATAGCAATGGTGAAAATACCAGTAGTGAAAAGAAGAAGCTGTGATATACCTCTAAGGTCCACTGAAATGAGGGGAAGCATTTCTGAAGACACAACCTGGATGAGGCGTCGAAGCAGTGGGAACTGGAGGAAGAAGGAGAACGAACCTGATGGTGAAGATGTTTCCACTTTAGGACCCCGGGGAGTGCCTGATGGGGCTGAGTGCATTTTGCGGGATAAAGTGATGCCAACACCAGCCATTGCAGATACAGTAGAAACTTTGGAACAACAGTATGACGACATTAAGTCTGTAGTTAAAAATATGGAAGAGGAAGTTGACAAGAACAATGTGCAGCAGTTAAAAGAGACCTACTTCCCAGACAGCTCTTCATTATCAGCACAGAATATGAGCTACTCAGAAATGATTCAGAGTGCCTATGAGCGAATGAAGGTTGAAACAAAGGACCTGGAAATTAGCCCTTCAGACAATTTATCAAAGAGATTAGGGAAGGAGCTTAAAATCAGAAATCGCAGAAGCAGTGAGCATAGGGTCATTCGATCCCCTAGTGAGAGAAAGATTGGTACCATTAGGAGACGCTCAAGAGAACTTGTACAGAATGCAGCAAAGAGCCTTATTAACGTAGAGGATACCCCAGCTAATAAACCTGCTCAGACGCCAAGGATGAAAGGGGCTCTCATGCAGACACCTATCAATACAGCATTAAAGAGGGGGAGGCCAAACTCAGTGAAATCAGGTCTTCCATTTGTGGTGAGGGCTTTGAACATCAGCTCAGATTCAGTAATGCCAGTTGATGAAACTCCAAATTCAAGCCGCACAGTTGTTGTCAACAGGAGAAATGGTGAACAGGAGCAGATCCAGCGTTTACAGATTACAAATCAGAGTTTATACAACAGGTCAAATGAACGAGAGAAGATATTTGAAAATTCTGAGGTGTCTGGGCTAGAGAATACAAATAGTAATTTATCTCTGAGTAGTAGCCTACCTGCATTAAACACTAATGATAGTCTGATGGGAAGTTTTCTGGAGCAATTCCCTGGACCGATGACACGTAGGCGGTCTAGTATTTTGTCTGCCTCCGCAAATTCAGTTCTCTTGATTCATTCCGCTGAAAATTCAATCAGCATTGAAAACCAGGGTGATGGTAGAATCACCATGAGCTGTCATTCCAGTGAGTGTATGGATGTAGATGAAGAACCCATGAATAATAAAGAACAAATGGGTAACCAAAACAAGTCGGCTGTTTATGCGTTTCCTGCTGTTGTGGTTCCAGAATCAGGTAGAGATGAAAGCTGGGTACCTGCAGCAGATTTCATTGATCACATTGAGGATATGGAGGATGATCAAGAGGATGGTGTAACTGAGAATGCAGGAAGGCCATCACTAGCAGCACTCATGAAACAGAAAAAAGTGACAGCCAATGTGCGATTGTTTAGCAATTTAGAAACTGCAACCCCTGCTCAGAGGAGACAATCAAGAATACGTGGCACTCCACACAGACTGCCTCCACAACGTGGCGCAAACTCGGAGTGCAGAGGAACTAAACTCAAGCACACTAAGAGTATGCCTCATAGATCTACCATGACCCCACGTGAGCTGCTGAAAGCAAGGCAAAAATCATTCCATTTTGATAAATCTCCACACAATCTTGCAAAAGTTGCTGTAGTGTCTCCACTGAAGGAAAGTACATGGATAAACATTCAGCAGGAGCATTCCAGGGAAACAACAAAACCCCACCGGGGTGAAGCAACAACCCCGCAGCGGAAATTCCACGATGAGGTAGGCTTCAAGACACCCATCATACCAAGGAATTTTCTACGCAGCCAAAGTACAAAGTCCCCAGGGACACCCTTTGTCACTCCAGCTGAGACTCCCTCCGCTCAACCACCTAAACTGCCCCCCAGAGCAAGTGTTAAACCATCACCCATACGTGTTCAATACAGATAAATATAAAAAGCTCTCTTCATATTAGTCATGTGTTATTTCAGTTTGTTTTTTATACAAGTCTTACTTTTGCTTTACTGGAAATGCCATTGCTTTGCAAATTAAATTGTTTTAAGAGAAAATTTATAGATTGTAGCTTAGTTTCTAAAATATCTTTGACATCTGTTTTCCCCTGTGGAACATTTCTTTGAATTGTCTTTTAATAGTTCTGTATTTTCATCACCTAGATTTAAATACATTTCGATACACCTGAAATAAACAAAACTGGTACTCCAGAAATAAACAATACTGTTTTTATTATATTGTTGCCAGTTGATTTTTAGGTATTATATCATTCCATATTTTCACACATATTACCCCATGTTTTAGTTCATTTCACTGTGTAATTACTTTATAAGAGATTTATATCATATGCCTTGGTTCAGTCCAAATTGTTTCTTTTATCTTTCAACAAAGGGATTTGTTAAGTCTTGTTTTATAAAATCTGTGCCATACTAAAAAAAAAACTTTTTTTTTTAGAATAAGTGGATCAGGACTGTTAGCTTTGTATTTTGACTTTGCCACACATAATAAATTTTTAAAGAGATTGCTCTTGTTTGTTTTCATATAGCTTGTACACAGTTCATTGTTGTGATAAATTTATCTTTCATTTGCTTATTATTGCTCAGTAAATTGGATGAGTACCATTCTTACTGATATTTATGCATTTAATAGTGATCTTTTGTTGCATTTAAGGCCTTGATTGATTGTACCTTGATAATGAATAATACATGTGGAATAAAGATTGATATTATGTGAATAATAAGTAGCAAAAAGGCTGTGAGAACTCTTATTTTGCATGATACAATGTCTATTAAAAATGGTGCTCGGAAATGCAAAATCATGTTTTCATGACTGTAATTACAATTGATAACTTTTCCTGATGTAACTGCATAAAGTAAACATTTTGCCAAATGTTATATGAATTCATATTATGATTATTTAATCTGAGTGATAAGTTAATCAAATTAACCCAATGCTGCTGTACTCTTTTTTTTTTTGGGGGGGGGGGTGTC
>NC_051412.1:14649440-14650098 GCF_015228065.2 Penaeus monodon
TGAAAAGAAAAGAATGCAAAAATAGTACTTGTTTATTCATCAGAGATTTTGGAGGTCCTAACCCAGTCATGGAATTCTTGCTTTTAGAAATACGTAAAGCAAAATTATAACATTTTTCACAAGTACTGACCTCTTGCTTTAATATTTAATTTACACAAAACAAAAGTAATCCATCATGCAAAAGCAATATGCTGGAAAATCAAGTACATTTATGCTTTGCTGTGGAAATGGAATTACATGTATCTACTACACATGTAGGTCGACTTATTTTATGGAATAAGTGGTATTTTATGTAACCGTTCTTCCGAAGCCCTTTATCTTGTATTCTATTATACCCTGTAATCAAAACCATTAACTTATGTGCAGCATGCTGTGCCACTCC
Organism: Penaeus monodon; assembly: GCF_015228065.2. Classification (NCBI taxonomy): domain Eukaryota; kingdom Metazoa; phylum Arthropoda; class Malacostraca; order Decapoda; family Penaeidae; genus Penaeus; species Penaeus monodon. The sequence goes on from NC_051412.1 coordinate 14,649,823, forward strand.
CATGGTGTCTGTGGTATTTAATATGTGTTCTGTTTAATAAAATGTTATGCCTTATTTAAAGATTTTAATGCCGATGGTATCCACATGATGGTCGTCCTGGAGGGAAGTTTGTGAATAAGTAGTTTATCAGTTACAGATATAATTAAACTCATATCAGGAAATTGACACAGAGAAAGAGAAATAACTGCATAAATTGTTATTTAAAAGAACCATTAGAACAGTAACAATAATTAAAGTGACACTTATTACAGCTACTGCTTGCCATTTCTAATCATA
>NC_051412.1:14650591-14652191 GCF_015228065.2 Penaeus monodon
TTGTTGTAAAAACCATCATTGATTTGAATAAGCATTTTTGTATGTATTTTGTAGAAATTTTACATATCATTTTTTATGGATCTGTAGCTATTACGATACTGTAGTGAGTATAAGCATGTTTCCGACATGTATCTATATCTGTCAATCAAATGGTAATTATTAACGCACCGATGTGATTGTTTTTAAAGCGAAAATTTGAATTTGGCGCCACTATTATAAAGATTGTCATGTTGTTTATCAAACCATTTTTGCGTTCACAAACGCAAGAAATTTGCCTGTACTAATTAAGAATTAACAATATACACATTCATTGACTCTAAAATATAAAAAAATCATGTATATAATTCTTTGCCGATCTTTTTGCGCACCAAAATCGACCAAGTTGAAAAAATAATCAAGTACCCATATTCACTCAATCCGTCTCCGTTTCACCCCCATCCAATCACACCTCACATTCCGACTTTTACGAAATAGAGAGAAAGCGCGTGCCCTCATCGAAAAGGCTCAGAGCCGTTCCGCTCGAAGGTAAGGATCCCTGACGTCCGCCATTTTGTTTTGACCAACTCCCGTGCGCTCTCTAACGGCCGAACGAGAAGTGACGAAGGTAACATTTCCAACCGTAATTAATCCCATTTGCAACCCTTTATCACCCGCAAATCTATGCTGTCCGCACAGTGCTACATCCAATCAACCGCACCGTGCCCCAAAAGAGGAAGGAGAAGGAGCGTAAGGCCGCGAAAAGGGAGGAAAAGAGGAGAGCCAGGAGGATCCAAGAACCCTCGCTCGTGATGCCCCCTACTTTTCACTCTTAAAAGCTCTAAGTGTAAATTTGTCCGTCAGATTGCGTCGTTGTAGCTCTTGTAGCCTCAAATTCCGTCAGATTGCGTTGTCGTAGCTTAGTCCATCTTGCTTTTCCCGAATTCCAGTGGAGGGATGGAGCAGCTGACGGGAAATTCTTTTGTCATTTGCTCTGCTTTTGAGTCTAATAAATGGAGTGTTGAAGACACCCCCTTCTTATTAGAATTTTTTTCCCCCATTTCATCTTCCGTCTTTTGTGTTTCGTCCTGTTGTCTTTTCCTGCCTCTCTGCCCTGATGTTATCCCGCGGCGCAGTTAGATACTTATATTGTTCCTCCGGCGTTGATGTTATATGAAGAGAGATCCATATTATCGCTATTTCTTTTGTCTTCGTCCGAAAGGCCGACGTCCCTTTTGATCACGGATTTCGGCGTCAAGGGGCGCTATGTCTTTAGTTTAGTTTATTTTAGTTCTCACGTTTATTAAAGATTTTATGGTTTATCAACACATAACCTATTGTTTAAACAAATGAGAGGTTTTGAGTTATATATTTTTTTGTATATATAAATGTTTAGGGATGAGGTTTACTCTTTATACAGACATCCTCAATAAAAATATAAAATAATAATTATATACACAGCTTAGACTCTGTTATGGTATTGTAAATTTTCAGGTGTTTATTTGTTCTGGTTAAATTTATGATAATTCTTGGTGAATGAGGCTGTGCCTTTGCATTGGGAGATGGTAATTTTGGTAAAAATTTAATTGATGATTAGGGAGTAGGTAGCTAATTGATTTGCTAC
>NC_051412.1:14652354-14652925 GCF_015228065.2 Penaeus monodon
TACGACATTTCTGCCATTTATATTCTGGCAATATAGGACCTGTAGACCTTTCTGGTGATTTTTGGTCAAGAAACAGCTCTTGCTCTGTCTTGTTATATTATGTTTAATAGAGGTTTGTTGTCTTTTGCTGGAGTACCAGAAGTGCTGCAGCTTTAATGGTTACTTAGGAATGTGCTGCTGTTGCATAGGACTCATTTTTACTGTTAAGTAAAAATGAGAAAGTTTTATGTATATGAGCTCATTAAAATGTAGTTGACTGGGATTTGTATGTTGTCTGTTATCAAATGAATTGGTGTTAGGGTTAAGCTTTTTGACTGTGTGATTCCCTGTACTAACCTCTTATAGTCGGCCATGCCTATAGCCAACTCATCATGACGTGTACGGCTAGGGGTGTCATGACTCACTAAAGCGAGTCGAGTGGGAACTTCTGATATAAACACTGAACTCCTAGACCAAAAGGGCATGATACAAATTTCTGGCACCGGCATTGTAGGGTTAAAATAGGGAAAAGGACGGAGGAAAATGTTTATTATTTTTTTCATGCAGCCATCCAACCTTGCAATTCTTGTTT
>NC_051412.1:14653165-14653695 GCF_015228065.2 Penaeus monodon
TGCTGTATTACCATAGTGGGAGACTACCCTTGTACCAAAACTATACCAAAAAAGTTGCTGGTGTTGATTATTACAAGGTTAGATAATGTGAATTTTGTTGATGTGAAATAGAAGATGAAATATACTGGATCAGTATATTCTTTTCAAGAGGAAACAATTTTTTTTATCCACAATTAAAAGAGATAAAATTAAAATCTTTGTTGCCTTTTAGTTGTATAAGTATATGTTGCTTAGCAGGTAACATGTTTTCAATTATAACCTTTTGTAGAGCATTCATAAATCTTAGTTAATAGGAAAACCATCATAGCACTAGCTTCTTAATTTAAATTTGAAAATCTGATTGAAAATAAATATATCTCATATTTAAAGCAGTTGTATTGTTAAATGCTTATGTTTTGTAAAATATAATTAATGTGACTTGGGGAATGTTTAAAGATGTGGAGGCAACTGTGTTATCCATTTGAATGTCTCTTGAAAGCATGCAGCTGTTGATTTTCTTTCTTCTTGGTTAACAGTTTTAAAGATGTTTT
>NC_051412.1:14653720-14654578 GCF_015228065.2 Penaeus monodon
ATGAGAATTCCCTTTGTTTCCATTTCCTGTATAACACTAAAGGTATCTTTCAGGATGGAGGGGAGCCAGGCGGGAGAGACAATAAGTGATATTCACAACTACCTGGACACCTTCAATAAAGAAATACAAACTGGTGACCAGGCAACCTCAGGTAGATTATGAAGTTTTTTTTTTATTATAGAATGCATTTAATAAAGAAAGAATAAACAAAAAAGAAATTTGCACTTAATATACCACAGTTAGGGAGACTGAAAAGTTACATTTACTTTAATATTTTTTATTTATTTGTAATTATTAACTAATACACTTTTACTTCTGAAAAATTCCTTTGGTAATGCTTATTATTATTCCTCCAATTCTCTGCAGGTGATGTAGCTCAGGTTTTCGTTGATGAATCAGGCCAGTACTTCTATCAGAATGTTGACGGCAGCCAGCAACAGATGGTGGTGGTGTCCTCTGAGGGCGCAGATGGTTCAGAAGGAGATGTTGGGGGTGGAGGGACAGATGGCTCAGTTATGCTTCATACAGAGGAAGACTCACTGCATGAGGTATGGGAGATTTTTTTGTTTGCATCTGATTTGACAAAAGCTTGTGTTAACTTTGGTCATTCTTGGGACTCTGAGTGATAAAAGTGACTTATTGCACTCTGTCAAGGGGTAGGAGGTAATTTAAAGCAGATATTAGGTTAGGTATCCCAAGCAATTTGGATTTGTACTTAATGATGAGTAAAGTGGTGCCTCCAGATGACGTAGTTCATGTCACGGCTGACTTTGTGATATTTAGAGTATAGATAATTTACCTGCTATCCCACTCTCTAACTACTGCTGTGAATCTGTAAATAACCTTCACCCTAATTTT
>NC_051412.1:14654668-14654748 GCF_015228065.2 Penaeus monodon
GCCTTGTATATAACTGCATACAATGTCTATTTTTATCCTTCAGTAAAACTTCATACCATCTTTTTCATAGCATAACACCA
>NC_051412.1:14654879-14656291 GCF_015228065.2 Penaeus monodon
TGAAAGTGACACACCAGCTGAGTTTGAAATAGGGCAAGGAGATTGCACATACTCCCTGGAGGCATTGGGTTAAAAGTCATGGAAGTATTGAGTTGAATTTCTTTTAAGACTTAGATTTGGTATTTAATTCCACAAAACTTTCAGGATGGCGACAGCTTATCCCAGAGTCAGGTGGCCCTTGGGGAGGATGGTACCCTACAGGTAATCTCTGGGATGGATCAGAGTGAAACGAGCAACCAGGTTGTACTTAACACAGGTAAGATCTCATGATATATAGTGCTTTCTTTGGGTCTTTTTTAATAATTTTTAATGATAACTTTTTGATTTGAAATATTAAGGTAGTGTATAATACTATTTGACTTTAAAACTTTTACTATTCAAACTTTGATGATTTATTTTGTTATTTTACAGGTGACAACAATCAGATTGTTACAATTGTCCCATCCAGCACAAATCCTGGAGAAGTCAGTTATGTTCTCATTGTTGAGCAGTCTGGAGAAAATGACAAAGACGACACTGTATATGATTTCAATGAAGCTGATGAAGGTCTCAGTTATGTAAGTATTTCATTATTGTTCTAGTATTTTATTGTGTTAAATTGACCTGTAACCATGATAACTTTACATGAAACATTTTATGTTTTGATGATTATTGATTATTTTACTGTTATACATTTGAGAAAGAATTATAAATGGGATTATTTATTGCATGAGGATGCTAATAGTTGATAATTTACAGGAATCTGGTGAAGAAGACGATAAAAAAATGATGCGGATAATACACAAAAAGTCCCAAACTGTTACTCAGGCCCATATGTGCAACTATTGTAATTATACCAGCCCAAAGAGGTTAGATAGAAGTATTGGTAGATTATGTGAGATTTGGTGTTTTTTCAGTTCATAAAGGATTTCTGCAAAATTTAAAAAAAAATTTTTAAATTAAAAATTTAATAAAAAATTTTTTTTAATGATTTTTTAAATAATTTTTTTTAAAAATTTAAAAAATTTTTAAATTGTTTTTTTTTTATAAATTTTTTCATTTTAAAATTAAAAATAAAATTTTTTAAAAATTTTTAAAATTTTTTTTAAAATTTAAATTATTAAAAAAAATTAATAAAATTTTTTTTAAAAAAAAAAATTTTATTTTTTTTTTAAAATTTAAAATTAAAATTGTTTAAATTAAATTTTAATTTATTGGGTTTTTTTTTTTTTAAAAATTTTTTAAAAAATTTAATTTTAAAAATTTTTAAATCCCCAAACAAAATTATAATTTTTTTTAAAAAAAAAATTTAATTTCTAAAAATTTTTTAAATTTAAAAAAAAAAAAACCCCCCATTTTCCAAAAAAAATAATAATCCTAATTTAATAAAAATTTTTAAAAGAAAAAAAACAAAGTTGGGGAAAAATTTTTTT
>NC_051412.1:14656839-14658683 GCF_015228065.2 Penaeus monodon
TTTTTTAAAAAAAATTTTTTAAAAAATTTTTTATAAAAAATTTATAATATTAAAAAAAAATTTTTAAAATAAAAAATATAATATAAAATATAATTATATAATATTTTTATTTTATATATAATATAAAATATATAATTAAAAAAAATTTTAAAAATTTAAAATTTTATAAAAATAAAAAATATAAAAAAAAATTTTTTAATAACCCTTTATAAATATAATATATATATATATTATAAATTTAATTATAATTAATATTATATAAATTTATAATATAAATATATAATATATATATTTATAATATTAAATATATATATATTTATATAATTAAAAAAAAATATAAAAAATTTTTTAAAATTTTTAAATTAATTTTTAAATAAAATTTAAAAAATTATTTTTTAAAAAAAATTTATAAATTTAAATTATATATATTATAAAATTTTATATATAATAAAAATATTTTTTTATAATATATATTTTTATAAAAAATAATATAATATAAAAAAATTTATACCCTTTTATTAAAATTGTTTATATAAAAAAAAAAATTTTTTAAATATCAAAAAAAATTATTTTAAATATATATATATTTTTTAATATATATTTTTATTATATATTTTTAAAAAAATATTATTTATATTTTTTAAATTTTAATATATTTTTAAATAAATAAATATTTTTTTTAAATTTTATTTTTTAATAATAATATAATATATAATTATTTTTATATATATTTTAATATATTAATTTTTTTTAAAAATTTTTTATTTCTATAAAAATATTTTAAAATTTTTATATAATTTAAAAATATTTTTATTTTATAAAATATTTTTTAAAAATATAATATTTCCTTATTATATTTTTTTAATGATGTTAAAAAATTTTAATTTAAAAAAAATTTTTTTTAAATTTTAAATCTATTTTAAAAAAAAAATTTTAAAATTTTTAAAAATTTTTTAAATAAAAATTTTATATTATTTATATATATATATTTATTTATATATTTTTTTATAAATTTTTAAAATTTTAATATATAATGTTTTAATTAAATTTTTATTTTTTTTAAATTTTAAAAAAAAATTTTTTTTTAATTTTATTAATATTATATTTAATTTTTATATTATAATAAATATTAAAATTACCTTTTGTTTATTTTTAAAAAAATTTTTAAAAATTTTTTTAAAAAATTATTATAATATTTTTTTATATATTATATATTTTTAAATTTTTATATTATTTTTATTATTTTTTAAAAAAAAAAAAAATAAATAAATTTTTTTAAAAAATTTATAAAAAAAACAAAATTTTAAAAATAAAAATTATTTTTAAAATTTTATTAAATTAAAAAATTTAAATTTTTCTAATATTTCAAATAATTTTTTTTAAAATTTTATTTTTTTTTTTAAAAATATTTTTTAAATAAATTTTTAATATAAAATCTTTTTTTTTTCATATTTATAATATTTATAATTTATTATAAATTTTAAAATTTATAAAAAAAATTTATAAAAATTTAATTTTAAAAAAAAATTTTTTTTTTTAAATTAATTTTTCATAAAATTTTAAATTATATATTATTATTTTTCTATATAAAATTTTAAAAATTTAAAAAAATTTTTTATATTATATAAAAAATTTTTTATTTAAATTTTTATTAATTTAATTTTTTTTTTTTTTAAAAAAAAAATTTTATTTTTTTTTTTTTTTTTATTTATTTTTTAAAATAAAAAAATTTATTTTTTTTTTTTAAAAATTAAAAAAAATTTTTAAAAAAATTTTACATATTATTAAATTTATATTATTTTTTTTTTAAATTATATCTTTATTTAAAAAATTTATAAAATATA
>NC_051412.1:14659980-14661030 GCF_015228065.2 Penaeus monodon
GACTTTTAAGCAAAGATTTTTCCTTGTTTCCCTTCGGTAGAAAAAAAATGAAAAAATTTTTAAAAAATTTAAACTTTGTTGTTTTCCCCTCCTTTAGAACTTCTTTACCCTTTTGGGAAAAGGCTGTTAGTTTAGGCTGTGAAAGTTTCAAAGAATTTTTTGCGTCTAATAGCTAATACTGCACGAATACTGTACTTGTTGATGCTCAGTTATTTTTCTGTGGGGCTAAGGTCTGGGCTTTCACTGGGCCAGACCTTAAAATAAGATACTTCAAATCTTGAGCCCAAATTTTTTCTCATTTTGTTTCTTCAAGACATGTTTACATGAAGAATGTAGCCTTTGTTTTCTCAAAGACAAATCATCTCCAAAAAGTTGAGCTTGTTCAGCATCTGATTGGCTGACAGTATTATAAAGTCTCCCACACCATAACATGTAAAGCATCTCCATACCTTTAACTAGGCAGGGTGCTTACCTGTCTTTATGTCAGAAGTACAGGTCACTCCCAGGTAACTGAGACACAGTCACAGTGCTCTACCATCCCAAATTGGGCACTAAAGTTTTGGTAATGTGTCTTCAAAGGAACCACTGTATAGTGTTGCCTAAAGAAAATAATTTTATTTGCCACTGAAATCTCCAGTAGGAGTGTATAGAACTCAAAGTTGGTAGCTTTATGATGAATTACCTTTTTGGTAGAGTCTGTAATGTACATCTAGTGTTCCTATTTTTTTCTTTTTAACCATTATTTAGACCGTTGTAGCAGAAGTTTTTTATTTAGCTTGATGATATCAGGTATAGTGAGGGAATATTTTTTCCCTTTTACAATGTTTGATAATGACAATGAAAAAGGAATTCTGGTTTGGATGTTGCTCAGGGAACAAAACCGGTTTTAATGGGGGTGAGCTATGTCCAACGAGTGTGGGGGCCCCAAAACGATTGATCCATGTTAAAAAAGCACACCTCAGACAAAAAGCTCAAGTGCAAGAAAGTGGGAAAGCTTTTTTAGACAGGTGGGGGGTTCTTTTAGTATTTTTTTAAAATTTTATCTTCCCC
>NC_051412.1:14661755-14662779 GCF_015228065.2 Penaeus monodon
CCTCCCTTTAGGACCGAAAAATCGGCATTGAAAATTAAACAACCCACTTCCCCCCCTTTGAATTTAAAGAAGTGTGGGTTAATTGTTCCCTTTTTTCATTTTTACGTACTTTCAAACACACCCTCCCCAAAAGGAAAATTAATGTATGGTTCCTATTCATACAAAAATGGATTCAATTGGTTCCCCTCAGAAACCCCTTTTATTGGATATTGAATAATAAAGAAAGTTTTTCACATAAATTTTAGTTTTGTTTTCCCTCCCCCCACAAAAAAAGGGGGGGGTGTTTTTTGGTTTTAGTTAACTTGCCTGTTTATTTTTTTGGGAAATTCCCTTCCTTTAAAAAGACTTAAACGGGGATCAAATCTAACCCCAAACCCCGCGAATCCCCCCCATTTGAGAAAAAACTGAAGCCCCCATTGGGAAGGGATTTAGCACAAAAATTTGTTTTCCTTTTAAAATGGGTATTTATGTACTTTTAGTCCTCCTTTTCCTTTTAAGGGTTTAAAGGGATGCAAAAAATTTTTAAACAGATGACCCCTTTGTTTGGGGATTCAGACTTTTAAAAAATTGTTATAATTGTTTAACAGAAGTTTTTTTTTTCAAAACCCTATTTCTTTACTTTTCAGTTTTTTTAACCAAGGTTTTTTGTAGTGTTTTTGGGGGTTTTATAAAAAGTTTAAACATTTTTGGCTGTTTAAATTTTAATTCCCCTTTTTCCTTTTTTAAATATTATGACATGGAATTATGTAGATGTCCGACAAAGGGGCCCAAGCCCTCAAAAAAGGAAAACAAAAAGAATTCGCTTATTTGGACACGGTTAAAAAGAAGAAACAAAAGAATTATTGGGGGAAATTGGGAAAAAAAATTTAATATATGTGTATTAATTAACCCCTTTTTATTTTATTCGCTGTTCTATTTCCCGGTGGAGGCCAGGGAGAGCTTTAATTATGGCGGGAAGGACAGGGTGGAAAAGATGTGGTTTAAAGGTCTTCCCGTAAAAAAGTTTCGAGGCATTTTTTACATT
>NC_051412.1:14663008-14663561 GCF_015228065.2 Penaeus monodon
TTTTTTTTATTTCCCTTTTTTTCCCCCGGGGCCGGGGGGGAAAAATTTTTGTTTTTTGGTAAAACGGGGAAAAATTTAAATTTAAAAAAAAAAAGGGAGTTGAAAATTTCCCCTTTTGAAAGCCCTTTTTTAAAGAAAAAGGGGGTTTTTTGGGCCTTTAAAAAGGTTTTTTTTTTAATAAGGAAATTTTAACTCAGAGTCTGTAATGTACATCTAGTGTTCCTATTTTTTTCTTTTTAACCATTATTTAGACCGTTGATATGCATGAGTTAGTTTCATTGAGCTTGATGATATCAGAGTATAGTGAGGCAATATTTTGCCCTTTGACAATGTTTAGATAATTGACAATGAAAGAGGAATTCTGTGTTTGGATGTTGCATCAGGGAACAAGCCGGTATATGCGTGTGAGCTATGTCCAACGACGTGTGGGCGCAAGACAGATCTCCGGATCCATGTTCAAAAGCTGCACACCTCAGACAAACCGCTCAAGTGCAAGAAATGTGGGAAAGCTTTTCCAGACAGGTAGGTGGTTCTTTTAGTATCTTTGACTGAT
>NC_051412.1:14664189-14666550 GCF_015228065.2 Penaeus monodon
ATGGACAGATAGATCTGGCAGTTGAAAATTAAACACACACACTTGCCACATTACCAGTAATGTCCAAAGATAGTGTGCTAATGTGTTCCCATTTTGTTCATTTTCTTACAGATATACTTTCAAGCAACACAACAAATCCCACGAGGGAGAGAAATGCTTCAAGTGTGACCTGTGTCCGTATGCCTCGACCTCAGCAAAGCACCTGGAATCTCACATGCTGGTTCACACTGAGCAGAAACCTTATCAGTGTGATCAGTGTGACCAGGTACGATGAAACGAAATTGGTCTTTCACATAATATTCACGATTATTGTTTTGTGCCTTCTGGCCCATAACACCATCATGAAGTTTGGTGGATGTTATTATTGTGTGATTAGTCAACTTGCACATAGTCATTTATGGATATTCCTCTTGCAGGCTTTCCGACAAAAGCAGCTGTTAAAGCGGCATCAGAACCTCTACCACAACCCAGCGTACATCCCCCCCATGCCTAGAGAAAAAACTCAAGAATGCCCTGAGTGTGGGAAGGCATTTAGACACAAAGGTTTGTTTCCTCTCCTTTTCTGAAAATGGGTATTTATGTCACTTTTCAGTCACTCCGGTTTCCTTTTAAAGGCAGTATTAAATGTATGCATACATATTTTTCAAACTACAGATGTACCCTCTCCTGAATTTGGGTGCATTCAGACTTATATATTGTGTATATATTGAAAATAATGTAACAGAAGTATTTGATTGCACCATACTGTCTTTAGCTTTTCAGTCTTTTAACCAAGGTATGTGTAGCTGTTTTGGGTTTATCATAAAGTGTTAATACATTTTTGTGCTGTCTTACAATTTTGAATCTCCCCTTTCCTGTTAAAGGTAACTTGATCCGGCACATGGCAATTCATGATCCAGATGCCTCCGCACAAGAGAAAGCTCAAGCCCTCAAAATAGGAAGACAAAAAAGATTGCAGCTTATTAATGGACAGCAGGTGATAAAAGAATCTGAAACAAAAGAAATTATTGCAATTTGAATCAATTTATATATATGTGTATCTCATAGTTAAACTCCTTTTATTCTCCTTATTCGCTGTTCTGATTTCCAGGTGGAGGTTTACACAGGAGAAGTAGACGAGGATGAAATTATGGCTGTGGAAGGACAGGATGGAAACCAGTATGTGGTTCTAGAAGTCATTCAGCTACAGGTAAAATATTGCTTATCTAGAGGTCATTTGTTTTTATCAGTTAAGTTTGGTTATTTTTTGTCTTCCTTTTTTCTCATTTCAACCCATCATTTTTTCTTAGTAAATACCTATCAGTTTTTCTCTTTTGAACTTGTGTTACAAGGGATTTATTCTGTTAGAATGTTTTTACTGATTAACAAGATAGGCTTAAACAAATTTCCTTTAGACTAACGTATAATCAGAGAATGTTTCTTTTCAAAGTATGCTTGTCTTCTTTTTATAATAATATTCATTTTAACTAATGTAATATGTGTGAGGACATTTTTGTAATCCCTTGGATTCAACTAGTTTGTGTACATAGGCCTCTTGTTTGTTTCATGGGAGTAATGGTCTCTGCCAGTCTGATAGAGTTGGATCACAGGTACACAAAAAGTTTGAATGGAAATGCAAAAATTGACATAGAAAGTGCATGTGATAGGGCCATAAGCTTTAAGTAAACACACTAGGAAGTTCTGATATTTATATGTGCATTGTAGGATATTGAGATTCATCTTTTACTTAAATGATGTACTTAGATTAACTCTGTCTTTCAGGATGGAGAAGGGCATGTCATGATGTCAGATGGAATCCCAGTGGCGGATAGTTCCCTCGATGGAGCTGGAGTTGCTAGTGTTTTAGGCTCTTCACCTTTAATGGTTCCCGAGACAATAACTGGGGACACTATGGGTAAGTGTTTATAATAGTTTGTAAAATTTTTATTATTATCCTTTTACTGCTATTGTTGGAACTGGAATGAATTCATGGAGTGATCTTTGCAAAGCTGATGAAGTGTGGGCTTATGTAATAAGATTAACTACATTCAATAAGTTGTTTTTAGTTGCTTTATAACTTCCATCTTGCCCAGCTTTGCTGAATGCAGATCACACTGTTTTGAGCAATGATGTTAAGTGCACTATTTTTGGTTAGCCATTTGATGACTTTATATGCATCTGTATGAGAAAGGATTATTTTCCTTTTATATAGTACTTAGGAAGTATAACAGAAATACTATTCGTGGTAGCAGTAAAAGGATGATTTTTTTAGCAGTATAATTTTGTGAACTTGAGTTATATTCACTTAATATTTCAAGTCCTAATGGCTTAAAAATGTTTTCCTGTAGTTGGTTTCTTGTATATTGTACATTCTGCATATTA
>NC_051412.1:14667079-14669860 GCF_015228065.2 Penaeus monodon
TATAATGAATAGATATGGTAGCATTATGTGTAGAATTTTATCTATTACCAAATCTAGGTTACCAAACACTAAATATTGCTGTGCAGGCCCTATTGACGGGACCTGTTTAGTTTCAGATCCTTCTCTTCTTGAACTCCAGCAGAAGAAATCTGAACTGAAAACTGAAATCAGTGCAGAAGCTAAAAAGGAAGCACAGAAGGAGATGGAGACTTGCTTTGGCTTTGATGTGAGTTCTGGGATATGTAGTGAAATGACAAAAGCTGCTTTAAAATCATTTTTGTATGATTCTTGATGATATTCTGCTTAAATATTTTAAAGATTATCAAATAATCTCAACTGTGCAGTGTTTGAGAGAAGAGCTTATATATTAGATACTGAATATATAACTTTCATGAAAACATAGAGGTTACCTCTGTTTTTCTTTATCTTTACAGGATGAAGATGAAGGACAAATTCATTTGGAATTTGATGAATGAAGTGAACTACAAATCATTAGAAATCAATAATATTTTGATTTTTTGTATAGGAAAGATAATTTTTTTTCTTCTGAAATGTGAGTTTCTAAGTTAAGAACATTTGTGCTGTGATTATTTTTTTTGTAAATATACTTAAGTGTTATCTGTTGACATGACACAAGCAGAACACTTGTCTGCTTCAGCTCTAGACATGATTACTGCCTTTAGCATGAAAATTAAGTAGATATCCTGGAGCTGCATATCTAGTGATCTTCCCAGGGTAGTTCATCTCTCCAACTACCTAAAGCTGGGTCCGGATTCACCAGAAATACCAGCACCTTTACAACAGACCATTTTGTGTTGTTTACAAACATTGTTTACCGAGCCACTTACCAGACTTGATCTCAAATCATTGTTTTCATTCCGTTGCCAATGTCTCACACAGAGTAAGCAGACTCATATCTCAAGTGTCAGGTTTGACAAAAGAAAAAGACTGTGAATGCATGATAATTTTTCTAGTCTCATTAATATACATATATCTAATTTCCTTATATTTTTTTTCTTAAAAATGAATTGGTGTTTTCCATTTTTTTATAGCCATTTCTCTGTGAGATGTAAAGGTATACTTGTAAGCTATATAACTTGTAAGTTATATAATTTATGAAGTATTATATAATAAATATCTAAACAAGTGTCTTTTCTGTATTGGCTGCTATGAATGTCTTTAAAATCATACGTAATGAATTAAGAAAAAGGATCATAGTGCATATATAAGAAGGATTCAAGAAACAAAAGCATGGAACAGAAGAACCTCTGTCTTTGCTCAAAGTTTAAACCAAAGAGAACATCAGGCTCAAGTACATGATCCCTAGTGTGCAATAATTATATATCACAGGGCATTCTCCTTCCAGTAAAGATGAAAAATAGATGTCTGCTGAAAAAAAGATAAATAGATAAAAAAAGTAAAAACATACTGAAATTCACAATTGTAAGAGTAGTACTATTTACTGAGACATTCAGAGTACATCAGAAGGGAATATTAATTTTAGCATGATCCTAAGACTGGATGCAACACCTGTCTTTATTGATAATTTCTTTATACTTGGATGTAAATGTTCTGTTTTCTTATCTATCATTTGGTGTGAGGTAGTATGGTTAACAGCTACTTTAATCTTCATGTCAGGAAAAAGCAATTTTGAAAAGCACTGAATGAACTTGACAAGTGAGCCTGTAGAAATGCGGAAGTGCATTGAGGATGGTAAACTTTACCATGATGCTGCCTAGAAAAGGGTAATGCATTGGTAAGTGCTTGGTAGACATGATAACAAGATCTAAATAACTGTAAATAAATATGCAAGTATCAGGTAGACTGCTGGAAAGTATTGATGAATCTGGTTCCTGGATGATACGTCTCGATGTAGTCGTATTCTTACCATTCCCTTGTAGCGTGCATCATATAGAAAACCAAAAATTATGCTTCAGCGACTTAATGGGTTTGCCTCTGTGAGGCGTTTCTACTGTGTTAAAAAGGAATTGTAGGCTCTGTGTGCCATGTGTGGTTTGCCAGAGTCCCAGTGACAGTTTCGCTTAGGCTCAGGGCCTGCACATCTTACCACCGTTGTTGTTTCATTTGTAAATAATTAAGATATTTAATTAAATAAGGTTATTTCTTTCACCTAATCTATTAAGACAAAGTACAATACTGTGATAAGTAAAAGGTGAAAATGTAATAATCATTTGTGAGTGGAAATATATCTTAGCAATGCCCATTTTAGAATGTATGCAAGTTGCTGTTGCAGTTGGGATTCTCAATTTCTTAAATCATCAGAATAAAGCTTAAACAGAATAAACTAACGTGTACACTATTTACTATGATACGCCATAGGACAACCAATTGATTAATGGGTTTTTATGAGCCAGAAGCCTTAGCAAAATACATGTGGGAGACCCTTTACTAAATGTGCTGTGCCAAGTTTCAAATATATAAAGATAAATCATACTGATCTTTATAAATCCAGTGTTTTATTTTGCACATTGAAGAAATGTAATTTAAATGTTAATTTCCAGTGTTCACTCTTGTATGTCACCAAGCAAAATTGCAAGGGAGATGGGTCACTTTAATATACAGAGAATTAAAAAAAAATATTTTGTTTAATTAAGAAGGTGAAGATAAAGTATGTTATGTTTTTCTTGATAAAATGTAAAGTGTAGAAGCAGTTGGTGCAGTTAATGTCTGAAGCAGATCAATTACTGTGTTCACTTTTGATTACTAGAAGCAGAAAGATTGAGAGAGGTGGGAAAAGGGGCCTTTCCTTCTCCTCATACT
>NC_051412.1:14672506-14672616 GCF_015228065.2 Penaeus monodon
ACTAACGAAATACCGTTAAAGAAATAAAGGTTGAATAAGACGAAATGCAAATCAGGAAGGATTTCTGAACACCTGTCAATTTTATCTACCAAAAGAAAGGAAGGAAGGGC
>NC_051412.1:14672720-14672916 GCF_015228065.2 Penaeus monodon
GCGGGGGGAGGGGATGAGAATGAGTAATCGCAACAAAAATTTCAACTCTGCAGACATCTTGATAAAGTCATGCGTATAATTTGCTTTTTGTGTATGTTCTACCATTAATTTTTATTTGACAACAAAATGAATAGATTTTAAAGAAAATAACAAATACATAACTAAAATATTACTTCGTTCATAGTATACAGAGCGG
>NC_051412.1:14675065-14675247 GCF_015228065.2 Penaeus monodon
AAACGAAATGTATCCAGAAAACCGCAACAGACAAGCAATAATGTTGCTACTGAGTTCCAGAGCGAGCGGCGCAGCCAGCGTGGCGCCACAGAAGCATTGCGATGTCAGAGGCCGAAATTATTTTTGCCAATTATTCAATATCTGACCAGATGTTTATAACCTGCCTCTTTATGAAAGGCCTT
>NC_051412.1:14675616-14675828 GCF_015228065.2 Penaeus monodon
CTTATCTCACTGCAAATGCACTTCAAAGATCTTCCTTTTGTGGTGAGAATTTCAACATTCGTTCCTTCAATCTAGCGAAAGCTCTCTTGTTAATATTCTGATGATATCCCATGATTTTAGACAAATTTATTAAACCGACTGCCAAGTCGACGATCTGTGTTGAAAAGTCGACGAAGAGTCCGCCATCTTTTTTTTTCGTGAATTTCGAATGG
>NC_051412.1:14684997-14685407 GCF_015228065.2 Penaeus monodon
GTGACAGAGAGCGTGCCCTCCATGCCCTCCTTGGAGGAAATGTTTTTTTTCTGCAAAGAAAATACCAGCACCAAAGCAGCCATGAATCCCGAAGAGACACAAATCGCCCTTTCCATGCCCTCCGACGATCTGGTTTGCCAGCACTGTGGGAAGAGCGACGCTGAGGCGGCCATGAGTTCTGTGCTCTTTCTGGAGAAGCTCTCGCTCCTGGAGCAGAACTCCCAGGCTATGAACATGTCCTTCCCCGCCGCAGAGGAGCTTGAAACGGTGCCAGTAACACGCGCGGAGAACTTGCTTCTCCTGCACCACAGGAATTCTTGAGAGACAAAGGGTATGGCCTCCACCCCGACTGTCGAGGCGCATCCTCCGCCCAGTTTTGAGGAGCTGCTCTTTCAGAGGATCTAGAACAG
>NC_051412.1:14685682-14686000 GCF_015228065.2 Penaeus monodon
CAGCTCCGAGAAGGAGATCGCTAAGAACAAACCCATCTTCCAGCGCTTCCTGTTCGAGGCCAAGGACACGATGGCGTCCGAGGCACTCACCACCTCGTGGGCGTTTGCCTGGAGCACCAGTGTCTCGTGAGCAGCAGGCAGCCCATCCAATACCAGATGCCTCTGAGGAAGCGCGCCCGCAAAGACGAGGGCGAGGCTGAGGCCAATTCCAAGAAGCAGAAGACGAATCCGGCTGAGGGGCAGACTGTACCATGCCCTTGCTCGGATCCCTTGCTTGGATCCGATGACTTAGTATTCTCTATTTCGTTTCGTTACCTT
>NC_051412.1:14686378-14686515 GCF_015228065.2 Penaeus monodon
GCGTCAGATCGCGGCTTCACTCATCGTCACCGCAAATACGGGGCGTCACGACCAGGAGATTACTGCGGTGTGATCCGTCATTCCCATTGTTTTGTCTGCAGAGGGTTGTAGGTTTGCTCTGAGCAGGTGTGAATATG
>NC_051412.1:14686709-14686906 GCF_015228065.2 Penaeus monodon
TGTCACCTGACCATTGCGACGCACATCCGAGGACCTTCTCGAGCCGATCAAATGCAGGACGGCATCAGCAACAACCTCTGGGCGAAATTTCCGACCGCCAGCCGTGGTCTCGCACCCCATCGCAAGCATTATGAATACATCCGGCAATTAATCATGACGTAAAATCTGTGCTTCTATTATTCTTGTTATTGTCTGTG
>NC_051412.1:14687090-14688212 GCF_015228065.2 Penaeus monodon
TTTCATCCACATTAGTCATATCTCATTTTCACTGGTGGCATCTGTGAATAACTTAATCTATATATTTTTATCAACATGAAAAGAAACTCAAAATAACTTTAAACAAACTTACGTGACATTATCCAACTGCATATTATCTATGTTATTGAAAAAGGAAGATATAGCAACTACGCAACACATAAAAAACGAAGAGTAATTAAGTGCTGAGACAAGCACGGTCGAGAGCGAAGTCTGTCCACAGTTCTTGTAAGCGAACAGTTCTCGCGATCACGGACACGATCTGGGCGCTGATTGGCTGAGAAATCGGAAGCATGTGATCAAACGCGATGTCCATGCCTCCGACTCTTTGGGGGAAAATGTGATTTTGATTGTGCGTTCGATCGGAATCGCTGGTTATCGTTTGAATCGAGTTTTAGACAACACGTCATCTGTGTCAGGCGTGTTGCTCATCGCACTATCAGTCAAGGCTGTTACAAAGGCATCAATTTTATTGTTCGGTAATGAAGAGAATTATTACAAAACTTTTATGGCGATGGGAAGCATCACAAAACTTTTGAAGGGTCGTGCACAAGTCGATGCAGGTGTTCAGGGGTCGATTAACCTGAATCAAATCAATCAGTCAAACCTGAAGGTGTTTTTATCTTCATGGAAGCAATGACTCACTTGGCGACAGGGTGACAGACTGCTGATGATGATTATTTGATCATTAACAAGTTTGGTGACGATTTCTTTGGTAACTGACAAGTTTGATGAGGCTGGGCACTTGATAATTGTCAAGATTGATTATTATTAACTGAAATATGGTGATGTTATATGAACACGCTACACTCAGTCAATTATCATTAAATTCGTAAATGGGCCTTCCTTCATTATAAAAGATGCAATTTCACTTGTTTCTCTTGATTCTATTATTAATTTTGACTAATATATACGCGTCGACTCGAAGAATGGCCGATGAGATTTAGAAAGTACCGACGCCTGCTTTAGTCGAATCGCAAGTAATAATACGGCAACGGTTGAAAAGCTAGTGAATGCCTTCCTGTATATTGACTTTTTCTCTGTACTGACTTTCATTTTTTCTCTTGCTTTTTTACAGTGACATTCTTATTCTATACTTTTTTT
>NC_051412.1:14688236-14688555 GCF_015228065.2 Penaeus monodon
TTTAATGTACACTGATTTTCTTTGTTTACACTTTTTTTTTCTCTATACCGACTATATTTCTATCTTTACCTTGTCTTATTCTGGCCACTGACATTCTTTTTCACTGCTGACTATCTTTCCTTCTTTCGCTTTTTTAATACTATTTTCCTGTTTTTCTTTCTCTTTCTCTTTCTTATTTTTCTCTATGCTGATATTTCTTTCTTTCCCTTTCTACTTTGTTTAATACTGAATTTCTTTCACTATGCTGAGTTTGCCTTACTATCTACTCCCACACAGACGCTAAGGTTAAATCCTATAAAGATACGATCATTTCTATCAG
>NC_051412.1:14688601-14688834 GCF_015228065.2 Penaeus monodon
GAGGAACCTTGTGCCTTCAAAAACACTAATGTCCTTCATCTTATCCAAGAAAATACTTGTGCTATCTGTAGAAATGGCCATCACATTATTTTAAAAACATGCATGATGATAACATTTTCGATTCTATATCACGAGTTCAAAAGGTTGTGTTGCTTAATAGATATATGTAGGCAGGGTTTTCAGACCAAGGTTATTTGTGAAATTGCGCATCAAAGCTTATTTGGCAAGCAAGC
>NC_051412.1:14692734-14692977 GCF_015228065.2 Penaeus monodon
ATAATGAACAAAACTGTTAAGGGTTAAGGGCCAGGTTGCAGGTCACGGGTGAAAAAGAGGCATGTCTTATCGGGTACGCCACTGTGATTGGTCAGCCACGGCAGTTGGAGGGCGTAACCCAGCAGGTGGTGTGAACGTCGTGACCAACGTCCATGCTGCTTTCTTCGTGAGCTCTCCAGCCTCCCCTTCCACCCCTACCTCTTTCCGGATGTCACTCTGTCCGCCATGCCTCCTTCGCACAAA
>NC_051412.1:14693017-14693780 GCF_015228065.2 Penaeus monodon
CGTCTCAAAGACCACCACTAGAGGGCTTCTCGTAACCAGGAAAATCACGTTGGTAAATTCGGAAAAGGTTTCGATAATTTTGTAACATCCCTCAATATACTTTTTGCGCTGTGTATCATAAACTTTTCTATCATTTATGCCGGACTATTCGGATAATCAGATGTGGCGTGATTAATTCCGGCCGGGGTTTTATCATCTAGAAAACTCTGATAAGTAGCACTATTACCGGAGGCATATGTTGTTGAGATTATAGTTGTGTGAGTTTGATAAAAAAAAATCCTTCAATGCATTTATTGCTTTAATTTTCTTTATTGTTTAATCCAGTAGTTCATACATATACTAAAATCTTGATTAATTAAACACCTTATAATTTAAATTGTAGTTGATTGATCACCTCCTACTTTCAATTTAATTTCCTCATACACAATCTAACAGACTGATCATCTCATTCATTCAATTTAATATCCTCATACTTTCAATCAAATTGACTGATCACCTCATACTTTCAAATGTAATTAACCGATCCCTTCAAACTTATACTTCGCTAATATCCTTCACATTCCACGTTGCCAGGGAGGGTGTATCAGGTAATGAGGTTAAAGGCGATAAGTGTTATCTCTCACGCCGCCGCCGTCACCGATATCGATACGATGATTATGATCTGCCTGTCTATCTCGTGGTTCCTGGGCAAAGTGATTTCCGTTGTCGCTGCTGGTGAGGATCGAATTGTCATTGTATTTGTTGTATCTGGGGTTGAAGGATT
>NC_051412.1:14697981-14698942 GCF_015228065.2 Penaeus monodon
GAAAAAAGAAACAGAAGAAAAAAGAAAATGAAGAAAAGAAAAGGAGAAGAAAGAAGAAAGATAATAGAAATAGAAGAAAACGGAAAAAGAAGAAATAAAACAGAGAGAGAGAAAAAAAAAACAAGTGAAACAAGAAAGAAGGAAGAAAAGAGAATTAGAAAAAAGGAAACAAAAGGGAAAAACAAGTAAAATAAGAAAGAAGAAATAAAACAGAATTAGAAAGAAAAGACAAACAAGGAAAAAAGAAATAAGAAATAAGACAGAAATAGAACAAGAGATAAATCCATAAATCTTAATTAAGATGTGAAGGTGAACGACCTCGCAGATTGTCCGCCATTCAAGGTCAGGAACAAGAGTTGCCAGATATCATCTTACTTGGAACAAAATTGGGAGAATTATATTTAATGTGGTTAGAATCACGTGTTCTAGAGAGGTTATTCTATGTTAGAACTGTTTGTCAGAAAGGTAAGGTGTATCTGAGTCGTGTGTGCGAACGCTTTGTGTAAAAATGTATATATGATTGCATTTCACACAACAGGGTATGTGTGTGTTTCAATGTGTGTGTTGAATGACGTGTTCTAGAGAGTTCATTATATGTAATTGTATGTTGGAGAGGGGGGTATACCTGCTTCTTGTGTCTGTGTGAACGTTTTGTGCAAAATTGTCCATATTTTATTACATTTAACACACAACGAGGCAAATATGTGGGTGTTTCTATGCGTGTCCACGTATCATTGTACTAAAAGAAATTTTGACGAATGTACTCTGGATGATAAGAAAAACAAATACATATACATATCAGCCCAGCCTTCAGACAAAGATCAAAGAAGTAACACTGGTTCTGTGGAATTAGGGAGGCCACAGTGATTGATGCGTAGTGATAAAGATGATATAAAAAGCTGCACTTCAGGTTTGAACAGTCTGGAAGTGTGATAAACGTCGACAGAGATTAGAAATTAAT
>NC_051412.1:14699204-14699699 GCF_015228065.2 Penaeus monodon
CATCAACAACCAGCAACTATAAAACATATTAGGACATAATAGTAATTAATTCTACGATAGTGAATTATACTACATGCCCCTACCCCCACCTCCACCCCCCAAAAAAAAATCGTAGAACCACAATAACCACCGAAGCTGAAACCTGCAAAACAATCCGACCTACCAGTGTGAGGGTCGGCACAGGTAGGTCTTGAAGATACGCCACAGATAACCCTTATCAGAGGCAGGAAGGACACTCTTCAAGTTGTTGTTTGGTCGTTCTGTAACCAGTGGTGTGTGGTCTCCGCGGTGGTTATAGAGTGTAGATCTTATTAAAGGAAAGGTCTGAGATATGACTTTGTAACCCCAAGCACATACTCGTGTGATAATGCAATGTCAAAAATAGTAAGAGAATGTAGATACAAAGTTATACCTGTTTTACATTCCTGTCTGGTCCTTTTCTCATGGGGTAATAGATAGTTTTTTTATGGTCTCGTTGGTTCTTCCTCTTCAAAA
>NC_051412.1:14701820-14702146 GCF_015228065.2 Penaeus monodon
CAGGAAGCCAGATCAGTATGCCGACGCATAAAAACAATATCTGGTATAAATAAAGCTATGACGTCACATCCTGGAACGACAGGTGAGAAATCATTGACTCCCTTTTTATGCTCGTGCTTTTCCTTATCTGTTATTCCACTGCTTGTTTTTTTTATCACTTTTTCTTTATTTTTGATATTGTTGCCAAGGCCTAACCTGTGAGATAGTGACGCCATCGATATCCTTTAACCTGTTTTCGTTTTGTTTTCTCCTTAAGAATAGAAGGTAGCTCAGTGATGACGTTATTTTCGGTTCGTTTGACACCCAGAGATTGATATTTGCTCTCT
>NC_051412.1:14702170-14702513 GCF_015228065.2 Penaeus monodon
TTTTAAATGATGACGTTTTATAAGACAATAAAAATGATAAAGAGTAAGAGCCAGAAAAAGATATAGTATATTCTCTACGAGGGTTTGTGCATGTGTGTCTTACCGTGTGTCTGCCATGCATAGTTCGTATAGACACAGTGACACGCAGAGACATATACACTCGCACTGAGATTAAGAGGGAAGAGGAAGAAAGGGGGGGGGGGGGCTGTGGGAATACTGTAGAATGATATGGCAACCTTCAATGTCCTTACTTATTATCTGGACCATGAGTGCTGATAGTGGTTCCTTTGTCGTCTGCGGGGTTGGAAAAGGAACTTTTATCACGCGGACTTACCGCTGCATG
>NC_051412.1:14703000-14703111 GCF_015228065.2 Penaeus monodon
AAATTAGTCAAGACTGAAGAAACGCTTTAATTTTATAAGCGAATTATGTTTTTATTTTCAAAACTCCACTATAAAACGTAATTTTGGAAAATGTTATAAAGTGTATTTAAT
>NC_051412.1:14707265-14708463 GCF_015228065.2 Penaeus monodon
GGGTCCGGCGCTGCACTTGTTCCTCGAACTAAAGTGATGTTTGGTGCCCGTTGGTTCAAAGGTTTTTTTTTATTAGGCAAAATTGCTTTAAAAACGGAGGTGGTGGGGTGAGGAAGAGGTGGGGGTGGGCGGAAAACCCCTCTTCGCATGTATCCTGATTGGCTGACGGCGGTTAATCAGCCAATCAGGGGTGGGGTGGGGGGGGAAGAGCGTGGCCTTATCTAGCATTCATTCTGACGTTTATTTTCCGTCTCAGATTTCTGAACTAAATATAGTTGCTTTTCGTGATAATATGCAGACGTTGAGAGATTAAAATTTCTTGATGGCTTATCATTTAGCACATATTTTTTCAGTAGAATATTTCTGCTAAAATATCGATGATAATAATAAAAGATATTCTGATGTCTGCCATACGAAATAAAGAATAAATAAACAAAGGAGAAAAAACCAGTGAATAACACAATGCATGAAATATTATTACTTTTTAAATTATTCTTTCTACATTTGCCACAATGACCTCTCTGCAAGACTTTCACAATGGCGGAGGGTTCATTAAAAATACCTAATTACTGACTGATTAAACAATTCTCTCCCTGATTTTGACAAAAGGGGCTGGGACCCCCCCCCCATCCCTTCCTGCTTCATGCACACGCTGCCTCAATTCGATAAAAAAGTTAAATCTTCATTTTTTTTTATATTTACCTTTCCTTTCATTCGTGTTATCTGTTAAATACTTATATTGAGTTTTCTGACACTTTTTTTATGATTCAACCAAGATACTTCTGAAGGGATATTCTCAAAGACTTTTTCTTTCCTAATCAAAAGAAAACTGTCGATGTGCTAAGTGCTAAGTGTTTTTGAAATTGGATATAATAAATTTTTCAATTTTGTTAGATAAAACAATTGAGAAAAAAGAAGAGCATGGAGAAAAAAGAAAGTAAAAGATAACAGACCGCAATAAAATCAGTAAAATGATTAAGCACTAGATTATACCAGAGATTTGCTAGAGAAAATTTTGTTCTTAAATGTATTATCCCTTTTATCATGGCTACTTTAGATTGTTGCATTTATGTAATCTACTTCAAAATTACCTTTTACCCAAAACTAAAAAGAATTGATCCAAAATTCTACTACTACAGCAACTACTAGTAATCATGCACTCATAAACATGTGTAAAGATAATGGTCTGTCTGTCTGC
>NC_051412.1:14708819-14709043 GCF_015228065.2 Penaeus monodon
AGCTCTTATTAAAAACGTATATTGTAGAAGGATATCCCTACGTGAAAAAATGCTTTGATCAATTACCTATTTGCAACTGTACGTGTCCCTACGATTGCAATGCATGTTTTCAGAAAGAATTTCCAAGAAACAATATTTTCTCTTATTCCTTTTTTCTTTAAAGATATTAATGTATATTTCTCCATGTGCTGCATAATTAAATAAAAAAATATCCAAACCTATGT
>NC_051412.1:14709348-14709573 GCF_015228065.2 Penaeus monodon
GAAACAAACCTTGTAATCTGGCCCGATCAAGTTTTCCGAGATCCTGAGACCAGTGCTGTTGAAAAAAAACAAAAAAAACATGAGCACTTATCACGAAGCTGATTTAGAAACCGATGAACTGTTTATCACAATACTTGAAAAATTTTAAAAGTGTAGTTCTCATGTACGTATTGAACGATAATTCAGCTGTGAAGCATAATTCAACAATTGAGGCAAAAAATAACC
>NC_051412.1:14709648-14710176 GCF_015228065.2 Penaeus monodon
CTTTTTTGTATAAAGATTTAAAGATTGATGAAGAGATAGTCTATATAGAGATATATAACGACACATACTGAATCATTATAATATCGTTATAATAAACGTTTGTTGTACATAACAATACTTCAAATGGTGACACACTAAAGATGACAAACTACAGATGTATATGCAATAGTCAAGGACTGCTACAGATTATTGTATAAGCTATTTTTGGTGATGTTTTATTTTAATTTTTTAAAATAAGAGGTCTATTTTGTCATGATATATACATGCAGAGCCAAAATACCATGCAACTTGCATTACTTTATTTCCCATGAATTGCACTGCATTGCGTTTACATATTCTAGTCACCTTGGAGGACATTCATAATCATTCTACAATGCAGTGATGTCAGGGGGGAGGGACAAGGGTGAATGAAAATAACCTAAAAGCGTAAAAAAAATATTGTTTAGTTATGACTGATTGAGTCTCTTAGGTAAAGGCTCAAGGCTGAATAACACGAAATACGTAACATTGGCACATGGTCAAACGTAG
>NC_051412.1:14710324-14710929 GCF_015228065.2 Penaeus monodon
GTACAGAGCATTAGGCATGATACATACTCGTGTGCCAAAGGCATCCTTTCGCACACGCAGCACACAGAAGCAGCGAGACGAGCTATTGGCCTATCAAGAAGGCACTGCTTGCTTATCGGCCGCCACATACTCGATAACGCCAAGGCAGGAGGTGTGATAACAGGCAGATCACACGTCCACCACGCCTGTGTCATGCTCCGCCCTCTACTCCGACATGCCATGCCCTCCCCTTGCCCCCTACCCCCCTCCGTCTCACCCCACCTCCCCGCCCACCCTATCACACCCTCCTCGTCCCCCTCCATCCCTCCCTCCCCCTATCTGTCCCTCCTTATCCTACCCCTCCCCCCCACCGCCTCGGAACCTCGAATTTATCACAAAATCTGAATAACATGCTTGAGAGTTTTGTCGGCTGCCGATAATAGCAACGTGTTCGAAGCATTTTTATGACCTTTGCCTCTTCGCCGACAGACGGTGAAATGGGTCACGGTTTTCGGAAATGTCGAAGCAAGCGCGAGGTCGACCCGTAATGTATATACATTTTTAAAAATCTAACGAGGCTGTCACGCCTCTTTACGGGCGATGTCACGTGTCCATCACGAGGGTTT
>NC_051412.1:14711108-14711367 GCF_015228065.2 Penaeus monodon
TCCCTCTCAACCTTTCGACCTACAACGGATTCGGGAATCTAAATCCGGACAAGATAAACCCTCAGTTCCCTTTCGGCGTCGGTTGTGGAATGTCCGTTGGGGGATTGGTGACTGCGAGACTGCTCTTTCCTCAAATGCAGTTGCAGGACTCAATGGGGGCCGTTTTGCCACGGACGAGGGAGGAGGTAATTATCGAAGGCGGTGTCGGAGGCGGGATCCGGTCTATGGTTACTTTTGTTTTCGTGAGTAACTGGTCAAC
>NC_051412.1:14716197-14716294 GCF_015228065.2 Penaeus monodon
CTACCCCAAAGGGGTTCTTGAATCTTTTTTTGGGACGTCACTTCGGCTCAAAAATATCCTGCCCTCTTCGGACGTCTTTTGGGCCCTTTTTACTGGG
>NC_051412.1:14716387-14716770 GCF_015228065.2 Penaeus monodon
TTTACTGATTTTATAATGTCGATACATTGAAATGAAAGGTTATTTTGCTGGGGTTACTGAGGGTTTTTTTTAATCTCGGGGGAAAATTTCCTGGGGAGCCCAAAATTCTTGTCTACATGGGGTTTTTATTCTCTCCTTGTGACTGGGGCGTTATTTTTTTTCCCCCCTTTGTCAGGCAGCAAGGCAGTTAGGGTTTTTAAACCCCTTATCATTGCCTTTTTGGGAATCTTTTTTGGGTTTTTACCTCTGTCTTTCGTGGGAACGCACAAAAACCTAAAAAAGGGGTCTGTGGAAAATAACCCCTTTTGTTATCCTTAAAAAAAAATAGTAAAAACAAGTGAAGGAAAAACCGAGGAAAAGTCTCCCCAGATTTCGCTACAATA
>NC_051412.1:14717899-14718322 GCF_015228065.2 Penaeus monodon
TAAAATTAATATATATATATATTTTATATAAAATATTAAATATAAAATATAGGAAACAAAATTTAAAATTTTGTATAAATGGCTACATTTTATATTTTTATTTTAATATTATATATATTATATTATATAAAATTATAAAATAAATATTTATAATATATAATTTAAAACATATATTACTGTTTTTAGTGTTATTTTTTCAGTATATTATAAAAACATATATTTTTTCCCAATATAATTATATATTATATATAAAATATATATAAATTTAAAAATATATTAATATTATATTATTTTCTTTTATTATATATATATAAAATTATATATATAAAATTATATATACATCGTAAACTCCCTTTAACATTTTTATATATATATTATTTTATAACTTTTATAAAAAATTTTATATTATTAAAATTTTAAATT
>NC_051412.1:14718860-14719094 GCF_015228065.2 Penaeus monodon
AAAATTATATTCCACGGAAAAAATGCCCATTAAATGGACTGGGGGATGCAAGAAAAAATTTAAAACCCAGCTTAAACTCTTTTTTTGCAGAAAGTTTTAAAAAACACAAGTAAAAAACACGCATATAAATAAAACGGGCAAAAAAAGGGCTTGAGTGGGGGCCTGCAAAAGTTTGGGCCTTCTGAAGGCCCCCTGGGGGTGTTCACAGGAGAGGGTTTGGGTAGTTTTTAAGGC
>NC_051412.1:14726599-14727464 GCF_015228065.2 Penaeus monodon
CCGTCCTTTCTATGGTTCTGAAGGGGTGTCACAGGTTTACAATAACTGTCATTTGGGGTTTCCACCCAAAGCGGAACCTCCGGGAGCCTGGGTTTTTGGGGTTTGTATGGGGGTTTCCCTTTGGGAGCTCCACATGGCTTCCAAAAACCCCCTTTTGCCCAGCGGGGGAACCCAAAATTAAAAATTTTTGGATGACCCCCGGGTGGCCTTTTAGAAACGTGTCCCCCCCCCAAAATAAGCATCGGGTTATTTGGGGGTCGGGGGGGTTTTTTCCCCCAAAGGATTTCAGAAGCTTCTTTCCCAGATTTGGGAAAAAGGGGAGACTGAACATTTTTTTTTTGAAGAAAATAAGGAGTGCCATAATCTTTCATAAATTCGGTAAGGAATAAAGCCACGGATATAAAGCACATAGACCTATAAATGAAAATTTAAAGGCTATTACTACTGTCTAATGTCCGCCGAAATTTTTATAATTAATATTAGCACAACTTTACAGCGTTATCATAAGTAAATCCACATGGGGGCTGTTGTTGTGTACCGTTTGGGAGGCAAAAACATCAAAAGGGGAGCATTCCGCTAAATTTTACGCACTAATCTTTTTTCCCCCGTTGGTTTTGGGGCTCGGGAAACCAAAAAAAAGCCCACGGATGTGTTTTTTCATTTTTTAACAATCTATTTCCTACATTTCCCCTCTTAATTCGCCACAAAACCCGGGGGAGGGCTGAGGACATGCGGGCCCCTAGAAGAGGGAAGAAGGGAGGGGGGAAAAAACGGGCCCCCCCCCCCCTTTGGCTCTTCATTAATCGCTTAGGGGCCCCTGGGCAGCTGTTTGGGATCTCCGCTAAATCGCCTTCTGGCTTGGGGG
>NC_051412.1:14728032-14728265 GCF_015228065.2 Penaeus monodon
GCTGAGAAAACGGCGACGTAATCTCGCGAGATGCTTCACAAGGCTCAGTCACTCAAAGAGTGGAGTAGTCTTCGCCCTTATAGCGAGTTAGGCTGAGCACGGAAGCCCACGTGCGTGCAGGGCAGCCACCAACAAGTCCTGACGATAAAAACGGACGAAAGAAACCTCGACGTGTCAGCAGAAACCACGGGAGGGGAGTTGGAGCTGACGGCAGGCGCTGAGTTGTCTATAAA
>NC_051412.1:14728452-14728656 GCF_015228065.2 Penaeus monodon
GAACAGGGGCGTCATTTTAGCTTTTTCTTGGGGGGAGGGGGGAGTAGGCGAAGGAAATGAACAACTGAGAAAAAATAGGCCTTCAGGGGTGCAAACAGCACAGTTGCCTCCCCCCCCCCCCCACACACACAATGGATGCCCTTGGATGAGAATGAATATATGTGTTTCATGTATTTCGCTTGGTACACTGTGAAGACATCCGTT
>NC_051412.1:14729428-14729721 GCF_015228065.2 Penaeus monodon
TTTGTACCAATATTGATATTATTTAATTTTCTTTTTTCTTCTACATGGCATTTTCCCTCTGGCACAGCACACCAAAAATTAATAATGGTGTCACATGGATTATTAAATAACGCGTAAGTTTTCGGCAACTGAAACAATGACGAACATCAGTTACAAACGTTAACTCTTGAACGTTTATAACACCACGATGACATTACGATTTGATGTTATTTTTGGATATATCGGGACTGTGACTCATATCACGCGTTTCCTTTCCCTTTTCTGACTTTACATCCATCCGGTTACCATCGATG
>NC_051412.1:14729746-14730895 GCF_015228065.2 Penaeus monodon
CGCCAGACAGTTCGATAGAGACCTCGGGATTGCTGATAAAATACCTTATCACAAGTATATCGATAGCAAATGAATAAAAAAATGTACTCATCTTGCATGACGTCACAGATGCCAAGTGCATATTTTTATCTATTTAAATCCTGAAGAAATACCCATCAATGTTATCACCCATTCAGTGCACACGATCAATATTCATATCAAGCATTCGGCATCATCAAAATTTATATCTAAAACTATGCTTGTCACAAAAATAAATATTACGCAAGATAATCGCAGCTGGCAACATTTCCAATCAGCTGACGGCGAAGGATTTACAAGGCAGAGTGACAGAACATCGCAGTCGACCCTCGACACTCGTAGCGGATCTTCTACCGTCCGTTTTCCTAACCAAATATCATCAGTTTTCTTGGCTTGTGGACGAGGCAGTTCGTTTTATTTAGTCAGTCGAGAAACACCTGACACCATGGCGAGGTTACCTTTGAGTATCCAGGCCATTGAGTCCAGCTGTTGCGTTACTGTGCCCGACAACAAGAAACGGAAAGCGTAAGTCACTATTTTTGTCTTTGTTTTGAAATCATCATAGCTTGTCTTTGTTTTGATAATCACCACGTCTGCATTGTTTTGCAAGAAGTATTATTTGCATGTAACTAATCGATGAGAAAATGGAGTAAACGTTCGCTTTTACTAATTTTTCAAGGTTTTTGGATGAGGGTAAAAAGGAATCGGGTTTACGTGTCCTTTTATAACATGCAACACACTGTCCTTGGTAGAACAAAGCGTGTGGTTTAAAATTCGTGTCTCATTATGTCACTCTGTCTACGTGGCTAGGGGCAGGGCTTTCATATCAATGCACTTTCTTTTGCATTGTGCCTAAACTACAGTGTATATTTATTAATATGATTGTGTAATTTTCAAAAAAGATGAAAATCTGAATATCCTGTGATTGTTTTTGTTAATATAGATATTTTTTCTGCCTTATGAGGAATCTAGAATAATCTGATTAATCCAGTCCTAACCTAGTTTCACGGATCTTTAACTATTGCCGCAGGGTGGTTTCTTGATACGAAAGCCCTTCCTCCCGGGCATGTATTTGGCCCAGGGAGGCCAAATACAGCTGGCACCATAGCATGTGCAGCATGATTGTACATG
>NC_051412.1:14731005-14731497 GCF_015228065.2 Penaeus monodon
CTTTATGCTTCCTAACCAGATATCCTAATTGATATGAAAGGTTATTTTAACCAGTCCTAGTTTAGCAAGATAGATAGATAGACTGCAGTGGCATTCAGTACAGAACTTTTGCCATGTAGTTACTTTAGTGGTTTTCTGTGTGAGTCTATCTGAAACTTCCTGTAATCTTTAATAGACCTCCATGGCCTCTATGCTCCACACTCTGACAAAGATCAACAAACCTTCATGACATATATTGTGTCGTGACAGAGCTTTGATTGGTGTGGTTGGCACAAACTCTGTCTTATTAAAATGTGACATATATGGTGGAGGTTTGTTAGACTTAGCTTGAGTGCCAAAGATGCCAAACCAGAGGCAGATGCATGGATGCGTTAGTGCCTCAGACAGGAAAAATATGACTGAGCAACCTCTTCAGATGGGCATAATTTGAGTGACTTTCTTTGACTGTCCTAATGTTTTTTTTTTTTTCTGCGGTGTCAACAGAAATGGTCT
>NC_051412.1:14731890-14732474 GCF_015228065.2 Penaeus monodon
TTTCTGTTGGCATGTGGTTAATGTTAGTTTCCCTGTATTTTCCAGTCTGCAACTTTGGGTATTGTTTAGCATAAAAAAATAGCTGTTAGTATAGCATTGCTATCTATGTTCTGATACAATGGCAGGATATCTGAGGTTGTGTGGTTGTTCAGATAAGATCAGGTTTCATTGACAACTGACTTGGTCCATTAAACATCTTGTGCTGGCAATTCAGAAGAGATAATTAGGCATTATATGAAAGAGGATGAATGAAGTGTAATTAAAGTATAGGTGCAGAGATGTCATTTGTATCTGTTTGCTTGATGTGAAAATTCTTATTTGTTCATATTGATTTTGTTCCGTCATGTAATTTTGTCAGTGGAAATGGTTGGAACAGACTGCTATTTGTTTGAAAGCTTCATAATTGATAAAAATGTAGTCAAAATTTTGCTAGAAAAGACATATTTTACCCTGGCCATTTCTTAGATGGGTCGATATCAGTATAATTGGGTAATGGCGTAACTGTTATACAAGAGAAACTGCTTTGCATGCAGTTGATATGAATGAATATCTCCTATAATGGTGTATGGATTTATGCATATGGC
>NC_051412.1:14732518-14732695 GCF_015228065.2 Penaeus monodon
CACATCCACACATTTTCCTTGTTACTATAACTCAAGTACTATAGTATGTGAAGTTATGTAACTCGAATAATTTCCCATTTTTCAAACCCTTATCTATCTCGGTATGGTGTGGCATCTTATCTCTTATAAGGGAAGTATCTGGAAGTGGGGTTCACTTTTCAGCATTTGGATGCTTAT
>NC_051412.1:14734169-14734525 GCF_015228065.2 Penaeus monodon
TTTTGTATGCACACACGTAGTGCAAGATAGGCCCTATTTACCTGTTTGGTTCCTGTAGTAAGTGATGCTCTCTCTCTCTCAATCATTGAGTATTTATATTTTTGCAGTGCAAGATCTGAATCACAACAGATATCGATCTTCTTCTTTCAGATATTCAATATGGATGTGGGTCCTCACTTTCTTCATTTACTGTTCATACCACCTCTCAAGGAAACCAATTTCGGTCGTAAAAAACGTCTTAAACCAGAACTGCACCGACCTGACTCCACCAGTGCCGAATCCAAATAATTCACATTGGTGCGACTGGAAACCCTTTGGTGAGTTTGATGCAGTGTTTTAAGGTTTGTTTTAGAGTA
>NC_051412.1:14740216-14740424 GCF_015228065.2 Penaeus monodon
CTTCAGAACGTACCCACCGTCATCCTTGTGAACACACAGAGGCCTTCAGAAGGCTAGCTGTGCAGGCCGCATCAAGCGTCATTGCCAGTTCATAATATCGCGCTGGTCATTACTTGTGTTGTAATCTTCTGCAATAAAGGAGTCAGATGTTAATATATCATTGCATCCACCAGTTATTTAATGAGCATTTGTACAGGGTTAATAGATA
>NC_051412.1:14742211-14742712 GCF_015228065.2 Penaeus monodon
GCCCCGTTCATTGAGCGAAATCGGGGGAGACTTTCCCCGGGTTACCTTCACTTGTTTCACTTTTTCTTAAAGGGTAACACAGGCGGTAGCCAAGACCCCTTTTAGGTTTTTTGTGCGTTCCACACGAACGACAGAGGTAAACCCAAATAGATCTCCCAAACGGCAATGAAAGGGTACTGAATCCCTAACTCATTGCGCCCGACAAGGGGAAAAAAAAAAATACCTCCCCAGTCACAAGGGAGGAAACAACCCTATGTGCCACGAATTTGGGCTCCCCCAGGGCATGTCCCCGAGATTAAAAAACCCCTCCATACCCAGCAAATAAAATGCATACAAGTTTTGACATTTTAAAATCAGTAGAAGAAAAAACTCAGGTGAAGATCCCCCAAACCCCTAGTCCCAAAAATAGTAACATCTCCCCCGCACTATAAAAAGGCCCCCAAAAATGGGTTTTGCCGTAATGCCAATAGACGTCCGAAGAGACAGGATATTTCGAGCCGA
>NC_051412.1:14742914-14742979 GCF_015228065.2 Penaeus monodon
GGTCGCCAATACAGTTTTTGGGTTCCGCTGTAGTCAATAAAGCCGTAGATTTTGCTGGGGGATAT
>NC_051412.1:14743057-14743127 GCF_015228065.2 Penaeus monodon
TGTTCGTAATAAAAACCCGCACCGTAGGTTTTTTTCGTAAAAAACAATACCCTGTTTTTTTTTTTCCCCT
>NC_051412.1:14743216-14743311 GCF_015228065.2 Penaeus monodon
TTTTTCTCTGTAAAAAAAAAACACCGGGGTTTTTTGCTCGTATGAAACAACACGGGGGTTTTTGCTTTGAAATAAACCAACATCGGGGTTTTTTG
>NC_051412.1:14747421-14747662 GCF_015228065.2 Penaeus monodon
TTGACCAGTTACTCAGAAAAAAAAAAGTAACCAAGACCGGATCCGCCTCCGACACCCCCTTCTAATTACTCCTCCCTGTCCGTGGAAAAAGGGCCCCCATTGAGCCCTGAACGATTTGAGGAAGAGCGTCTCGCAGCACCAACCCCAACGGACATTCCACAACCGACCCCACAAAAGGGGAAATGAGGGTTTATCTTTCCGGATTTAGTTCCGAACCGTTTTAGGTCGAAAGGTTTTAGGG
>NC_051412.1:14747881-14748463 GCF_015228065.2 Penaeus monodon
AAACCCCCGTGATGGACACGTGACAAGCCCGTAAAGAGGGTGACAGCCCCGTTTGATTTTAAAAATGTATAACATTACGGGTCGACCTCGCGCTTTCTTCGCATTTTCCGAAAAACCGTGACCATTTCACCGTTTTGTCGGCGAAGAGGCAAAGGTCTAAAATGCTTCGAACACGTTGTATTACGGGAAAACCGACAAAATCTCAGCTGTATTCAGTTTTTTGAAAAAATTCAGGTTCCCAGGGGGTGGGGGGGAGGGAGGATAAAGGGGGACAGATAGGGGGGAGGGAGGGATGGGGGGGGGACGAGGGGGGTGTGCTAGGGGGGGCGGGGAGGTGGGGTGAGAGGGGGGGGGGTAGGGGGAAGGGGGGGGGCATGGGGTCGGAGTAGAGGGGGGAGCATGACAAGGCGGGGGGGACGTGTGATCTGCCTGTTATCAACCTCCTGCCCTTGGGGTTTTCGATATGTGGCGGCCGAAAGCAAGCAGTCCCTTTTTGATAGGCCAAAGCTGTTCGCTGCTTCTGTGTGTGCGGTTGCAAAAGGATCCCCTTTGGCACACGGTTGTTCCCCTAAGCCTGTAAAC
>NC_051412.1:14748649-14749150 GCF_015228065.2 Penaeus monodon
CTTTTGCCCATGGCCAAGTTACGTATTTCGGTTATTCAGCCGACCCTTTACCAAAGAGACTCAATCGTCATAACTAAACAATATTTTTTTTACGCTTTTTAGGTTTTTTTCATTCACCCTTGTCCCCCCCCCCTGACACACGCTTGTAGAATGATTTGAATGCCCTCCAAGGTGACTAGAAATGAAACGAAATGCAGTGCAAATTCATGGGAAAAAAAGTAATGCAAGTTGCTGGGATTTTGGCTCTGCAAAGTATTATCATACAAATAGACCTCTTATTTTAAAAAATTAAATAAAAATACCAAAAATAGTTTTAAAAATAATCGTAGCAGTCCTTGACTTTGCAAACATCTGTATTTTTCATCTTTTGTGGTCACCCCTTTTAAGTATTGTTATGTACAAAAAACTTTTTTATAACGTATTTTAATGTTCGATGTGTCGTTTTATTCTCTATTAGATTCTCTTCATCCCAAACTTTAAATCTTTTACAAAAAAGATAAT
>NC_051412.1:14749200-14749459 GCF_015228065.2 Penaeus monodon
AAAATTTTATACACATATTATATGGTTATTTTTTTCCTCTTGGGAATTATGCTTCAAAGCTGAATTTTCGTTAATACTACATGGAAAATACACTTTTAAAAATTTTTTAAGTATTGTGATAAAAAAAGTTTTTCGGTTTCTAAAACAGCTTCGTGATAAGTGCTCTGTTTTTTTTTTGTTTTTTTCAACACACTGGTTCAGGACTCGGAAAATTTATCGGGCCAGATTAAAAGGTTTTGTTTCTCTATTATCATCATCA
>NC_051412.1:14749697-14749927 GCF_015228065.2 Penaeus monodon
TTTATTGTCTATAAAAATTTATCACATAGGTTTGGATATTTTTTTTTTTAAATTTAGCAGACATGGGAAATATACATTAATTCTTTTAAAAAAAAAAGGAATAAAGAAAATTGTTCGGAAATTTTTTGAAAACTGATTGCAATCTAGGACAGTACAGTTGCAAAAAGGTAATGATCAAAGCATTTTTTCACGTAGGATATCCTTTACAATAACTTTTTAATAAGAGCTGG
>NC_051412.1:14750121-14750708 GCF_015228065.2 Penaeus monodon
AGGGGGGGGGAAAGAAAAGGAGGGGGGAGGGTAAGAACAAAAGAAGGGGGGGGGGAGAAAAAAAAGGGGGGGGGAGGGGAAGAAGAGAGGGAAGGGGGGGGGGGAGAAAGAAAAGGAGGGGGGAGGGAAGGAGGGGGAAGGGCAGACAGAAGACCATTACTTTACACATGTTTATGAGTGCATGATTATAGTAGTTGCGTAGTATAAAATTTTTGGATCAATTCTTTTTAGTTTTGGGGGAAAAGGAAATTTTTGAAGAAATTTAAATAAATGCAACAATCAAAAGTAGCCATGATAAAAGGGATAATCCCTTTAGAAAAAAATTTTTTCTCTGAAATTCTGTAAATTTGGCTTAATCATTTTTCTGATTTATTGCGGTCGACTTTACTTTTTTTTTTTTCCTGCTCTTCTTTTTTTCAATTGTTTTTATTAACAAAATGAAAAATTTATATACCAATTCAAAAAAAATTAGCACTTTGACATCGACAGTTTTCTTTTGATTAGGAAAAAAAAAGTTTTGAGAATATCCTTCAGAAGATCTTTGGGTTTAATCATAAAAAAAGTGTCGAAAACTCAATATAAATATT
>NC_051412.1:14750760-14751320 GCF_015228065.2 Penaeus monodon
GATTTAAATTTTTTTTCGAATTTTAGGCAGCGGGCATGAAACAGGAAGGGGTGGGGGGGGGGTCCCACCCCTTTTGTCAAAATCAGGGGGAGAATTGTTTAATCATCAGTAATAGGTATTTTTTTAAAGAAAACCCCCGCCCTTGTGAAAGTCTTGCAGAGAGGTCATTTTTGGCAATGTAGAAAGAATATTTTTAAAAAGTAATAATATTTCATGCATTGTGTTATTCACTGGTTTTTTCTCCTTTGTTTATTTATTCTTTATTTCGTATGGCAGACATCAGAATATCTTTTTTATTATTATCATCGATATTTTAGCAGAAATATTCTACTGAAAAAATATGTGCTAAATGATAAGCCATCAAGAAATTTTAATCTCTCAACGTCTGCATATTATCACGAAAAGCAACTATATTTAGTTCAGAAATCTGAGACGGAAAATAAACGTCAGAATGAATGCTAGATAAGGCCACGCTCTTCCCCCCACCCCACCCCACCCCTGATTGGCTGATTACCCGCCGCTCAGCCAATCAGCGACTTACATGCCGAAGGAGGGGTTTT
>NC_051412.1:14751366-14751502 GCF_015228065.2 Penaeus monodon
GGCTTTTGAACTTTTGCAAGATGGCGGAATTTTGAAGAAACACTTTTAATATCTTTTTTCATTAAAATATTTAGGATAGTTGGAAAGAATGACGCTCTATTGATTTTTTTTTATCATGTCAAAGCGTGTTTGTGCA
>NC_051412.1:14751888-14751953 GCF_015228065.2 Penaeus monodon
GAATTTTTAACTACTCTAACTGAATTTTTCATTAATAGACAGCAGCGTTTTCATGTTGATGGTCG
>NC_051412.1:14752127-14752243 GCF_015228065.2 Penaeus monodon
AAGCCAAAGGGAAATGATGTGGTCTGTGATTGATGGAGTTTAACACTTCTAATCTGAAGCTCTTGGGTGTAACCCTTGATTCCCAAGTTACATTTGAATTGCATTTTAAAAACGAT
>NC_051412.1:14752918-14753206 GCF_015228065.2 Penaeus monodon
TTTCTCTTAGCATTTTTTTTATGATATTATTATTTTCTTTCACTGTTTCATTCAAACATCATCTCACCAACTCACTACACACCATCTTCCTCTTCTACATTAAACACATCATCACGGGATCATCACATCATACCATTTTTAAACATAAATTAATTAATTTAATTTTTACTTATCTTTTAATTTACTAAAATATTTTTATTTTTAAAATTTTTATTTATTATTTTATTTTTAAAATTTTTTTTTTTTAATATTGGGGGGAAAAAATATAATAAGTTTTTTTATTTATTT
>NC_051412.1:14754560-14754833 GCF_015228065.2 Penaeus monodon
GGTGTTATTGATGATGATGATGATAGGAGCCCCAAGCTGATGCAATGTATAGATTATAATGTATTGATGCAACGACCCTGATAGCAAGATGAATGATGTGAGAGATCGACAGTGATTGATGAATGATGATCGATGTGATATGCATGCCATGCAATGAACTAACAGTGAAATATTGAAAATTAAATATTTATCTTATAATTATTTATAAATGTAATGATGAAAAATATGTAATGTTACAAATCACCCAAAAATGCATGAATTAATTTATGAAAG
>NC_051412.1:14755341-14756037 GCF_015228065.2 Penaeus monodon
GACATTTACAATTAAACAATTACCCTAAATTATAATGCAGACATAGCACCCCTGATAGGAAGCTGTACGCGTCAACTCCCCCGTAATGCTTGCGGAGCGTACATTAAACGACTCTGCAGTTTTTGCGTAATGTTGCCACTTATGATAGACGGTGCGCCTCGAGTCATGTTGCCTGAATGTGGCTGCAAGTTGGCTAATTATTATAGCTTAAAGGTGAATCTCGGGAAGTGGTTACCACCGGTAAGAGCTTCAGATTAGATAAGTGATTAAGACTCCAGTCAACTCAGCGACCCTCGACGATGTCATTTTCCTTGACCTTGATTGAAATTATCATCAGGGTTGTACAGTGACGAAACTAAAGTCCTAGCTCCTCGTTCTGCCTATTGCCAGCATTATGTGAGATGAAGTATCATCAGCATATGCTCACACTTATTTAAGTAGGTCGACACTAGGATTCACAAAATTTCCCCCCTCCGTCTACAGAATAATTACATGTATGGGCACAAGGGCCGCAGGGCCACTACCCTGAAGGCACCCCCCGGAAGACACACCCGGGACACCATCCAACATGAAAACGCTCGCCCTGTCCTATTAATAACAAATTCAGCCTTAGAGGCCTAGTAACCCAACATCTCACAAATCTAACCAAACACAGCTGCGGGGGACTTAAAATTAAAATCCTTGGATGATAACTGT
>NC_051412.1:14756406-14756532 GCF_015228065.2 Penaeus monodon
GACATGATCAAAAAAAATCAACTAGCAGCCGCCTCA
Source organism: Penaeus monodon (assembly GCF_015228065.2). Lineage (NCBI taxonomy): Eukaryota > Metazoa > Arthropoda > Malacostraca > Decapoda > Penaeidae > Penaeus > Penaeus monodon. Next base: position 14,756,443 of record NC_051412.1, read on the forward strand.
CTTCTTTCCAACTATCCTAAATATTTTAATGAAAAAAGATATTAAAAGTGTTTCTTCAAAATTCCGCCATCTTGCAAAAGTTCAAAAGCC
>NC_051412.1:14756578-14758423 GCF_015228065.2 Penaeus monodon
AAAACCCCTCCTTCGGCATGTAAGTCGCTGATTGGCTGAGCGGCGGGTAATCAGCTCAATCATCGGGTGTGGTGTGTTGGCGGGGCTAAGTAGCGTGGGTCCCTTTATCTAAGCAATTCATATCATGAACGTTTATCTACTTCCATCTACAGATTTCTGAACACAATATAGTTGCCGTGTTTTCGTGCTGACTAAAAATATGCAGACGTTGAGAGATTAAAATTTCTTGATGGCTTATCATTTAGCACATATTTTTTCAGTAGAATATTTCTGCTAAAATCGATGATAATAATAAAAAAGATATTCTGATGTCTGCCATACGAAATAAAGAATAAATAAACAAAGGAGAAAAAACCAGTGAATAACACAATGCATGAAATATTATTACTTTTTAAATTATTCCCAAAGTGCTACATTTGGCTTCCCATGACCTCTCATGCAAAAAAAAAAAGAAAACTTTCACAATGGCGATGAGGTTCATTAAAAATACCTAATTTTACTGCGACTGATTAACAATTCTCTATCCACCCTGAATTTTTGACAAAAGAGGGGCTGGGACCCCCCCCCCCATTCCCTCCCGTTTCCTGACTAATCATGCACCCCCAGTAACGCTAGCCTCAATTCGATAAAAAAAGTTAAATCTTCATTTTTTTTTCTCATTTACCATTTCCTTTGTCATGGTTCCGTTTTATCTTGTTAAATACTTCATATTCGAGTTTTCTGACTACTTTTTTTATGATTCAATCAACCAAGATACTTCTGAAGGGATTATTCTCAAAGACTTTTTTTCTTATCACTAACTCAAAAGAACAACTGTCGATCGTGCTTAACCAGTTGCTAAGTGTTTTTGAAATTGGATATCAATAAACTTTTTCATCTTTGTTAGATAAAAACAATTGAGAAAAAAGAAGAGCATGGAGCAAAAAAGAAGTAAAAAGATATACAGACCTGCAATATAAAACAGATTATAAATGATTAAGCACTAGATTATACAGAGATTTGCTAGCACAGAAAAAAAAAATTTTTGTTCTTGAAATCTATTACTCCCCCTTTTCATCATAGCTACTTTAGATTGTTGCATTTATGATAATCCGTTTAACGTGTCAAAATTGACCAATTTTAACCCAAACTGAAAAAGAATTGATCCAAAAGTTCTATCTACTACAGCAACTACTAGTAATCATGCACCTCTAAAGCATGTGTAAGATAAATGGTTCGTCTGTCTGCCCTTCCTCTTCTCTCTTAACCCTCTCCTTCCCTCCTTTCCTTTCTCCCTCTGGTTTCTCTCCACCTCTCCCCTCCCCCCCCCTTCCACTCTCCTCCTCCCCCCCTCCCTTCCCGAAAAAACCCCTCCCAATCCCTCCTTTTCTTTTCTCCCCACCTCCCTTCTCTCTGTCTCTTACCCTCCCCCTTCTCCTTGGGTCCTTTTCTTTCTTTTCTCTGGTTCCCCCCCTCCCCTTCTCACTCTCGGATCATCAGTTACCCTCAACCTCTCCTTTTCTTTTCTCGCCACAAAAAACTCTCCTTCACTCTCATTCCCTCCTTACCCCGCTCCCCTCCTTTTCCCTTTCCCTCCCCCCCCCTTCTTCTCTCTCCCCTCCCTATTCTATACCCCCTCTCCTCCCTCCTTTTCTTGCATCTCTCAAAACCCCAACCTGCCCTTTGTCACTCTCTCCTCTTACCCCCTCAGACCAAATTTTCGCCTCCTTTTCTTTTCTCGCGCCCCTTCTCGTCTCATCACTCTTACAACCCACTCACCGTCGCCAATCCCCCCGTTTCTTATCTCAAACACAACCCCCGCCGTTCTCGTCGGTCGGGGGCTCTTCTTCCAACCCTCCACTCCCT
>NC_051412.1:14758531-14758699 GCF_015228065.2 Penaeus monodon
TTCTTCAAATCAATTTTTCTCTCATTACCCTCGCCTCACCAAAAAAAAATTCCTGTTTTCTTTCGTCCCCGCCCCCCACCTTCTCTCATCAAGAAAGAAAAAATCAACAATCATTACCCCTCACCTAACCAACTCATTTTCTTTCCTTACAGCCCACCCCTTACACCT
>NC_051412.1:14758824-14759059 GCF_015228065.2 Penaeus monodon
GACTCATCTCTTAATTAAAAACGTCTATTGTAGAAGGATATCCCTACGTGAAAAAATGCTTACCTGATCAATTACCTATTTGCAACTGTACGTGTCCTCTACGATTGCATGCATGTTTTCAAGAAAGAAATTTCCAACAAACAATATTTTCTCGTTATTCCTTTTTTCTTTAAAGATTTATTAATGTATATTTTCTCCATTGCTGCATAATTAAATAAAAAATTCCAACCTATGT
>NC_051412.1:14759389-14760430 GCF_015228065.2 Penaeus monodon
CAAACCTTGTAATCTGGCCCCGATCAAGTTTTTCCGAGATCCTGAGACCAGTGCTGTTGAAAAAAACAAAAAAAGACATGAGCACATTAATCACGGAATCTGATTTGTAGAAACCGAAGGTGAACTGTTATATCACGCGGTACGGTTGAAAAAAAAGGGATTTTAAAAAGTGTAGTTTTCTCAGTAGGGAGAGGGGGTAAGGGATGGGGGGGGGATGGGGGTACGTATTGACACGTAGAGGGGGTTCAGGGGCGGTGGAGCATAATTGCCTCACATAGTTGATGTGGGGGGGGGGGTGGGGGAGTCAGAATAGTTACGGCGATATAATACATAGGGAGTGGTGTAGGTTCGGGAGTAATAGGGTTACTTATAGTATGCTAGTATTATATATATATAGTCTTTTTGTGGTATAGAAGATTTAAAGATTATGATGAAGAGATAGTCTATAGTAGAGATATAATATACGGACACATCCAGTGATCTATTATAACGGGTATCGTTATAATAAGCGGGGTGATTGTAAGGGCTATAACATAGCTTCAAATGGATGACACACTAAAGAGATGACAAAATACAGATGTATATGCAATAGTCAAGGCTTCTACAGGAGGTTTAGGTTGTATAAGCTATTTTTGGGTGATGTTTTTATTTTCAATTTTTTAAAATAAAAGGTGCCCTATTTTTTGTCAGTGATAGTTATACTTCAGACCAAAATAGCCATGCAGGGAAAAAGACCGTAGGGGGCGAGGGGCTTGCATTAATTTATTTCCCATTGAATTGCACTGCATTGGCGTTTGAACGATATTCTAGGTCACCGGGAGTTGGAGGACATTCATGGAGGAAGTGCATAGTAGCTAATACCAAGATGCAGATGATTGTCGGGGGGAAAGGGACAAGGGTTGAAATGAAAAAACCTAAAAGCGTAGAAAAAATATTGTTTAGGTTAATGACTGATTGGAGCTCTCTTAGGTAAAGGGGGGGGTGCTCAAGGCCTGTAATAACCTAAAGTAGGCGTAACATTGCACATGGTCAATACGTACG
>NC_051412.1:14760672-14760895 GCF_015228065.2 Penaeus monodon
ACAGAGCATTAGGCATGATACATACTCGTGTGCCAAAGGCATCCTATCGCACACGCAGCACACAGAAGCAGCGAGACGAGCTAGTTGGCCTAGTATCAGAAGGCCGGCTTGCCTTATCGGCCGCCACATACTCGATAACGCCAAGGCAGGAGGTGTGATAACAGGCAGATCACACGTCCACCACGCCTGTGTCATGCTCCGCCCTCTACTCCGACATGCCATG
>NC_051412.1:14761029-14761200 GCF_015228065.2 Penaeus monodon
TCGGAACCTCGAATTTATCACAAAATCTGAATAACATGCTTGAGAGTTTTGTCGGCTGCCGATAATAGCAACGTGTTCGAAGCATTTTTATAGACCTTTTGGCCTCTTCGGCCGACAGACTGTGGAAATGGGTCACGGTTTTCGGGAAATGTTCGAAGCAAGCGCGAAGGT
>NC_051412.1:14761230-14761326 GCF_015228065.2 Penaeus monodon
GACCCCGTAATGTATATACCATTTTTTAAAACATCGTAACGAGGCTGTCACGCCTCTGTTACGGTCGTGTCACGTGTCCATGACCCACGAGGGTTT
>NC_051412.1:14761617-14761902 GCF_015228065.2 Penaeus monodon
AAACCATTTCGACCTACAACGGATTCGGGAATCTAAATCCGGACAAGATAAACCCTCAGTTCCCTTTCGGCGTCGGTTGTGGAATGTCCGTTGGGGGATTGGTGACTGCGAGACTGCTCTTTCCTCAAATGCAGTTGCAGGACTCAATGGGGGCCGTTTTGCCACGGACGAGGGAGGAGGTAATTATCGAAGGCGGTGTCGGAGGCGGGATCCGGTCTATGGTTACTTTTGTTTTCGTGAGTAACTGGTCAACTTCTCAAAAAGTGACGATGGATTCCGCTAGGT
>NC_051412.1:14765864-14766414 GCF_015228065.2 Penaeus monodon
GGGGTTTGTTTTTAAGAGAAAAAAACCCCACGGTGTTGGTTATACAAAAAAAAAAAAGGGTATTGTTTTTATTACAGAACAAAAAAACCCACGGTGTTGGTTTTTTTACAGAGCAAAAACCCCCAGGGTGTTGTTTATTAAGAGCAAAAAAACCAAACGGTGTTGTGTTTATTAAAAAAAAAAAAAAACGTATTGTGTTTATTACAGAAAAAAAACCCCCCCGGGTTGTGTTTTTTACAGAGCAAAAAACCCCCGGATTTGTTTTTTATTAAGAGAAAAAAAAAACAGGGTGTTGGTTTTAACAGAGAAAAAACCCACGGTTTGTTTTTATTACAGGGGAGAGAAAAAAACAGGGTATTGTTTTTATTACGGGCCCCCCCAAAAAACCTACGGTGCTGTGTTTATACAGAACAAAAACCCCGTTTTGTTTTTATTAAGAGAAAAAAAAACCCAGTGTGTGTTTTTTTCAATTTTGAAAACCCACGGTGCGTATGTAACAGTCAAAATCTACAGTGCTTTTTTGGACTACAGCGGAAACCCCACAAAGCTG
>NC_051412.1:14766762-14767030 GCF_015228065.2 Penaeus monodon
ATAAATGTCAGAAAATTTACTGCAGGGTTTTTTTGCGGGATGGAAGGTTTTTTTTCGGCGGGGCAATGTCTGGGAGGAAAATCCAATTCTGTGGGTACATAGGGTTGTATTCTCCTTGTGAGGGGACGTGTAGTTTTTTTTCCCCTTGTCAGGCAGCAATGCAGTTAGGGATTTCAGTAGCCCTTATCATTGCCGTTTTGGGAGATCTATTTGGGTTTTACCTCTGTCGTTCGTGTGGAACGCACGAAACCTAAGAAAGGGGTCTTTG
>NC_051412.1:14768609-14769444 GCF_015228065.2 Penaeus monodon
GCCTCTTTTAAAGCCTTGATGTCCGTCTCTACTATTTTTCTGAAGGCGTCACGGTGCAAAAACCTCTTGGTTGCCACCCACGGGGGAACTCGGGGCCCTGGCTTTTTTTGGGTTTTGTAGGGTTCCATGGTAGGCTCCACATGGCTTCCAAAACCTTCGCCCAGCGGGAACCAAGATGAAAATTATGGATGACCCGGGATGGCTTAAAAAAAGTGTCCCCCCGCCAAAAGCACGAGGTTATTGAGGGGGTCGGGGGAGGGTCTTTCCCAATGGCATTTCAGAAGCTTCTTCCGAGTATTTTGGAAGAGGCAGACTGTAACATTTTTCTTTTGAAGAAAATAAGGAGTGCCATAATCTTTCATAAATTCGGTAAGGAATAAAGCCACGGATATAAAGCACATAGACCTATAAATGAAAATTTAAAGGGCTTTAACTGTTAAGTCCGCCGAAATTTTATAATTAATATTAGCACAACTTTACAGCGTTATCATAAGTAAATCCACATGTTTCTGTATGTTGTGTACCGTTGTGGGAGTGCAAATCATCACAGGCAGCATTCACGCTATTGTACATGCACTAATCATTTTTTCCCTCGTGTGGTTTGGTGCTCGGAACCAAATAAAAGCTACGGATGTGTTATTCATTCTAACAATCTAGTTTCTCTACATTTCCCCTCTTACTTCGCCACGGAAACCCGGATAGTCTGAGGACATGCGGGCCACTGAGACGAGGGAAGAAGTGAGGGGAGAGGAAGCGGACCCCCCCCCATTCAGGACTCTTCACTTAATCGCTTAGTCCCCTGGGGCAGCTGTTGGGATCTCCGCTGAGACTCGCC
>NC_051412.1:14770054-14770281 GCF_015228065.2 Penaeus monodon
CTGAGAAAAGGGCGACGTAATCTCGCGAGATGCTTCACAAGGCTCAGTCACTCAAGAGGGAGTAGTCTCGCCCTTATAGCGAGTAGGCTGAGCACGGAAGCCCACGTGCGTGCAGGGCAGCCACCAACAAGTCCTGACGATAAAAACGACGAAAGAAACCTCGACGTGTCAGCAGAAACCACGGGAGGGGAGTTGGAGCTGACGGCAGGCGCTGAGTTGTCTATAAA
>NC_051412.1:14770468-14770671 GCF_015228065.2 Penaeus monodon
GAACAGGGGCGTCATTTTAGCTTTTTCTTGGGGGGAGGGGGGAGTAGGCGAAGGAAATGAACAACTGAGAAAAATAGGCCTTCAGGGGTGCAAACAGCACAGTTGCCTCCCCCCCCCCCCCACACACACAATGGATGCCCTTGGATGAGAATGAATATATGTGTTTCATGTTTTTCGCTTGGTACACTGTGAAGACATCCGTT
>NC_051412.1:14771252-14771503 GCF_015228065.2 Penaeus monodon
CATGGCATTTTCCCTCTGGCACAGCACACCAAAAATTAATAATGGTGTCACATGGATTATTAAATAACGCGTAAGTTTTCGGCAACTGAAACAATGACGAACATCAGTTACAAACGTTAACTCTTGAACGTTTATAACACCACGATGACATTACGATTTGATGTTATTTTTTGGGTATATCGGGACTGTGACTCATATCACGCGTTTCCTTTCCCTTTTCTGACTTTACATCCATCCGGTTACCATCGATG
>NC_051412.1:14771528-14772677 GCF_015228065.2 Penaeus monodon
CGCCAGACAGTTCGATAGAGACCTCGGGATTGCTGATAAAATACCTTATCACAAGTATATCGATAGCAAATGAATAAAAAAATGTACTCATCTTGCATGACGTCACAGATGCCAAGTGCATATTTTTATCTATTTAAATCCTGAAGAAATACCCATCAATGTTATCACCCATTCAGTGCACACGATCAATATTCATATCAAGCATTCGGCATCATCAAAATTTATATCTAAAACTATGCTTGTCACAAAAATAAATATTACGCAAGATAATCGCAGCTGGCAACATTTCCAATCAGTGACGGCGAAGGATTTACAGGCAGAGTGACAGAACATCGCAGTCGACCCTCGACACTCGTAGCGGATCTTCTACCGTCCGTTTTCCTAACCAAATATCATCAGTTTTTCTTGGCTTGTGGACGATGCAGTTCGTTTTATTTAGTCAGTCGAGAAACACCTGACACCATGGCGAGGTTACCTTTGAGTATCCAGGCCATTGAGTCCAGCTGTTGCGTTACTGTGCCCGACAAAAGAAAACGGAAAGCGTAAGTCACTATTTTTGTCTTTGTTTTGAAATCATCATAGCTTGTCTTTGTTTTGATAATCACCACGTCTGCATTGTTTTGCAAGAAGTATTATTTGCATGTAACTAATCGATGAGAAAATGGAGTAAACGTTCGCTTTTACTAATTTTTCAAGGTTTTTGGATGAGGGTAAAAAGGAATCGGGTTTACGTGTCCTTTTATAACATGCAACACACTGTCCTTGGTAGAACAAAGCGTGTGGTTTAAAATTCGTGTCTCATTATGTCACTCTGTCTACGTGGCTAGGGGCAGGGCTTTCATATCAATGCACTTTCTTTTGCATTGTGCCTAAACTACAGTGTATATTTATTAATATGATTGTGTAATTTTCAAAAAAGATGAAAATCTGAATATCCTGTGATTGTTTTTGTTAATATAGATATTTTTTCTGCCTTATGAGGAATCTAGAATAATCTGATTAATCCAGTCCTAACCTAGTTTCACGGATCTTTAACTATTGCCGCAGGGTGGTTTCTTGATACGAAAGCCCTTCCTCCCGGGCATGTATTTGGCCCAGGGAGGCCAAATACAGCTGGCACCATAGCATTTTGCAGCATGATTGTACATG
>NC_051412.1:14772785-14773289 GCF_015228065.2 Penaeus monodon
TAAAACTTTATGCTTCCTAACCAGATATCCTAATTGATATGAAAGGTTATTTTAACCAGTCCTAGTTTTGCAAGATAGATAGATAGATGCCAGTGGCATTCAGTACAGAACTTTTGCCATGTAGTTACTTAGTGGTTTTCTGTGTGAGTCTATCTGAAACTTCCTGTAATCTTTAATAGACCTCCCTGGGCCCCTATGCTCCACACTCTGACAAAGATCAACAAACCTTCATGACATATATTGTGTCGTGACAGAGCTTTGATTGGTGTGGTTGCACAAACTCTGTCTTATTAAAATGTGACATATATGGTGGAGGTTTGGGTTTGACTTAGCTTGAGTGCCCCAAAAATGCCAAACCAAGGGGAGATGCAGGATGCGTTAGTGCTCAGACAGGAAAAAAATGACTGAGCAACCTCTTCAGATGGGCATAATTTGAGTGACTTCTTTGACTGGGCCTAATGTTTTTTTTTTTTTTTCTGCGGTGTCAACAGAAATGGTCTTTAA
>NC_051412.1:14773683-14774271 GCF_015228065.2 Penaeus monodon
TTTCTGTTGGCATGTGGTTAATGTTAGTTTCCCTGTATTTTCCAGTCTGCAACTTTGGGTTATTGTTTAGCATAAAAAATAGCTGTTAGTATAGCATTGCTATCTATGTTCTGATACAATGGCAGGATATCTGAGGTTGTGTGGTTGTTCAGATAAGATCAGGTTTCATTGACAACTGACTTGGTCCATTAAACATCTTGTGCTGGCAATTCAGAAGAGATAATTAGGCATTATATGAAAGAGGATGAATGAAGTGTAATTAAATTTATAGGGGGCAGAGATGTCATTTGTATCTGTTTGCTTATGTGAAAATTTTTATTTGTTCATATTGATTTTGTCCTCATGTAATTTTGTCAGTGGAAATGGTTGGAACAGACTGCTATTTGTTTGAAAGCTTCATAATTGATAAAAAAATGTAGTCAAAATTTTTTTGCTAGAAAAGACATATTTTACCCTGGCCATTTCTTAGATGGGTCGATATCAGTATAATTGGGTAATGGCGTAACTGTTATACAAGAGAAACTGCTTTGCATGCAGTTGATATGAATGAATATCTCCTATAATGGTGTATGGATTTATGCATATGGC
>NC_051412.1:14774315-14774486 GCF_015228065.2 Penaeus monodon
CACATCCACACATTTTCCTTGTTACTATAACTCAAGTACTATAGTATGTGAAGTTATGTAACTCGAATAATTTCCCATTTTTCAAACCCTTATCTATCTCGGTAGGTGTGGCATCTTATCTCTTAAAGGGAAGTATCTGGAAATGGGGTTCACTTTCAGCATTTGGATGCT
>NC_051412.1:14775907-14776263 GCF_015228065.2 Penaeus monodon
TTTTGTATGCACACACGTAGTGCAAGATAGGCCCTATTTACCTGTTTGGTTCCTGTAGTAAGTGATGCTCTCTCTCTCTCAATCATTGAGTATTTATATTTTTGCAGTGCAAGATCTGAATCACAACAGATATCGATCTTCTTCTTTCAGATATTCAATATGGATGTGGGTCCTCACTTTCTTCATTTACTGTTCATACCACCTCTCAAGGAAACCAATTTCGGTCGTAAAAAACGTCTTAAACCAGAACTGCACCGACCTGACTCCACCAGTGCCGAATCCAAATAATTCACATTGGTGCGACTGGAAACCCTTTGGTGAGTTTGATGCAGTGTTTTAAGGTTTGTTTTAGAGTA
>NC_051412.1:14779676-14779759 GCF_015228065.2 Penaeus monodon
TCCCATTATCGCCCTTTTTGATACTGTCTGTATATGTCTGTCATTATGTTTGCCCTTTTCCCATTCCCTTTCGTCCAGTGTGT
>NC_051412.1:14779782-14779983 GCF_015228065.2 Penaeus monodon
TTCAGATGTGTTAATAGGGATCTTTTTTCATATGAAAGGGACAACTGAAATTTTAAACCATGAATTTGAGGATGGTGTTTTTAAAGTACATGGTTCTTTGACAGATAAGGACAACCTGCAACACCCTAGGAATGGTTGACTCATCTTCTTATTTGCATAGCAATAGGAATGTTTATCAGGTAAGTTTGGAGGGAAAACTTT
>NC_051412.1:14780030-14780505 GCF_015228065.2 Penaeus monodon
ATACACATTCTAGTTAAGGAACATTTTTTTATATGATTACGAAAGATGAAATTTCAAGTTTTACTGTGTTAGAGAACTAGTCCTTTGTTGATATTATAAGTACCCATTTCATTTCCAGTGGATTCATTGCTGAGCGGATGGATCTTCGAATCTTTTTGAGCATTGGCATGATCTTCTCAGGCATATTTTGTGCCATGTTTGGCCTTGGGAAATCCCTTTTAAAATCACAGCTGTGGTTTTACATTTTTGGCACAGTACAATTTTTTATCTAAATAGCCTTTTTGAATTCAGTATAGTAAATTTTTAAAAAGGGGAGTATTGGTGTGAAAGAACAGTCATTATAGACTTAACTCTTGTGAATATATGTAAAAGGGGAAACTGTGATTACTCTCTAACCTTTAGAGACTGCAATTCATCAGCCCACCTTGGCCCCAGATGCAAATTAACATAAAATTTCAAATTTTACTTCAGATAA
>NC_051412.1:14780531-14781110 GCF_015228065.2 Penaeus monodon
ATAATTTGAGAAGCTTGATTTATTTGTTTCTAAATGCGAGTCTTGTCCTGGCTCGTATGTCAAATAGTTACTGAACAGTAGAGCGTCAAATAAAAAATTTTACACTTGGAAATGAGTGAAATTTAAAAAAAAACATTTAATGAAAAATATAATACAAAAAAATGTAAATGTCCCATAATCTATCGTCATAAAAAAAATATCTCAAAATACATCTGGAAGATACTGAAAAGGGAATACAAAAAATGTTTAAGAGCTGGAAAGGAAATGCCAAGGCCCTATATTTTAGTTTTCTTCCCTCTTTTTCACACTCGCGTACTTCTGTTTTATGGTGAAAAAAGGCCTGCCAAAATTTTAAAAGCTAATGCTCGTTAAAATGACTTTTTTAAATGAAATTTTCCAGTATTGAGGCGAAAAGACTTTAGGGGTAAAATGATTGGGATTTTCCCCTTGTTTTGATTTGTTGTAAAAGTTTTTACTCTCCTCCCATAGAAATAATGTGGGGTGAGCAGACCCAGGATGGCCTGGGGTATAACAGCACTTGGAAAATGGTTTTGGAAAGGAAACAGAGGAATTTTCAAC
>NC_051412.1:14781233-14783528 GCF_015228065.2 Penaeus monodon
GCAGTGAAATAGCTCTAATTCTTCCTTTGTCCCATAAAGGTCTCACCGGCATCGGAACTGCCACACCCCCTTGGGAAAACATCCGGGTACACTCATGTGCTCCCCTTTGGTCCAGTCAAGGGAGCTTGTTTTTCATTACCGGCATCATCATCGGTTCTAGGGGATCATTACACTGTTTTTCATGGTTCCCTGCCGAGATGGTTGGTCTGCCAACCCCAACGCAAATTATGAGGTTGAAAGCTTCGTTTTTTTTGGGCAAAACTTTTTTTGGGGAAAGAGAGTCAGTGGATTTTTTTGTGGGTTTAGAAAATAGAAGTGGTTTTTTTTTTTTTTGTAGAAATGCTGGTGTTTTTTTTTTCTTACCTGCTTTTGTTACATATATATACACATATATAGGCACAAACCCTTTGGGGTACATACCAAATGAAATGCTTTTTTCTTATGAGCATATATTCAAAATAACTTTTTTTTTTTCTCCTATTTTTTTTAAGTAAACTAGAACTATAATAAAGAGCTTTAGAAAAAAGGTATAGGGGACCGTATCATATAAGGGTGTATCGAGAATACACATCCAAGGTTTTCTCATGCCAGTTACAAAAATATATTTATTAACCCTACATGAAAATGCCAAAATTTGTCCTCTTCTGGGACTTCTGATAAACTGCTAGCCTTTTGGGTGGGGGTTTTGCTGTATAGAAACTTCCCACTTTACCGTTTTTGCAAGTTGTGTACCTATAGCCACCCGTCAAAAAGATTTTTTTTAAAGATGGCTATGACGTTTCAAGAATGCACTGCATTTACATGAAAAATACAAATTTAATAAGGCATTTTTGGGCAATTGGTCTAAGAACACCTTTCAATGCGATGGCCTGTTACATATACATGCAAAACGCTTTTTTATAATTATGGTAGGGAATTTTTTTTTTCTTAACATCTTTTTCTCCTCTGCTCTCCTCCCCTATTTGCATACTTTACCCAGTCAGTAAATGAACAAGTTAACTTAAGGGGGTAAATGTGGTTTGTTTTAAAGAAAATAATTTTTTAACAAGTTAATTTCAGAGTTAAAACCTTTTAATGCAAGAACAGGACATTTGTGTAAAAATGCAGATGCAGTGGTGTAAAGCATAAAACTGCTCAAAGTAGTATTTATAGCAATTGTACATATTATATTGGTTAAATGTGGTATTATGTGTTTTTGTGGTGTCCTTACAGTTTTTTGGGTGCATTTTGTCCTTTTAGCGTGAAGGGGAATCTCCAGCCCCAAAGTGGGAGGAACATTGAACCGCATATTGAAGTTTCTGAGGATGAACTGCTGCCCTGCTGAGTGAAGTAAGCTGCTTGTCTGTTCATTTATTTTTTAAAAATTTTCTATGTATAAATCCTCTTATCTGGATTTGCAACCCATTTGAATGAGTGATCAGCCAAACTAGATAGAACTTTATATAGGATTTTTTTTTGCTGAATAATATAATGTTAATCAACTAACCATGTTCTTTTTTGGGTATTTGGAACTGTACAGGTATTTTTTTGAGTTGAAAAAAAGTACTTCCAGACATAGCTTTTTTACCTGTAGTTGGTTACAGTTATGCATATTTATCCATAATTTTTAGTTGTTTTAAAATGAATAGCACAAAAAATTATCAGATGCAAAAACAAAAAGTAATGTTTTTTACATGCATCCCAGCTTTTAAATTTTTATGAAAACCTATTATTTTAACCCTTTTCTATTTGGACCCTTGGAATGCCCTTTCTCCCTTTTGTTATATATCTGTGAAACTTGATTTTGAAGAAGTTATTTATAACAGTTAATTAGGAAAAATGTCCCTTTTTGGCAAATGAATGTAAAGCATCCCAAACACAAAAGAACTGAACGAGGGGCGAAAACCCGTCTCTGTCGATCTTATCTCTAGGCCCTGTAGAAGGTTTCCTAGGTCCAAAAGGTTTAAACAGAAATGACGAGGATTCTGACTTCCTATTTTCTCTTCAAGGAATCTCCGGCTGGTTTTTCTTACGTTGGCAAAGAAAAGGAGGGGAGAACCCGAAATCAGAATGAAGCCGAGGGGAAAAGGAAATTTTTTTGCTTTAAATTCGAATTTTTTTTTTTTTTTTGATATTTTATTATCCTTTTTTTTTCTTTATGTATTTTTGTTCTTTATATAATATTTTTTTTTTTCCCATTTTTCTTTAATATTAAATCCAAAAAATTTAAGTTTTCTTAAATTTTTTCTTTTCCTTTTTTTTTTTTTTTTTCCCCTTTTTTTTAAATTTTTCCTTTAAAAATTTTTTTTTTAAAAA
>NC_051412.1:14783554-14783635 GCF_015228065.2 Penaeus monodon
CCCCGTCCCCCTTTTTTTCCCCCCCAAAAAAAAAAAAAAAATTTTTTTTTTTTTTTAAAAAAAAAAAAAAACCCCTTTTTG
>NC_051412.1:14783722-14784001 GCF_015228065.2 Penaeus monodon
AAAAAAAACTCAATTTTTCCCCAAAAATTTTCAATTTCCCCCAAAAACCTTTAAAAAAATTATTTTTTTTAAAACCCCAATTAACCCCCTCCCTTTACTTTAAAATTTTTTCCCCCTTTTTTTTTTAAAATTTTAAATTATCTACCTCATTTTCTTTTTTTCTTTTTTTTTTTTTTTTGTTTCTTTTTTCTTCATCTTTTCTCTTTTTTTTGTTCCTTTTTTTTTCTTCCCCTTTCCCTTTTCCTTCTTTTTGTTTCTTTTTTTTCCCCCCCCTTTTTT
>NC_051412.1:14784224-14784410 GCF_015228065.2 Penaeus monodon
ACACATTGTTTAGTTTATAGTGCAGTTCCCTAAATAAATGACAGTAATATCATGTGTCTTCAGGGTGTGGTCGAGTTCTCTCTCGCCTCTTTTTTGCCAAACTTGTATCATACACGTTCCTCTACTGGCTGCCGAACTACATTCTCAAAAACAGTAAGTGTTGCTTAGAAAGTGTGTTGTTCATAC
>NC_051412.1:14784502-14784626 GCF_015228065.2 Penaeus monodon
ATCGTTATTATTTTTACTTTTATGAATGTGATTGTTATTATTGTTATGATTTTTAATTTCATGAATATTGTTATAATTGTTATTATTTTTAAAAATTATTAATTTATATTATCATTTTTCTCTT
>NC_051412.1:14786433-14787583 GCF_015228065.2 Penaeus monodon
CCCTACAGCACCCTACAGCCCAGAGGCGAGTGCCAACTGTCTACGTTCTTCGATGTTGTGGTATTGCTGGAGGAATCCTGGCTGGGGTCCTGAGCGATAAGACCGGCATGTCAGCCTCCACCTGCATAGTCATGCTCATCGTTGCGATTCCTATGGTAGGAATGCTTCCTGAATACATTTTGTTTGAGTTATGAAAGTAGATTGTAGAATTTTGAGTTTCTTTTCAATTTTAATCTTCCTAGTCTACAATTGGAAATAAAATCTTTTATTAACTTTTGCTGATTTTCCTGTAAACTTTCCAGATGTTTGTCTACCAGCATTTTGTGCAGTTTCTCTCGGGTTTGAACATATTCTTGCTGCTCGTTGTTGACTCCTTGTGAATGGCCCGTATGCTTTAATCACTACTGCTGTTTCGGCTGATCTTGGTACCCATGAATGTCTAAAGGAAATGCAAAGGCCTTAGCTACTGTCACTGCTATTATTGATGGCACTGGATCTATAGGTAATTATACATTATAAGTCCTGTGTAAGTGTTGATGTGAACATACATCTAGAGCCAGACATGTACTCCTGTAATTTTGTGAGGTTATCGTGGACAACAATGCTTGGCATTGAAATGGGAACATAGTGCAAGAAATAAGGGCAGTAATTATATTTAAAAAGTAAATCTTCCCAGTCATAGTTTGAGTATACAGGTAATGATAATTGTATTTGAAAAGGCATCATAGAATTAATCTGCATCTGTTCTTTAAAGGTGCTGCTGTTGGACCACTGATCGCTGGTCCAATCTCAGAAGCAGGCTGGGACTATGTCTTCTACATGCTCATGTTCTCCGATCTCTTTGCCCTCATAGTAAGTGGGGTGTATCAGTCTCAATTAAAGGCAATAGTTTTCTAGTTGATGAAATGAAAAAGGATGGGGATTGTCAATGCAAATCTTTGGTCCTGTGCAGCTTTTCTCCGCTTGGGACCGAATGAATAACTGGTGATGAACGGCGCAGGAGGAGGAACACTACTTGCCTATTTAAGTCTTGTGCATTTGCATTGGCAGATTGGGGTAGAGAATAAGATACCTTGTTTTCAAAGGACTTTCCCAAAAAAACTTTCATGGGTTTTTTTTTTTTTTGGGGGGGGGGGAAAAAAGGGCAAAA
>NC_051412.1:14787683-14787773 GCF_015228065.2 Penaeus monodon
CCCCCCAAAATTTTTGGGCCCCCCAAGTGGAACACCCCCCCGCCGGGCCCCGCCCCCGTGACTTGAATAAATCAATTTGTTATATTTATC
>NC_051412.1:14793475-14793679 GCF_015228065.2 Penaeus monodon
TTCAGATGTGTTAATAGGGATCTTTTTTCATATGAAAGGACAACTGAAATTTTAAACCATGAATTTGAGGATGGTGTTTTTAAAGTACATGGTTCTTTGACAGATAAGGACAACTCTGCAACACTCCTAGGAATGGTTGACTCATCATTCTTATTTGCATATGCAATAGGAATGTTTATCAGGTAAGTTTGGAGGAAATCTTTA
>NC_051412.1:14793728-14794202 GCF_015228065.2 Penaeus monodon
TACACATTCTAGTTAAGGAACATTTTTTTATATGATTACGAAAGATGAAATTTCAAGTTTTACTGTGTTAGAGAACTAGTCCTTTGTTGATATTATAAGTACCCATTTCATTTCCAGTGGATTCATTGCTGAGCGGATGGATCTTCGAATCTTTTTGAGCATTGGCATGATCTTCTCAGGCATATTTTGTGCCATGTTTGGCCTTGGGAAGTCCTTTAACATTCATCAGCTGTGGTTTTACATTGTGGCACAGGTACAATTTTTCTATCTAAATAGCCTTTTTGAATATCAGTATAGTATTTAGAAAGGGCAGTATTGGTGTGAAAGAACAGTCATTATAGACTTAACTCTTTGTGATATATATGTATAGGGGAAACTGTGATTTACTCTCTAACCTTTAGAGACTGCAATTCATCAGCCCACCTTGGCCCCAGATGCAAATTAACATAAAATTTCAAATTTTACTTCAGATAA
>NC_051412.1:14794228-14795353 GCF_015228065.2 Penaeus monodon
ATAATTTGAGAAGCTGATTTATTTGTTTCTAAATGCGAGTCTTGTCCTGGCTCGTATGTCAAATAGTTACTGAACAGTAGAGCGTCAAAGTAAAAATGTTACCACTTGGAAAAATGAGTGAAAATTAAAAAAACATTTAAATGAAAATATAATACAATAAAATGTAAATTTTCACCATAATCTATACAGTCATAAATTAAATATCTCAATGTACATCTGGAGATACTGAAAGGAATACAAAAATAATGTTCAAAAGGCTGGAAGGAAGATGCCAGAGTGCCATATATTCTAGTTTGCTCTCCCTCTTACTCACACTCTGCTGTATTCTGTTTATGGTGAAATAGAGGCCTGCCAAATTTTGAAATGCTAATGCTCTGTTAAAGGGGACTTTAAGTGTAATTTACCAGTATTGAGGGAGAATAGACTTTAGGGGTAAGCTGATTGGCAACTTGCCATTGTGTTTGATTTGTTGTAATAGTTCTTACTCTCCTCCCATATGAATAGATATTATGTGGGTGATGCAGACCACAGGATGGCCTGGTGTAGGGAACAGCACTTGGAAACTGGTTTGGAAAAGGAAACAGAGGTAATTTGCAACTTGTTTTCTTCCCTTACTTTTCTTTTAAATTTTTTTTTATTAAAATTGAATATTATGTATCAAGAGAATTTTGTATAGAGGATTTGCATACATACTCAAAGAAAATAAAAATTACAAATAAGCAGTGAAATAGCTCTAAATTCTTTCCTTGTCCCATCAAGGTCTCATCTTCGGCATCTGGAACTCGCACACATCCCTTGGCAACATCCTGGGTACACTCATTGCTGCTGCCTTTGTGTCCAGTCAATGGAGCTTGTCTTCATTTTCCCTGGCATCATCATCGGTTCTATGGGGATCATTACACTGTTCTTCATGGTTCCACTGCCAGAGATGGTTGGTCTGCCGAACCCCAACGCAAATTATGAGGTTTGTAAGCTTCTGTTTCTTTGGGAAAACTTTTTTTTGGGCAAGAGAGTGCAGGGATATATTTTGTGAGGTTTGAAAATAGAAGTGATTTTTTTTTTTGTGAAATGCATGAAGTGATTTTTTTTCTTACACATGCTTTTGTTTAAAATATTACAAAATAT
>NC_051412.1:14795510-14796632 GCF_015228065.2 Penaeus monodon
ATAATTTGAGAAGCTTGATTTATTTGTTTCTAAATGCGAGTCTTGTCCTGGCTCGTATGTCAAATAGTTACTGAACAGTAGAGCGTCAAAGTAAAAAATGTTACCACTTGGAAATGAGTGAAAATTAAGAAAAACATTTAAATGAAATATATAATACAATAAAATGTAAATGTCACCATAATCTATACAGTCATAAATTAAATATCTCAATGTACATCTGGAAGATACTGAAAGGAATACAAAATAATGTTCAAGAGGCTGGAAGGAAGATGCCAGAGTGCCATATATTCTAGTTTGCTCTCCCTCTTACTCACACTCTGCTGTACTTCTGTTCATGGTGAAATAGAGGCCTGCCAAATTTTGAAATGCTAATGCTCTGTTAAGGTGACTTTTAAGTGTAATTTACCAGTATTGAGGCAGAATAGACTTTAGGGGTCAAGCTGATTGGCACTTGCCATTGTGTTTGATTTGTTGTAATAGTTCTTACTCTCCTCCCATATGAATAGATATTATGTGGGCTGATGCAGACCACAGGATGGCCTGGTGTAGTAACAGCACTTGGAAACTGGTTTGGAAAAGGAAACAGAGGTAATTTGCAACTTTGTTTTCTTCCCTTACTTTTCTTTTAATTTTTCTTTATTAAAATTGAATATTCATGTACTCAAGAGAATTTTGTATAGAGGATTTGCATACATACTCAAAGAAAATAAAAATTACAAATAAGCAGTGAAATAGCTCTAAATTCTTACCTTGTCCCATCAAGGTCTCATCTTCGGCATCTGGAACTCGCACACATCCCTTGGCAACATCCTGGGTACACTCATTGCTGCTGCCTTTGTGTCCAGTCAATGGAGCTTGTCTTTCATTATCCCTGGCATCATCATCGGTTCTATGGGGATCATTACACTGTTCTTCATGGTTCCACTGCCAGAGATGGTTGGTCTGCCGAACCCCAACGCAAATTATGAGGTTTGTAAGCTTCTGTTTTCTTGGGCAAAACTTTTTTTAGGGCAAGAGAGTGCAGTGGATATATTTTGTGAGGTTTAGAAAAATAGAATGTGGATTTTTTTTTTTTGTAGAAATGCATGAAGTGTATATTTTTTTCTTACACATGCTTTTGCT
>NC_051412.1:14796678-14797104 GCF_015228065.2 Penaeus monodon
CCAGAATGAAATGCTTTTATGCTTATGAGCATATATTCAAGAATAGACATTTTTTTTTCTCCTATTTCTTTTAAGATGAACTAGAACTATAATAAATGAGCTTTAGAAACAAAGGTATTAGGAGACACGTGCATCATATAAGGGTGTATCAGAGAATACACATCCAGAGGTTTTCTCATGCCAGTTGCACAAAAATATATTTATTAACCCTACAATGAAGATGCCAGAAATTAGTCACTCTGTCTGGTGACTTCTGATAACTGTCTAGCCTTTTGGCTGGGGAGTTTGCTGCATATAATGAAACTTCCCACTTCACTCGTTTTAGCAAGTTGTGATACCTATAGCCGTACCTGTCAAAATGAGTTGTTTTTTCATGATGGCTATAGACGTTTCAAGAATGCACTGCATTTACATGAACAATAACAA
>NC_051412.1:14797147-14798427 GCF_015228065.2 Penaeus monodon
TCAATGCGATGGCCTGTTACATATACATGCAAACTGCTTATTTATAATTATGGTAGGGAATATTTTTTTTCTTAACATCTTTTTCTCCTCTGCTCTCCTCCCCTATTTGCATACTTTTATCCAGTCAGTAAATGAACCAAGTTAACTTAATGGGGTGTAAATGTGGTTTGTTTTAAAGAAAATAATTGTTAACAAGTTAATTTCAGAGTTATACCTTTTAATGCAAGAACAGGACATTTGTGTACAAATGCAGATGCAGTGGTGTCAAAGCATAAAACTGCTCAAAGTAGTATTTATAGCAATTGTACATATTATATTGGTTAAATGTGGTATTATGTGTTATTGTGGGTGTCCTTACAGTTTTTTGGGTGCATTTTGTCCTTTGTAGCGTGAAGGGGAATCTCCAGCACCACGTAGGAGGAACATTGAACCGCATATTGAAGTTTCTGAGGATGAAACTGCTGCCCTGCTGAGTGAAGTAAGCTGCTTGTCTGTTCATTTACTTTTTAAAATTTCTATGTATAAATCCTCTTATCTGGATTTGCAACCCATTTGAATGAGTGATCAGCCAAACTAGATAGAACTTTATATGGATTTTTTTTTGCTGAATAATATAATGTTAATCAACTATACCATGTTCTTATTTGGGTATTTGGAACTGTACAGGTATTTTGTTGAGTTGAAAAAAAAGTACTTCCAGACATAGCTTTTTTACCTGTAGTTGGTTACAGTTATGCATATGTTATCCATAATTTTCAGTTGTTTTAAATGAATAGCACAAATATTATCAGATGCACAACAAATAGTAATGTTTTGACATGCATCTAGCTTTTAAATTTTGATGAAAACCTATTATTTTAACCCTTTCTATTTGGACCCTTGGAATGCCGTTTCTCCCTTTTGTTATATATCTGTGAAACTTGATTTTGAAGAAGTTATTTATAACAGTTAATTAGGAAAAATGTCTTTTAGGCAAATGAATGTAAAGCATCCCAAACACAAAAGAACTGAACGAGGGGCGAAAACCCGTCTCTGTCGATCTTATCTCTAGGCCCTGTAGAAGGTTCCTTAGGTCCAAAAGGTTACTCAGAAATGACGAGGATTCTGACCTTCCTATTTTCTCTTCAAGGAATCTCCGGCTGTTTCTTACGTTGGCAAAGAAAAGGAAGAGGAGACCCGAAATCAGAATGAAGCCGAGGAGGAAAAGGCAATTAGCTTCTTTGCTGCTCTGAAGATTCCGGTAAGTTTTTTTGTTTTTTTTTGTATGATCTTTATTATCC
>NC_051412.1:14799157-14799315 GCF_015228065.2 Penaeus monodon
AAATAAATGACAGTAATATCATGTGTCTTCCAGGGTGTGGTCGAGTTCTCTCTCTGCCTCTTCTTTGCCAAACTTGTATCATACACGTTCCTCTACTGGCTGCCGAACTACATTCTCAATAACAGTAAGTGTTGCTTAGAAAGTGTGTTCGTTCATAC
>NC_051412.1:14800915-14802928 GCF_015228065.2 Penaeus monodon
CCCTACAGCACCCTACAGCCCAGAGGCGAGTGCCAACTTGTCTACGTTCTTCGATGTTGGTGGTATTGCTGGAGGAATCCTGGCTGGGGTCCTGAGCGATAAGACCGGCATGTCAGCCTCCACCTGCATAGTCATGCTCATCGTTGCGATTCCTATGGTAGGAATGCTTCCTGAATACATTTTGTTTTGAGTTATGAAAGTAGATTGTAGAATTTTTGAGTTTCTTTTCCAATTTTAATCTTCCTAGTCTACAATTTGGAAATAAAATCTTTTATTAACTTTTGCTGATTTTCCTGTAAACTTTCCAGATGTTTGTCTACCAAGCATTTTGTGCAGTTTCTCTCGGGTTGAACATATTCTTGCTGCTCGTTGTTGGACTCCTTGTGAATGGCCCGTATGCTTTAATCACTACTGCTGTTTCGGCTGATCTTGGTACCCATGAATGTCTAAAAGGAAATGCAAAGGCCTTAGCTACTGTCACTGCTATTATTGATGGCACTGGATCTATAGGTAATTATACATTATAAGTCCTGTGTAAGTGTTGATGTGAACATACATCTAGAGCCAGACATGTACTCCTGTAATTTTGTTGATGGTTATCGTGGACACATATGCTTGGCATTTGAAAATGGGAACATAGTGCAAGAAATAAGGGCAGTAATTATATTTAAAAAGTAAATCTTCCCAGTCATAGTTTGAGTATACAGGTAATGATAATTGTATTTGAAAAGGCATCATAGAATTAATCTGCATCTGTTCTTTAAAGGTGCTGCTGTTGGACCACTGATCGCTGGTCCAATCTCAGAAGCAGGCTGGGACTATGTCTTCTACATGCTCATGTTCTCCGATCTCTTTGCCCTCATAGTAAGTGGGTGTATCAGTCTCAATTAAAGGCAATAGTTTTCTAGTTGATGAAATGAAAAAGGATGGGGATTATGTCAATGCTAACTCTTTGGGTCCTGTTGCAGCTTCTTCTCCGCTTGGGAATGCACGAGATGAATAACTGGTGGATGGAACGGCGCAGGAGGAGGAACACACTACTTGCCCCTATTTAAAGTCTTGTTGCATTTAGCATTCAGGCATGTATTTGCCTGGTAATATGATGTTATATAAGATACCTTGTTTTTACAAATTTCAGGATCTTGCACCATATCAAATAGTCATGTACACTGGCATTGCATTTTTTTCTTTTTCTTTTTGGTGTGCATAGGATGACAAAAATTGTGATGATATGAAATGATACAATTATGAAGATGTCTTAGTTGAAATGGAATTTGCAGAAGAAATGGTATCCAAGTACTATAATTTATGAAAAGACAATACCTCGCAATAAATTAATTTCATGCAAGTCCACTAATGTCTCTTAGAAACAGTATGAATCCAAGAAGAATATATGCAAATTCTGTACTTTTGAATGACAAGTCCTCACCCAGAAAAGTTTCTTGGATCTCATAAGTCATTGTCATATTGGTGCCAGTGAGAATATCAGTGAAGGGAGCATTCCACAATTATTCATTTTCAAAGAATGATAAAGCCAATTGTAAAGTTCAGGTAATATTGAAATAGTGAATTTTGGCGACTTCATATTTTATATATAATTTAGTGCATCATATTCATCTTCATTAAAACATATTCATTTGAGTTCAGTTTATACTGACCTCAACTGCCATTGTCATTGTCATCATCACTAATATTCTCGGTTACTTTGTATTAATTAGCTTAATAAATATGGACGATTTTTTTCTTCCATTGAACATTTACTTTTATTCATCACTTGAAGTAATGAATGGAAGTCTATTTATATTTGTATATATTATAGAGATTGAATATTTTTAATAAAAGTGTACCTCACTTATCTCTCGCCTTTGAATTAAAATCATTATATCCTTTCAAACATTCCTGTAATTTAACCAGAAAAGTTTTTCCGAGACTTTAATATTAAAATTAGTGTCCTCTGATACCTATGATACATCTTTTTCTTTGTGTGGGATTTGTTCACCCATTCTATATGTA
>NC_051412.1:14802983-14803280 GCF_015228065.2 Penaeus monodon
CCTGCTTACATTTCTTTCTGTAAAAACAATGCATGGATGTGAGGGTATATTACTGATGATTTAGTGGGGCATTTTTGAAATAGAAATTCCTATGAAATTAGATATATTTTTTTTTATTGAAGTGTGAATTGCAAGTAGATTAGTCCTTCAATCACTTGCAAAGTATTAAGGATTCCCCCCCCCCCCCCCTTTTTTTCATAAAACCTCAATGTGTATAGACGACAAAGACGATGCTAGGTGAAGATGTAGACATAGATTTTGCCCAGAAGATTAAGGAATTAGTGTTTCATTTACAAT
>NC_051412.1:14808801-14808871 GCF_015228065.2 Penaeus monodon
AATCCGTCCCCCAGAATTCATGACTCGGTGTTTTTTTCGTCACGCTCTTCTGGATCTTACTACAATACGC
>NC_051412.1:14812780-14813422 GCF_015228065.2 Penaeus monodon
CAGCGGACGCGGCGAGCCGAAGAGAGCGCGCGACGAACTCGAGAGAGCAGCAGAGAGCGAGAGAGAAGAGAGAGATAGAGCGAGCGCAGCGCAGCGCGCGCGCGACGAGAGAGCGGACGAGAGAGCAGAGAGAGAGAGAGAGTGACGCGACGAGCCCGCAGCGCGTGCGAGAGCGCGACGCAGAGCGCGCCGCGCGACGACGAAGCGCGCGGAGCGAGAGAGCAGCGAGCGCGCGAGAGGAGAGAGAGACGAGAGAGAGAAACGCAGACGAGCCGAGCGCGAGCGAGAGAGAGCGCGCGCCCGGTCCTCCCCGGGACGGGGCGGCTCTCCTCCTGGCCGTTTGTTTTTTCCCCCTGTCCTACCCTTTTTGCTGTGTGGCCTTCCCTCCCCCTGCTAACCACCCAGTGGGTAAAACTCATGTGGGGGGGGGGCACGGTGTGTGTCACCTCCCTGAGATGGTTCCTTGGTTTTTCTCTGGCTGGTTCTCCTGTCCTGGGTTCTTCACTGTTCTGTTTCTTGCTCTCTGCGGTTTTTGGTGCTTGGGTGGTTGATCTTACCAGTTGTCGAAGGTTCATTTATTATTATTTATTAACACGGGGAGGAACGCAGGGGTCGTATGTGTAGGGCTAGAGTACAGAGGGA
>NC_051412.1:14813459-14813730 GCF_015228065.2 Penaeus monodon
GCCCTGGCAAGAGACGTTCAGAGCAGGACCCCGTCGTGCCATGGGGCCCACGCCGGTCTGTGTGAGGTTGGAGGTATTGACCCCGACCGAGGCCGCGATGCCTGAGGCTTTCTGATTTTTTTGTTGAGGACGGTGTGTTCATGGAAGTACGATACATTATGACATTTTTACTACATAAGGAAGTGGAAACAATAATCTTTTAATGGAGTGCCATGCTACAGCAGACTTTTTTGCTTTTAATAAGTTAAATATGGCACTGTTTAGGTGTTCC
>NC_051412.1:14814261-14814349 GCF_015228065.2 Penaeus monodon
GAGGTAACGTAGGTTACCCTCACCCTATATTAATAATATGTAGGCTCATATTTCACATACAAAACAAAGGTATATCAACAAATGAGAC
>NC_051412.1:14814681-14814780 GCF_015228065.2 Penaeus monodon
CATTATATTTTATTTCTGTGTCTTGGGGAGGGGGGTCTGTGACAGCCTACTCTCCCTGTTTCTGTTCCTCGGTTTCTCTGTCCATAAGGTGTGTCAGTT
>NC_051412.1:14814923-14815011 GCF_015228065.2 Penaeus monodon
TCGGTCGTCCGGAAGTTGATCGCTTCCCTTTGGCGACGGCGCCTCACGCCATGGGCCCTGTAGCCAGGCGTTGGGGATTGTAGTTGTC
>NC_051412.1:14815262-14815513 GCF_015228065.2 Penaeus monodon
TCGCTCCAGAGATGAATAATCTCTGACACTTTCATTTTCAGGAGGGGAACGAGCTGACTCCGCTCCTCGCCCCTGGACGCGTGCCTCTTCGCCCACACAAATCAGTCATCGTCCCACAGAAAGTCTGGGTCCAGTATAATCGGGTTTCGGAATATTATCACTCTAGTGAGTTTTTCCCCAGCCTTTGGGGCAGTCATCACTGTCCCCTTGTATCCCCGAGTCGTCAGGGTATGCTCCGCCTCGCCTGCCCG
>NC_051412.1:14815650-14815862 GCF_015228065.2 Penaeus monodon
GCCAACGTGCTGATTTCCTGCTTCGGTTCCCTCTTCGTTCTTCTTCCTCTTCTCCCGTTCGTCACTCATGTCCACACTTCCTTCATTTCTTTCCCTCTCATGGGATCCACCTGCAACATGTCCTTGCGAGGTAAAACTTTTATCCTCCAGTTCTACGTCGGAAAGGGGGACCCCGATATGACAACACTGGCAATGCTGGGATGAGGTGACAA
>NC_051412.1:14816134-14816913 GCF_015228065.2 Penaeus monodon
GAAGCGTGCGAGTGAGTGCCATGTGTTGTCTTCGAATATGTGGCAACAGAACAGTTTTGATTTTCTCACTTTCTCAATTTTATGTTATATTGCTTTTGTATACACCCAGAGAATTTTAATTCATACTGACAAGCAAATATTGCCCAGCATTTAGCGTTCTGTCTCCCCTCACTCCCATTTTCCCTCGATAATGTCCATGCAAATGAGGGTCATAAGGGAAAACAATAAAAAATGCCCACAAGAGAAAACAAATCCAAAACAATATAACTACATGATAAATAAAATAGAAATGCAAAAGATATGCTTTCCAATTTCCGCATGAAATTTCAACACATCCTGAAATTATTACATCATTATCATATTTAACCATCCTTTACCTTCATAAACCAACTGACCTAAATAAGTCATGCTAAATGTATCCACCTCGTAACCAAGAAAAAAAATCGAAAAAAAAAAAATCCTATAAACGAAGAAAGAAGAAGTAATAGTATAAAATCCTGAAGAAAGAAAGAAAGAAAGAAAATGATAAAGCAAGAACAGGGCAAGAGATGTGCGAGAAGGTCCTCCTTCACCAAAACACAAAACACAAAACACATCTTCCTGTTCGGCCGGAGGATATCTGAGCCAATTTTAATGTCTAAGGAAAGATGAAATCATACTGTCACTCGAGATATACGTACGTGGTCGGGTCAAGTGTCAAAGGTCAAGGTCGGAGAGGGAAGGGTGTAATGTTCAGTTATTTTCCTGGTTCTGAGTGACGTGAAAATGATTTTTTTTTA
>NC_051412.1:14817320-14817539 GCF_015228065.2 Penaeus monodon
CCTCCTATCAAGGCAGTTTTTATGGATAAAGTGCAATCGCATATTGACATCAACGAGTATTGGATTTTCCTCCATCGGCTGCGACAGACTGATATGTTTAATGTCAGTGATAGTTGTTGGGTTTTTATTAATTTTTTGTAATCATTTACAAGTCTAGAGAAGACTATATAATTCACCGCTTACTATGTTCTGTGGTGTTATCCATTTGTGTCTTTTGTG
>NC_051412.1:14817698-14817828 GCF_015228065.2 Penaeus monodon
GGGTAGCGATAAGAATACTGTATAAGAAGGAGTTGGCTTTAATAAAAAGACGAGGCTCATGGCTGTGGGTCCGTGTTGTTCGATTGGGTTCCCGACTGAAAATATCAATTGGTGTTTTATAGAATGAGAA
>NC_051412.1:14818016-14818630 GCF_015228065.2 Penaeus monodon
CATTTTTTTCCCTTCATTCCACATAAACTGACTAAGACGTAAGTTAAGTCCCACATTTCCTGCAGTCAAGAGCCTCACATTATTATCTCACTGCGTCATGTCCCTCTGGGGGTCTCCTCTTGTTGCTGATTACATATTATCCTTTTTTTTCTTCTCTAATGATTAGCGGTCGGTTTCTTATCATTCTTATAGTGTTGAGGTTGTCTGCGCATCTCGACGGATGGTACAGCGCTCTTTTACTCCAATAGTATGTCTACAGATATACGTGAATGTATTATACATGCGCAGTTTTTGTATTTCCTTGAAACTGTACGGACTGCTGTGAAATTGCTGCGTAAAAATACTTACTGAATTAACGTGGAATTTGTGCCTGATTGAACTAACAAAGCCGTTGCATATTAAGACGGGATCATTGAGATCATGACCTTGCTTCCTTATCCTTACTATTATAATTATACTTGCTGTTATTATTAAAGTCTATTTTTCATGTAAGTTAATCATGTTTGCAACCACACAGGTTCAAATCCATTAACAGAGTGTGTGAATTAATGATAATACGTCCTCTTTGGGGCACGTGTATGGTTTTGCATTGATGGTGCAAACGCAGCGTAAGT
>NC_051412.1:14818947-14819216 GCF_015228065.2 Penaeus monodon
TACGCAGAAACACAAACCACACAAACAGGACAGGTGGCAAATGAAACACCCGTAAAACAGCCCGCGGAAACCCAGTTTATTCTCTGAGTACATATGACTTTGTGCTTCCACGGAATTTGTACAGTCAATAAAGCACACATTGTTCTCTCCTGTCAACAAAGAGTACTACAAGTGTACAAAAAACAATGCTTAATTCGCAGTAATAAAATGGAGGAATGGCAGTATGAATCTTTGATAAAAGAAGCAATAGAGTGTTTTGACGTTCTAAA
>NC_051412.1:14819789-14821003 GCF_015228065.2 Penaeus monodon
AAGCCAAGTTCCAAGATCTAGCCATAAATAATAGACAGGGAGGAGGGAAACGAGGGGGATCTTCAAGGTCACGAAACAGGTCAAAGGCCACATGGATAGAATAAAAAAAAAACAAGATAAAGAGATTAAAAGCGAGACAGATAGATAGACATGTAGATGGAAAAGACACAGGCAGACAAGTAGCTAGACAGATGGAGAGAGATAGAGAGAGGTTAGGGGAGAGAGACAGAAAAAAGAGATATGTAGGAAATCGGCAACAGGAGGGATAGAGAGAAAAAAAGAAGAAAAACTAAATCCGAAACGAAGCAAGGAGAAAGAAAATGAATAGAGAAAACGCACATAGGTGTCCAGGGAATGACCTGTTTTCACTGAGCAATTGACCTGTTTTCACTACGATACATAATTACACACTTGAAGAACCGATATAGAAATTAGCTCCGGTTTTCATTCAGATCCCTAAGTGTGACCCTCTCCCCTCGTTTCCCCTCGACCCTAATTATGCGGTTACAAGGAATTTACAGAAGCCCTCCCTGTAAGAATGTGGATATACAGGGAAATCAAAGAACATTTCCCTGTAAGAATGTGAATATACAGAGAATCCACAGAAAACCTCCCTGTAAGAATGTGGATATACAGGGAATTCACAGAAAACAACCTCCCTGTAATAGATCTCAGACCTGCCGAGTTACAAGGACTGCACTCCACCTCTTGGCTGCGTCTGGGCGTCGGGATCTCCCCGTTACTTATAAAAATAGCAATAATTATGCAGTATATAATTTTACTTAACTCACTACGATCAGCTTCTTCATCACCTCGTTATCATGAATGCAATGGTATTGACCTTAACCAAAGGAAAAGAAAATGGTTATAAATACACACAGACCATTATGACTTGGAAGGTTGGGTGAAAAAAAGTGTAATCCATTAATGTCCAAGGCTCAAGGGGCCTTCTTCCTCCCATTAAACCGTTCTGTGCCTGAAAATGGACTTCTTAAAAGCCTCTACAAAAATAAGTCAGTAATATGTTCCTTTTTTTTAATGGTCATAATTCTGACTGTAATGCACACACATTACCTCACAAACATTTCGTGGGATTAACATATGAAGATCTTGACAGCAACAAAGAAAACGCTGCGGTTGCAGTGTTGGATGCAGATAACTCAGATAAGTAATTTTCAGATAATGATCCGAATCTTCTTTAGAATATTTCTTCG
>NC_051412.1:14821237-14821582 GCF_015228065.2 Penaeus monodon
CTAATATAGACCATGCCCTTATTTTCAAAACTGCATATCACTCATTATTTTTAATCCAGTGTCGTCGACCTCCAAACCATATGACAAAATAGCCCACGAAAAAGTACATCAGATATCCACAGATATTCGTAAGAAAAAAAAAATGGAGAATAAAGTTAACCCAACATTCAACCACCTGTGTCCAGCCACACGCTACTTGTCATTCAGCTCAGCCAGTGTCAACATCCTCGCCACTAACAGTTTTTGAAAAGGTACTGTTGAATGGCCCCACACGCGGCACAAATGAAATCGGCGCAAGTCTTTACACTGATTGGAAATATAGTCTTTTTTTTAATATGTACTAAT
>NC_051412.1:14821731-14822754 GCF_015228065.2 Penaeus monodon
TGTCTGTAGCCGGTCTTGTGGCTTAAGTATAAATTGAGTCTCGATATATCACAACTAGAGAGAAATCCTCTTTATACGCAAATTCTCTCCGTGTAGCAGATATTTTACAACATTCAGCACAACAGATATACTACAAATAAAACCTGCATATTACAAGTTTCTATTTACACATGTATTACATATCGGATCTTTTAGAATAGGTGTGAGTGTGCTTATTGCACCTTACTCTTCAGACTCGTTGCGGCAAAAAGTCAGATTCAAAAGTCCATTTTTAAGTTTGAAGTTATGGGTTACGTTAAATACTCTGATGAAGTTTTTGGAAAAGGCGTTGACATAAAAAAAAAAAAAAAATAGATAACTGTCACGTTTTTTTCCCCAGTAGTAATCAGGTAAGTCTTTTTCCGACGAAAAAAAAATCTTACCTTTATGGAAAAATAATGATTCGTCATAATTTATCATATCTTACTTACAGCTATAATTAACTCTTGTTCTGCTGCTTTAACTGATATGTCATCATGAATAAAATATATCTATACAACCTAAGACCAATAAACTTTTTTTTCTGAATACTGTTATTAAATGTTATTAAACATTATTTTCTGAATACTGTTATTTAACTTTATTTTCTGAATACTGTTATTAAACTTTGTTATCTGAATAATGCTATTAAACCTTTGTTCTGAACTGTTAATAAACCTTTTAAAAATATATCATTTTTAAAAATACTGTTAGTAACCTTCTTCTGAATACTATTATGATTTTTTCCCCGAATACTGTTGATAAACCCTTTTCCTCTCCGACTTGAATAATACAAGCCAAAATCCGTCATTTTCACATATCGAACCTGCTAAGATTCACCAATGACCAGCAACCCACAATAACCACATTCTAGTCTTGGGATAAAGTTTTACCATTGAGACAGTTACAAGAAGGAAACTGTACATACAAGTGAGCTGACTGGGAAAGAATATCTCGCCAGCGAGAGAAAAGTGAATTTGTCAGCGCGCGGGAAACACACACACA
>NC_051412.1:14822825-14823405 GCF_015228065.2 Penaeus monodon
CTTGTGGACATAACTACACGAACGAGGAGGATAACGAACGAGGCAAGGCTAATATAGCGACTACGAGCTCACATGTTTTTAAATCAGGCAACTAGCAAGCGACTACAGGAACAACTATTATTATTTATTTTTTTTCTCAACTACATGACAACCATAAGCGTATAGTTACGGCAAGTTACAAATTACAAACGACGTTAAGGCCAAGTAACTTGCGTTTGTTCGGGTGTGTGTTTGTCTGTCTGTTCATCTACTTAGTAATTCTTGGTGTTGAAACAGGCAGGAATAATCAACCTTTATTCATTAAAGTATTTATTATCTATTATTATCTAAATTTTAACTGTGCACTCGAATAAAACGTGGTCGAGAAAAAGCTGAATGGTTTGAACTTTGAAATGCTTAAAACTAAATACGAAAGATAAAGCATTCATCAATGCTCTTTATTGTACAGTTTGTGAACCAGCAGGAAAAAAGGTACGGTGAATATAATCTGTTCAAAATGTATAGTGTAATAGTGTATCCTTGAGATATGCTGATTACTGAAAAGACAAAAGATATACGCATAATCTTTAGAAAGCTTGCG
>NC_051412.1:14823464-14824070 GCF_015228065.2 Penaeus monodon
TTCCTAGCATGTGCGAGCAGACACCTGTCATTATGTCGTTTTAGTTGGAATTCAGTTGAAATTGTATACGTTTATGAGCCTTCCCGTCCCTAAAAAAGAAAACACCGAATATCATAAACCAAAGATTTAAAATATATTCACAACATTTCAGTACTTAGTTTAAAAGTTCATATAAAAAACGTGTTATATGTGCCGTATATAATATGAATTGTGTTCATGGTCATCTCTATCGTGTTTATATAATTGTGGAATCTAAATGTATTAAGCTCAGGCAACGAAAAATCACACAGTTTATTCAGACATTATATGATATGCAATGTGTGTGTAAACCTAATGGTCTTGATTGTATGTGTATATCCTTTCTCGTATTATTGTAAATCAATCCAATATCTTGTAAAATGACTTTTGATATAACATTGCTTTCATTACTGTATGTTTCCCTGTGAAGTCTGTGTACATTTCGTACATAAAGCTGTATTTTGATACTAAGGAACTACTGTATATTTCATGTCTGCAAGCTGTATACAATCATGCATGAGTGTCCAGATCTGTAAAAGCTACATGACATATTTAGTGCATTTATTCATGTGTTTTTAGTTTATAGCT
>NC_051412.1:14824134-14824617 GCF_015228065.2 Penaeus monodon
GTAAGGTATGAGGATCTATTTAACAACTATAACCCCCTAAACAAAACTAAAACTAATCAAATAATAACTCCTACTCCTACCCCATGAAAAGACGGTTAACATAAAAGGACGATATCACGTAGGCATGTTTTTTTGTTTTTTTATACACAGATACTCAAAGCTGTTTGTTCTTTTTTGAGCCTGGACGAGCTATGGAGGGAAATTGGCGAATGAAAGCCAACAATGAGGCTATCACTACGAGAACAAAGACTATCTAAGGCTATCTTATATAGTCTTTGCTACGAGAGATGGAAGAACGACACGCAAGGCTCTCTCGTACACACCAGCCTTCAGCGACACAACACAGCAGGAGCTTTGCGATGGTCAACGTACACCCGCGGACAAAAATTCGAAGTCAAAAAGAAAAACATGAGGCAGACCACAAAAAAACCGCATATATATACATACACATTTCCCGTTGTTGTTCCTAACACGTCGAGGTAT
>NC_051412.1:14824651-14825530 GCF_015228065.2 Penaeus monodon
TTAGTAAAATAATTAAGTTAGGCGAATAATCTTTGATGATAACAACTTTTAAATACGGGTCTTCCAGAACACACAAGTCAGCTGACTCGAAAACAGCACACACACACTGCAACGTCCTCAGCAAAACACCAGTCCACGTGACCGAGTCCGCGGATATGAAATTTGAGAAAATATGAACTGAAATATACAACCTCGGAAAGAGGTTCAGTAACACTAAATGCTTCACTAGTTCGTGCACTAGTATGTACATATCTCTAGTAGTAATAAGTTATAGTAATAATTGAGATTATTCAATCGTGTTTATGCAAAGTGCATATAAAAATATTATTTAAAAATCAGATAAACATCCCGTTTAGAACCTGCACGGCAGACTCCAAGGGCAATAAGAGGTATATCTAAATACTCAGGATCAGCAGCCTTGTTCCTTCTCACGCTCGCGCACAGAACACACCCGCGGCCCTTTCCCTCGCGCGTGCAAAGCGGTCGGGGGCGAGCGACTCAGCCTCTCCGCCACCGGGCTTTAAAAACCTCTCCTCTCCGCCACCGGGGGCTGCCTATGCGGGCGAACGGACGGCGGACGAAAAGGTCAAGCGGTCGTCCGACGACCCTCTCTCTGCTAGCGTGACCTTATCGAGCGATTTTTTTTCTCCGTAGTAATACCCTTAGATGCGCAACCTGCCCCGCCCACGAGTTCCGCAGCCCTTCTGTGGCCTTCCCCTGCTCGGAGACCGCACGCCTAAGGAGACGCAAGAGGCGCAGCGCCGTCAGGCAGCGCAAAATACGGGCGCCAAGGGGTGCCAATACCTCACGTCACAAAACTTGCTTTAATGAATCATTCACGATTATAAAATTTTGCTTTACGTCTTGCTATACATACAT
>NC_051412.1:14825641-14825908 GCF_015228065.2 Penaeus monodon
GTTTATAGACGTGATTTTTAGAAATTATTCCAGCAATATTACAATATACAAGACAATATACAATGCATAATGGAAATTAAGTGTTTCATTTCTCTGTAAACATGTCTCTCTCGAATATCCCAGGCAATATCTTTGCAAAGCCGATCTGTCTTCCTCTCGGCGAGCGTTTTCTCCTTTCTCCAAGAAGTCAGTAAAGCTACATAGAGCTGACATTTTACTTTGTTTAAATTGCTACTTTTTGTCTCGAATTGCATGTTGCGTATGCAT
>NC_051412.1:14825969-14826565 GCF_015228065.2 Penaeus monodon
GCGATATACATATACATGTATACAAACATGTATCCTCCATTATGGTTATCGATGTTATTTAGGAGATCACAGTAGCTGTTGGTTATGTAATTAAGTCCATCACTAAGGTCCTTGGCTGTCTCTTCCTGCATCTACTGAAAATGCTTTGCTCCAAACTGCAGTATCTTTCAGTCACATCGCAACACGATCTCTCTCAACCCTCAAACTACCCGATGAACAATCAGCATCCGTCTACGTCTGTCAGTCTACGTTCACAGCCGTTCTTCTCTCTAGCACTGACTACGCTATTTCGCTCGTTAGTATAAAAAGACTATTTGATGGTCCTCGTTAAATTGTGGATTATCTTCGCTTGTCTCTCTTCTTCCTCCGTTTGGTTCTCGTGTTTCTTGTCTTTTGCTCTTTCCGTTTCTTTCACATTCCGTTCTTCTATGACGTTCTCACTGTCCAGAAAAGGTAGAAAAAAAGCGTTTGACGCAAGAGCAGATATAGGGAATGTTAGAGATCAAAGTAGATGGAATATTTAGTGTAAAGAAGTTCAAGACAAAGAAATTGTGTGTGCTTTTGTAATTCAACACACAGATTCACACCTCTGTGTG
>NC_051412.1:14826668-14827119 GCF_015228065.2 Penaeus monodon
GTACAAAGTTCGCACACGCAGAGACAGATAAAGAGTCCTGTGCATCCTACGTGATCCCTGCCAATCGGCTCTTGGCATATCCTCACGTACTGTTTATCAGCCGTGTTTCGTCAGCAGAGGCCGGGCCTAACAGTTACACTCGTGATCTGTCAGCACGAAGGTTGTCAGCAGACCTTCCTCACCAGCAGCAGCGCCGGACCTCCATATTCTGGAACCCTCAGAAGCGACAGCACCAACTATGACTAACCTACTTGTTTCGCCATCTGGCTGACCTTTTCGGTCTACGGAATTTATAGACCTTACTAGTCCAGTTTCCCTTACAACCAATCCAACAATAGTCTTGATAAAAATAAAGTACATTTTCCAATAGAGCAACTATTTCAGAAACAATTTTTCTCACTGAAACACTGTAGTCATATACACAGTGTGGTGTTTGACCTTTCTATATGTG
>NC_051412.1:14827525-14827742 GCF_015228065.2 Penaeus monodon
AGCCCCCATCCAGATGACTTCCTCGCCTCCCCTCGCGAGGCGCTTCCTCGCCGGGCCGACGCGTCCCAGACTACTGGCGCCGACACGTGGACTCTATGAGGGCGTCGCTCTCCGAAGGACTCTTGACGAAGCCCTCCAGACTCATATCCTTCTCGTTGACCGTTCTCATCTGCACGCCCGCCCCCTGATGACCCCGCGCCCCTCGCTCTCCGTGACA
>NC_051412.1:14827790-14828124 GCF_015228065.2 Penaeus monodon
TTCTACGGTGTGAACCTGCGGGAAAGCGAGGAAAGGTGAGGACGCGACGACCTGGCATTCCGACGAAGGGCAATATCGACAGACCGAGACGGCGGATAAAGCGAGGGGGAAAAATAAGGGGAGAGAGAGCAGTGAGAAGCCCCTTCCTTTTGACGAGCGAGTACGAAAGGGGGAACTGGAGAACAGGTGATAAGAAGAGACAAGGGGAGATAAGGACCACTCAGGAACAGTGGACAATGGCTGTACACTTTTTTGAGGGCCGAGGCAATCTTCGGAGAGGGCAGCGTGTGGGAGATGTGTTGGTGTTGCGTAACTTGGTGTTTATTTGTGTGTC
>NC_051412.1:14829078-14829476 GCF_015228065.2 Penaeus monodon
TCCGAATCTTTTTCAACACCAAACTTTTGGCAAAGCGCTGAAGCATTTAGCCATTGGAGAAGCCACATGTAATGCAATAAGGGTGATTTTTGTGTGTGTGCTTAGCGTGTGTAGAGTGACAGTGTGCAAAAGCATTGAAATCGCTCTATGTGTATCTACAAGCGTGTGTCTCTCTCTATTTAGCGTGACGAGGTCTGAACATCTTAACATCATGTGTTTGGGTGTCTGTGATAGATGAAGTGCATCTTGGAAAACTGACATAAGTGAGATTAGATACAAGGATCGTATATACAATTTTATATAATTTTATACCCTGCAGCTTTTCCTCACTTTTGGAAAAATTAAAACTGCTCTCTCTGAATTTCCCTGTATCCCCATTTGGGTTAAGATTTTATTAT
>NC_051412.1:14829556-14830298 GCF_015228065.2 Penaeus monodon
AACGCTGAATAAAAAAAGATGTATTACAAACTGGTATGATAATCTAGAACTGAATGACAATAGAGTATGTCAAAACTCGAACGGAACTTGACAAGCTGAACGACTACAAGTTACGGAAAAAAAAGTTGAGAAAAGCTTACAGGTTAAAAAAAAGAGAGAAAAAAAAAAGTCCGTCTCTGATACGACCTTGAGAAGTGCTTTAACCGGAGTCATAGTGTAACGGAACGCACGTATAGTGACTGTGGGAGAGTGGGCACTGGGGGGGAAGGGGGACTCACTCTTGACTGGTGGAGGCTGCCACAGCGCCATCTATGGTGTGGACCTGTAGGGCATCGGGCAAATGAGACACGGGGCATTAAGGCACACAAACTACGGCGGATGAAGTTGTTGCGTGGGTCGGCGTCCTAACAGCTGATTTCCCTTGACCAACTTCCAGAAGGGACACGGAGGGGGTTTTGAAGGGGGGGGGGGGTAAATACAGGTACTGACTACAAGGGGATTTGGTGTTCATACTATCATATATACAAATATATTTCAAGTTCAAGGCTTCACGGTGGTATTGGATGATCATTAAAACCAACGATGGATGCAAAAATATTAAAGACATTGGATTTTAAAACTCATGATATCCAATTTAGTTATTTACATATTCTTTATACTTGTTTATTTTGGCATAGAATTTTGAAATGAAAATATGAAATGGTGATTTTTAAACTAAATCTACTTTTACCTGTTTCAGTTT
>NC_051412.1:14830332-14830416 GCF_015228065.2 Penaeus monodon
TTTTTACCTTTTTTAAAAGAAAAAAAAAAAGGAAAAAAAGGAAAAAAAATAAAAAAAATGGAAAAAATTTTCCAAAAAAAAAAG
>NC_051412.1:14830516-14830642 GCF_015228065.2 Penaeus monodon
ATTTTTTTTTGTGAGTTTTGGGGAGGTTTCCCCAAAGGGGCTAAAAACTTTCTTCCAAAACCCGGCCGGTTAGAATAATAATTTTACACATATTTTTTCCCCCCCCCCTTTTTATAAAATTTTTAA
>NC_051412.1:14839905-14840034 GCF_015228065.2 Penaeus monodon
CCCGCCTGTTTAACCCAAATTATAGATGCTTTCCCCTAAAAAAAAAGAAAATGGAACACCCCAATATCTCACATTTGTATATTTAGTTATGGATATACATTTTTGCGTATATACATTTGTATACAAATT
>NC_051412.1:14840243-14840619 GCF_015228065.2 Penaeus monodon
GTTCACTGACACACTTACTCACTCCCCTGTTACAAAAAACACACCCACGCAGCTAAGTGCCTCCTGTTGCAGGCCAGGTACAGGATCCTTCGAAGCTAGGGATGCTGTCAGACCTGGTTAGGGTCAGAGCGTCGCCCAGAGCCAGGGGGTGGAGACGCGTTTCCATGGCAACGGCCGTAACCACACCCAACGAGACACCCTGGCTCTCTACAGCATCTGACGTGTGGTTTATGACCTTTGCATTATTTAAGGGCTGCTTGTGGGTGAGGCGTGCATTTTTTTTTAACCTTGTTCGATTGTTCACATTGTACATTTGTTGTATTTCTTTCTTCTTTAGCAATTATATGATTTTATTTGTGCTGGCATTTGCCCCCTT
>NC_051412.1:14840840-14841414 GCF_015228065.2 Penaeus monodon
CAGTGCCTACAGAAAACATGCAAGCAAACAAGTTTCTATTGGCCCTTCTATGCATTACGTCATCATCAGTCGTCAAGATAATTGGTTGTCCGAGAGTGACGTTTCAATAGAATAAGTCGCCTGCCTCGTTGTGATTGGCAAACAACGTGATTTTTTTTTTATCTATTCATTATTTTTTTAAAAGTCAGAATTCGCAAATCATTTTATAAACTCAAATACGAATATCATCCAATGTGCAAAAAAGTGAGATCTTCGGCAGTAAAAAAAGACGGAAATAGAAGAAAATACGCAATAATAATAAAAAAAACTAACTACTTTTAAATGACAACGCATGATTTTGTTATTGTTGTTGTGGAGAGGCATCAATAACGATCAATAATAAAGTGAAAGCCAGTTCCTTCTTACGGGTCAGAGTTCGGGAAAGAGAGCCACTGCGAATGAAAAGAAGTTATATGAAGTTAAAAGAAGTTGGCGTGAGGGGAGCCGCGCCTTTTAAATCTCCCGTGACTCTACCGTTTGTCTTTATAGAGGCCAGCTCGTTCGTCTCCTCACTTCCTCTGGCTTGTTTCGTGAG
>NC_051412.1:14841667-14842116 GCF_015228065.2 Penaeus monodon
ATATATTTATTTTGGCTCATGAAACACAACCCACTCTGCTATTCCCTATTTTACCATATTCTTCTCTTTCCCTTGCTGTTTTTAAGTTAAAAAACCCTTTCTTATACCTCATACCTTATACCTTATTACCTCTCCATTCCCTACCATCCCTATCAAATGAAAAAAATAATAGTTATTAATTACCCATCATATTTCCCTTCCTTTCCTCAACCCCACTTTAAGCCTCCCACTCCCTCAACCTCCTAAAAAAGGGGTGGGGGCGTGAACGGACGTGAACGGACGTGAATGGGTGTCTCGAACTTACCTACATAACCGGAGTTCGATTCGATGGTGAGCATGGTAGGCCTATGCTTGTGATCCTCATGTTTGACGTGTTTCCGCTGCTGGCGCACGGCCACGGCGGGCATGGCGCCGATCATCCTCACCTGTGGGGGACAGGGGGCGTTAGT
>NC_051412.1:14842199-14842406 GCF_015228065.2 Penaeus monodon
TGTCTTAAGATGGGGGAAGGAGAGGACCTTGAAGTTGGAGGAGGTGGGGGGGTTCATGATGGGGGGTCCAAGGAGTTAGAGTGGGGGGAAAGGCCATGAGGTGGAGGGGGGGTGGGGCATTGTGGGAGGTGGGGGGAGGCTGATAATAGGGGTGAGAGGGAGAAATATAAAGGGTGCTGTGGTGGGGAATTGAGGAAGGATGTTAAT
>NC_051412.1:14842504-14843364 GCF_015228065.2 Penaeus monodon
CTTGTTAGCGTGAGAAATTATGATGATGGAATAGATATAGAGAGACGAATAGAAAGACAGATACACGCTCTACGCAAATACAGTTTCCCTACACAATTTAAAAATAGTAAAATACAAGAATTGAGTATTACGAAAGTAGTGAGATGATTCTGTGTATTATGAATTAATCAACGACTGCGCTGGCGGAGAGGACGGTGAAAATAAAGTGAGGATGATGACGTCTGTGTTAACTACGATGCCCCACTTCCAGCGACTAAGGAAAAGACGAGGTTCAAGAGACATGTCAACAAAACATCATGTCAAAGGAGGAAAGAAACGGAAATAAATCTTAGGTACATTTCATACGCTTATTGATATCTATTCTATTTTCTGCTCGTCTAAGCAACTTCCTTGTATTTGTTTGTTCTATTCTGGGAAATCACTCAGCCAATGCATCAGTTTACACAGAAATGAGATTGTATCGCTTCATCAGAATGCATCAAGGGATGACGCACCGTCTGTAAGTGTGTACGCATATAAATACATGGATATACACATACACGTACATAAAAGTGTATGGTATTACGAGGAGCATGCGATATAAATAAAAATAGCTTTCCGAGTAGACACACGTAAAATACCCTTATTTTTTCCTCCTAAACAGGAATTTCGAGTGACTTTTGAGACAGTAGAAATATCCAGATCCTTGTTGCAATATCTATATCCTCATTACCCACTACACTTATTCACTAACAACACGGCCTTCAGCATCCGATCCCAACAACACTCGCTTCGATTAAGACGAAGGCGATCTATTTTCTCGCTTGTGGACGTGGCTGCTTCCTGGAACCTCTTGGCGAGCCGTCGATAGGTCTTTGCTG
>NC_051412.1:14845459-14845563 GCF_015228065.2 Penaeus monodon
AGATTGAGGCAAAAGGGAAACAAAAATTAGACTAAACCTCGACTTTCCTTTCAGAGGTCACGAAGATGTAAACAAGGCATGACCTCGAGTCGGACTGTGAATCT
>NC_051412.1:14846271-14846367 GCF_015228065.2 Penaeus monodon
CATACCAACTACTGGACAAAAACAAAAACAAAATGAAGAAAACAGACCGAAAGGGAAAAGGAAAAAACAGTGATAAACCGAACGGCTAACCTCAAA
>NC_051412.1:14847187-14847766 GCF_015228065.2 Penaeus monodon
TCAAGAAACAGGTACCTTGTAACGGCACCCATTTACATACAAAGCAAAGACCTCAACCTGTGATGAAAGCCGTGGTCAAAAGGACTGCATTGCCACTTTTTCCAGAGAACAGAAACAGTCATCAATGCTGGGGGAAGAGAACGAGATCTTGATAAGTCTGCGGCCATTGCACTCCCTCTTTCAACTACCCTTGATACTGCTTCTCCTTTCAGACGCGAGGTAAACAATCTAATAAAAGTCACCTGATGAGTCTCTCCCATTGTTGCTGTGGCTGTGGGAGCGGGCATCAGGGAAGCGTGCGGTACTGTACCATCGATCTCACAGAAGAGGCACACTTTATACATGACTTTATGATATATATAACTTTATTCATTGTGTGAGAAAAAAAGGAGATGCATACTTTTTTTCTTACTTATTTTCTTTAATGAAGTGCGGCTCAATAATCCATAATAATTCTATGGAATAAGGACACTTTATCATGGATATCACATATATTCAATATAAAAAATAAGGACGGATACTTTATTTTTAAATGAACTATGGTTTGGATAGATATGCTTCTGAATGCTTACGTCATCC
>NC_051412.1:14847809-14848312 GCF_015228065.2 Penaeus monodon
GCTTGCTGGAAGAAAATAAACAATTTAAGGTATATTTTTTTTCCTCCATAATAATCACATCAACGAACGCCTTCCTCTTTTCCCGCCACATAGTTTCAAATAACAATGCGTTCGTATACGTTGGTTAGAGAGTGAGAATGAAGACTTGTGGCGATAAATGTCATCTTGAAGTCGAATTTAGAGTCTGGAGGGAAAGCGACGGCTGTTTCCCGCTCAGTTAATGCAACCATAAGCCATATCTGACCATCCCTTCGCCATAAAATTGACGCTTCTCATCCCTGAGGTTTGAAATCTTTCTGTGATTAGAACACCGAATTCTTCTTGAAAAATCTGTTGATTTCGCGTCTCAGCCCCCCCCCTTTCATAAGGCTTGATCGCTATTTATAGAAATGTAAGATTCAATTCGAGATAATAATTCTGCTTAATTTTCCGATTTCAATATTGATTGGCCTCTGCTCTTACGTTTTGGAGTCGCCGTCGAGACAGTTTAAGTTTTTTTTTAC
>NC_051412.1:14848669-14848964 GCF_015228065.2 Penaeus monodon
TTACGGGAAACTAATTAGATTTGAAACAACTTAACCGGATCCTATCTCACCAGCGTTTTTCTTTCGTTCTTTTTCTCGAAATTCTGATATACCATTTTCTATGAAACATTAATGCAATCTGAAACATTTTCATGCGTCCTTTGAGAGGATGAAAGTCTTATCTGCTTGGGGAAAGTATATTATATTGCGTTTTAGGAAAATATTTTTATTTACCCTTTTCTTTTGTACAGCTCCGAATTCCAAGATATATTACATGCGCACGTGAAGCATAAGCGACTCAGTAAGAAGACGAAGT
>NC_051412.1:14849351-14849415 GCF_015228065.2 Penaeus monodon
CCCTCCTCTCTCGAGTATGTTTTCCTGTGAGGGGAAAAGTGACCCGATCCGACGACGTGATTCT
>NC_051412.1:14849443-14849560 GCF_015228065.2 Penaeus monodon
ATTTGGGGAAGGAGATTATCCGAGGGGAATAGAGGTGGAACTGAGGGGGAATTGAGGCCTTCGTTTTCTGAGCTAAGTTGTCGTTGTGTTTAGTTAAGGGTACTTATTCCTAAAAAT
>NC_051412.1:14849882-14850135 GCF_015228065.2 Penaeus monodon
TTACCTCCATTTTCTTAATTCGGCCATATAAAAATTCAAATAAAAATGCTTCCTGCGCTAATATCATGTAGCAGAGTATATGAGTAATGAATATCATTTATTCTTATTTGGCAACTGATAATGCATCGCTGGTTTACAATATGATTTCCCCGGAAATTTGAAAATTCAGTGGAAAAAAGGTCGAGCGTTTATTATTAATATTTTCGATTTTAATATTCTGAATGTTGTAGGTGTTCGTGTACATGATACAGAA
>NC_051412.1:14850221-14850391 GCF_015228065.2 Penaeus monodon
AGGGCAGAGATTACTGAAATGCGCTAGAAACTAGGGAAAGATATGCAAAGATAAAATGAGATAAATAATAAAAAATCTCAGTTGAAACGAATGAAGGTAATGCAGTTCTTGCTGTTCTCCTGTTTCTTTTCCTCGCTCACATTCACAAAATAATTATGAACAAATAAAAA
>NC_051412.1:14851541-14852097 GCF_015228065.2 Penaeus monodon
CCCTTCCGCCACTGGACCGCGTCACAAGGGAGAGGGCGAGAGAGAAAGGTCAAAGAGCCAACGTCCAAAATCCGATGAAAAGGCGGGGGAAGGAAAGGGGGAGTCAGGTGAGGGTTTAGGGGAAAAAGAGAGAGAAGCATTAGACAAAAGGCCCAAGGGGAGACGGAAGGAAAGGAGATCTAGGGTAAAGATGAAGGATCTTTGGAAGAAGAGGAGTATTTCGTGGGGGAAGGATGAAGAGTTTAGGGGAAGAGTGGAAGGGTAAAAAAAAGAGGGAGATTGAAATTCTGGGGGCGAGAAAAAAAAGGATTTGGGTAATTTTTAGTGAAAGAACAAAACACTCAAAGAGAGAACAGAAGATCCAGAGTTAATCCAGGGAGAGAAAAACAGATCTAGCAAGAGTCTAGGGTAAGAAACGAAGAACTAGGATAAATCTAGGGAAAAAAGCGTGGTGTGTGATAAAATATGGGGAAGAAATGAAATTTTAGGGGAAGAACTTAGAATCTAGGGTGAAAACAAATATTTTTGCCAATAAACTGAAGATTCTTAAGCAAAT
>NC_051412.1:14854516-14854688 GCF_015228065.2 Penaeus monodon
AATGGTGAATGAAAACAACAGTCGGAATACCTTACTTACCTGGTACATAAACCGAATAGATTAATCGGCGAAAAAAATCAATCTAATTCACATTGACCTTGCCATTATAGTGAGCTCTGACCTACCGTGCGACCTCGTGCAGTTGGAGGAGAAAGAAGCCATCATCACAATG
>NC_051412.1:14854707-14854886 GCF_015228065.2 Penaeus monodon
TAAATGTGCATATAAAAAAAAAAAAATGAATAAGGTGATGCACAAGCAGAATGTTATTCACGTGATGTTAATAAAAAGGACAAAGTATTTTTCTGAAAGGTAAACTTTGAAACATAATCAATCGGTATTTTTATTTACCTTTAGTTATGCCAGTCTTTGCTTCGCTTTTTATGCATATA
>NC_051412.1:14856919-14857041 GCF_015228065.2 Penaeus monodon
TAAGAGTAATATTTCTTTTTATACATAAAACGTCATTATTAGTTATCAGTATCTGATCTGCAATACCAATGAACATGAATGAAGAAAACATATATGAAAAATCCTTGATTTTACTTGATGAA
>NC_051412.1:14857069-14857348 GCF_015228065.2 Penaeus monodon
AGTTCTTTCCCAAAAATTAAATCACTTATCATTCATTACACGATTTCGGACACGATCTCTATGGAAAACGCAAATAGAAATATTCTTGTTATTATTTTCTCGATTACTTCTTAATTGAGGATTTTTTTTTAATACTTTGCAACACCAAACACTCTCCTTTATTCATCAGTACATCACTTCTCTCCTCTTCTTAATGTCTTTCACTGCTCGGAAGGTGAGACCATCCTCCGACTTCTCTTCAGACGTTCGTATGTGCTGCCCTGGCCATGGCCTCGGTGT
>NC_051412.1:14857682-14857777 GCF_015228065.2 Penaeus monodon
AACAGTAGCGCCACCATGCGAGGTTCCTACGCGCCGGGCCTCCGCTTCCACTGCACAGACGCAAAGCCCGGGCTATATCTGGCGGCCACGTTTGG
>NC_051412.1:14857954-14858105 GCF_015228065.2 Penaeus monodon
TTCTTTTTTTTCGGCTCGGACTTTCCGACCGAGAAAAGTTTTTGGTTTGTTCGTGCACTTCGCAAAAAAGTAAAAGAAAAGAAAAAATACATGTTCAGAGGTCACAAAATCCGTTGTCCTTCTAAAAGCTTCGTTGAGAAAATCACTTTAT
>NC_051412.1:14858956-14859319 GCF_015228065.2 Penaeus monodon
TTGAACAGGAGGGCGGAAGCAGAAGCGGCGTGTTCACAGATATTTGAACAGAGCAGGTAAGTCGGAGGGTAATAGGAAGTGAAGAAGTGTGAGGAAAATGAAGCTGTGGGATAGTTAGGGGAGAGGTGGAAAGGTGGATGAAGGATGGTCGCAAAGGGAGACGTGGAGAACAAGGGCGGAAGTGATAAATACGGAGAGGTAAAATAGATGAAGATGAAAAGGGGGTGGGGGAGGAGGAGAAGGAAGAAGTGAAAGAGTGTGAAAAAGAGAGAAAATGTGGGGGAGGGAGGGAGTAATAAGTGGGGAGACTTTGTGGGGGAGATTGGGGGAGGAAGAGGCTCAGCTGATGGGGAGTGAATTGGA